>NC_073377.1:121359217-121709217 GCF_028641065.1 Leucoraja erinaceus | reverse complement strand
AGGAGGTCAGAACAATCCCTGTCGAAACTAAGAGATGATTACTAATCTAGTAATCTATTTTACTTCGGAGTCACGTGAGTGACTACGTGAAGACCCCGCCAGCATGCATGCGCGACATATCGTCTCGCGCATTGCACCAGCGACGGGCGGGGAAAGAGCGCTCCCGCGGCAAAATTGAAAAACGGACCTAGAAGGCAAGAAATTTTATTCTAAGGTCGTATTTCTTCCCCTTGTTTTGTTTTGTGTTTCAGCACGATGGACAAGGGGAAGAAAAACGGGTTGCATCTCAATGGCTGCGGGGAACTGTGAAATTTCCGACAGCCCGACAGCCGGCCGGGGGCGACCAGCGGCACCTGAACCGCAGTCTGCGGTCCACAGTCACGTAAACTCTGCACAGCTGAGCCCCGCGCCACGAGCTGTACACCCGGAAACAGCGCAGCGGGCTGGAGGCAAGCCCAGCAAGAGTCAGTCTGGCCGATAGAATCGGACGAGTCCAGCCAGGAGGACGCGCTGCCCGAGGGCAGTGCAAGTGACCGACTGGAGCGGTTGCTGAGGTCCAGTTACCGACTTCAACTCTGCTAAGCCGAGCAGCGCCGCGAGCTGTACAGCTCGAATCAGCGCAGCAGCCTGGAGGCAAAGCCAGCAGGAGTCGGTCCGACTTATATACTCAGATGAGTCCGGTCGGTAGGACGCGCTGCCCGAGTGCAGCAGAGGTGCCGCCTCTCCCGCATAAGCGATTGATAGAGCAAATGCTCCAACGTGACTTGCTCCGGGAGATGGAGCAAGCTCACTATGGGAGTCTTCGCACTCCCATAACAGCACCTTATCGAGGGCTGTCCAATGCATCTCCCTCGACAGAGGGGAGCATTGCGGGCCAGGGCTGGGCTGGTCCTGAAGAAGGGGACGTGGCTGAAGAAAACGGCAGTGTGCTGGGGGTGCAGGATCCTAAGGAGCTACTGGGAGTGGTCACCAAATCTGCGGATCACCGGAATCAGGAGTACCATTGCAGACCAAGCTGGCGGCCAGCATCGACTACCTGTACTTCCATCCTCTGCAGGAACAGGTAGTTAACGAAACTACGGAGAAGTATATGCCTCCTGTGAACTTTACCTCGTTAAAAGTGCCTGCAGTAAAACATGCGATCTGGAGGTACAGTGGGACTGGCATAAGAACCCAGGAGGTCAAACTACAGAAGATTCTAAAACTTCTGACAGCGGGCATATCATTGTTTGCTCGTTCAGTCGATGGTACAGAGATGACGGACACTCAGCAGGACACACTGGCATTGCTCCGCAATACCCAGTATGAAATCAATTGCTTGCGAGAGCGCAGTAAACCTGCACTAAACCCCAAATTTGCAGGGTTGTGCGAAACAGCTGCAACACAACCGCAGATACTGCTGTTTGGAGGGGAAACTTGTCTAAACAAGTAAAAGAGCTCGACGAAGATTTTAAAGCCGTCGGGCACATGAGGGCGTCATCAGCAACGGGCAGACCACACACCTCAGACGGCAGCACCCCTATGCAACCACTAGCAGGCATCAACACCAGGACGCTGGTGAAAACATGAGGGCCGCGCAGCAACCACAAAGGTCCTTTTTAGGCCAAGGCCCAGAGCGACCCTCATGGAAAACGTGCCAACCCCGCACTCCGGCGCCTCGTCCGCAGAAGAGGCAGAAGCTGAAGAAGGGGACATACCACCGGCAACCATGGAGGTAGGTGGATCTGGTTCCTTCCAGAACACAAAAGGTGTAGGACCTGTACTAATAGGGGGAACGTTACACTTGTTTTGGGAGGCATGGAGGTTTATTACCACTGTGGAAACATTGTTACTGCCAAACAATTAGTTTCAGAGGAATACTTCATGGCATGCATTGATCTAAAAGATGCATACTATTCAGTACCCATACATAGGGATCATTGTCGATACCTAAAATGTAACTGGATGGGGCAACTATGGCAGTATATAGCGTTGCCTAATGGGTTAAACTTCAGCCCCAAGACTGTTCACCAAGATATTAAAACCGGCCTTGGCAATACTTAGGAAACAAAACATATTGTCATGACATACCTTAATGATATATCAATTGTGGGGAAAACCCTGGAACTAGCTAAATCAGCAGTTTTAGCTACCTAACATTGGTTTGAAACTCTGGGTCCATCATCCATCCAGATAAATCTAAGTTGACGCCATCCACAACAATGGATTATCTGGGATTCACAATTAACATTATCCACATGTCTGTAACATTGCCAAAGAGTAAAAAAGCAGACTTGGTGGAAGCCTGCAACAAAATTAATTGTTACAAAATAAACCATCTATTAGATAGGTGGCAAGAGTAATTGGGAAACTAGTAGCAGCATTTCCAGCTACTCAGTTTGGACCTTGCATTATCAAAGCTCAAAAAGGGCAAAGGTGCAAATGCTAAAACACCTTGCAGGTCACTTAGATCGAACTATGCAGTTACCAGCCAAAACAATTTCGGAGGTACAATGGTGGAAGGGAAATATTTGGCATAGTTCCAGCCCCATCATTATTAGTAACCCCTCATTAACATTACAAACGGCGGTCAGCGCTCATGGCTGGGGAGCTACTAACACTATATCCAGTACTGGTGGTAGATGGAACATTAGGAATCATCATTACTAAAAACACTGGGTATAAATTATTTTGAGATGTTGGGTGCGTTTCATGGGGTAAAAGCCTACGGTTCACAATGCACCATCTGCCTACAAATTGATAATAACCATATAATAACCATATAACAATTACAGCACGGAAACAGGCCATCTCGACCCATCTAGTCCGTGCCGAACACATATTCTCCCCTAGTTCCATATACCTGCGCTCAGACCATAACCTTCCATTCCCTTCCCGTCCATATAACTATCCAATTTATTTTTAAATGATAAAAACGAACCTGCTTCCACCACCTTCACTGGAAGCTCATTCCACACAGCTACCACTCTCTGTGTAAAGAATTTCCCCCTCATGTCACCCCTAGACTTCAGTCCCTTAATTCTCAAGTCATGTTCCCTTGTTTGAATCTTCCCTACTCTCAGTGGGAAAAGCTTTTCCACGTCAACTCTGTCTATCCCTCTCATCATTTTAAAAACCTCTATCAAGTCCCCCCTTAACCTTCTGCGCTCCAAAGAATAAAGCCCTGTTCAACCTTTCTCTGTAACTTAGTTGCTGAAACCCAGGCAACATTCTAGTAAATTTCCTCTGTACTCTCTCTATTTTGTTGACATCCTTCCTATAATTAGGCAACCAAAATTGTACACCATACTCCAGAATTGGCCTCACCAATGCCTTGTACAATTTTAACATTACATCCCAACTTCTATACTCAATGCTCTGATTTATAAAGGCCAGCACACAAAAAGCTTTCTTTACCACCCTATCTATATGAGATTCCACTTTCATGTGCACAGTTATTCCCAGATCCCTCTGTTCACCTACATTCTTCAATTCCCTACCATTTACCATGTCCGTCCTATTTTGATTTGTCCTGCCAAGATGTAGCACCTCACACTTATCAGCATTAAACTCCATCTGCCATCTTTCAGCCCACTCTTCCAACTGGCATAAATCTCTCTGTAGACTTTGAAACTCTACTTCATTACCCGCAACCCCACCTATCTTAGTATCGTCTGCATACTTACTAATCCAATTTACCACACCATCATCCAGATCATTGATGTACATGACAAACAACAGTGGACCCAACACAGATCCCTGTGGCACCCCACTTGTCACTGGCCTCCAACCTGACAAACAACCATCCACCATTACTCTCTGGCATCTCCCATTCAGCCACTGTTGAATCCATCTTGCTACTCCACCATTAATACCCAACCATTGAACCTTCTTAACCAACCTTCCATGAGGAACCTTGTCAAAGGCCTTACTGAAGTCCATATACACAACATCCACTGCTTTACCTCATCAATTTCCCGAGTAACATCTTCAAAAAATTCAAGATTAGTCAAACATGACCTTCCAGGCACAAATCCATGTTGACTGTTCCTAATCAGACCCTGTTTATCCAGATGCTTATATATATTATCTCTAAGTATTCTTTCCATTAATTTGCCCACCACTGACGTCAAACTAACAGGTCTATAATTGCTAGGTTTACTCTTAGACCCCTTTTTAAACAATGGAACAACATGCGCAGTACGCCAATCCCCTGGCACTATTCCCGTTTCTAATGACACTTGAAATATTTCTGCCATAGCCACTGCTATTTCTACACTAACTTTCCTCAATGTCCTAGGGAATATCCTGTCCGGACCTGGAGACTTATCCACTTTTATATTTCTCAAAAGTGCTGGCATATATTAATCATATGGGTGGAATAAAATCGATATCATGTGTCTATCTGGCCAATACAATCTGGCAATGGTGTGTTAACATACATATTTGGCTATCAGCAACTTACCTACCAGGTAAGCTCAATACAGTGGCAGACACCAGGTCATGAAAATTTAATGACAGCACCGAATGGATGTTGGACCACAAAAATATTTGCTGATATTACTATACGATATGGTACACCAGATATCGATCTATTTGCATCTAGACTCAATCACCAGCTACCAACATATGTCGCTTGCAAACCAGACCTGGGGCAGCAGCAATGGACGCTTCTCGCTGCATTGGGGAAAATTGTTTACTATGCTTTTTCCCCCTCCTGCCTCATCAGTCGGGTCCTACGCAAAATACATATGGACTCAGCATCAGGTGTCTTGGAAGTACCTGATTGGCCTACACAGCCATGGGTCCCTTTGGTCCTTGACATAGTCTCTGAACCATATGTCCATCATGCTAAATCTGGGCTGACGGACAGGACCATGAACATGATCACGGTGGCCTATCGAGAGTCAACAAAAAGCAGTACCTCTCCAGCATAAGAATATGGGAGTCGTATTGCTCAAGGACTGGTGTAGCGTATAATACAGCTACAATCACCAACGTCCTGGAATTCCTGTCCAGCCTTCATATTAATGAAGGACTGAGCTGCAGCGCTATAATTGCGCTAGGAGTGCCCTGTCAGCTTACTGGTGGCAGGCACCACGACAATTCTCCATGGGATCTCACCCTCTAGTTGCCAAACCTATGAGGGTTGTTTACAACACTAACCCTCCTAGAGCGAGGTACTCCCAGATCTGGGACGTCAGTGTTGTACTAACATTGCTAAGGGGTTGGTCACCAGCAATGTCCCTGCCCCTGGAAAAGCTCACATTAAAAACAGTAATGCTGATGGCATTGGTCTCAGCTCAAAGGGTCCAGTCCCTACATAAGCTGAGACTGCACAATATGATGGTATCTACAGAAAAGATAAACTTTCGCATCATGGAGCTGGTTAAACAAGATAGACCAGGAACATCAGGATAAATTATGGAATTCCAGGCATACCCATCTGACACCCGACTGTGTGTAAAGACACACCTTCTACTATACCTTAAGACTACTAAAACTTTAAGAGGCAGTGAATTGGCACTATGGTCAGCTATAAACAGCCTAATGGCCGGGTATCAGCACAGACCATCTCTAGATGGCTCAGACAGGTTTTGGGAGCTGCTGGGGTGGATACTGACATTTAAATCTCGTTCCACAAGGGCAGCAGCAACATTGGCTGCTAGAGACATGGAAGTGCCTATGGACCATATCCTGGCAACAGCAGGATGGTCTCGAGAGAAGACCTTCCAATTCTTTTATAATAAGCCAATAACCAAACCTGCGGTGTTGCAGAATCAAATTTGAATTCTGTAATATATTTAGGCCAAGGGAGCATTATTTTAGTAAAATAAATTGTTATTGTTTGAATTTGATCCATGTCTGAATACGATAACATACTTCCTCCCTTGGATGACTTTGGCAGTGAGTGAAGCATGGATTTGTTCCACGGCATGAAATCACAGATCTTTAAAATCTTCACGTAGTCACTCACGTGACTCCGAAGTAAAATAGTAAGATTAAACGAGAACTTACCAGTTTGAAGTTTGATCTTTATTTTATGAGGAGTTACGTCAATGGATTATGTGCCCACCACGCTCACCCTCCATTATAAAGGTCAACTTCTTCTTATCTTACTATGTTTATTTCACTTACTATTACTGTGATTCCACACCGCTGCTTTGAAGAATGTCGCACATGCGTGCTGGCGGGGTTTTCACGTAATCCCTCGACGTAACTCCACATTAAATAAAGATCAAACTTCAAACTGATAAGTTCTCGTTTAATCTTACTATTTTATAATTCAAAGTAATATCTACTTCATTTCATACAGTCAGTGGCATTGCAATGGAGCTGCTGATTTGCGAATGAGAATTTAACCAGAGTTACCTCCCATCTAGAATATATGTGTTATCTCAGACTCTTACTTAGATATTGCTCAAGATTTATAATTATATCAAAAGTGTTGTTTTATCCTAATTTTACATAGTGAATCAACCAAAAGAGCCAGCACACTTAAACATAAGCACCCAAAGAAATGATCAGAGTAATTATCTTTAATAGAGGAAACGTGTGGCATTTTTATAGAGCTTGACATGGCAGAAGTAGGGATTCTTTCTCTGAGGGAATGGTGTTTAGAAACAGTGTGTCCCTAAACTGAAGTTAATGTTTAGAAACAATTTCCCTAAATAAGTGGTCAGGCATTTGGGATTGATAGGAGAAGAAATTATCTCAACCAGTGGGCAATTAATCTTTGGCAGTGTTATATTGGGACAAATTTTATATACTTACCTCGATGAGCTGCACTGCAGGATGGATATGGTAGCAATAGAGAGAGTACAGAAGAGATTCATTAAGATATTGCCTGGAATAGAAGACTGTAGTTCAAAGGAGGGATTGGATAGTCTAGGTTTATTCTGACATATGTCTGGTTGACCTTATGGATGACCTTGTAGAGGTTTATGAGGGGTTATAACTACCCTTGATAGTCAGTGTATTTTCCTCAGTGCAGGGATGTTTAGAACATGTTGGCATAGTTTTAAGTGAGAGGGGAGAAATTCAAAGGAAAACTGAAGAATAGTTTTTTTCATACAGAAGGGTGGTGGTTGGCTGGAATGAGATTCCAGAAGAGGTGGAGAGACAGATACACTTGCAGTGTTTAAAAGGGAATTGGACAAGTACCTGGATAGGAAAGGCGTAGAGCATATAATGACCTAATGCACTCAAATTGGATTAGGAACAATAGGCATCATGCTTAGCATGGATGTGGTGGGCCAAAAGGATCCACTTCTGTGATGTACAACTCTGTAATTCTGTGATCATGTTTGAATTCTACTGACAGAGACGATGCTGCAAATCTGAAACAAAAGAGAATGCTGAAAATACTCAGCTGTGGAGAGAGTGAAGTTAATGTTGTAGTTTTATGACGTTACACTAGATGTTGCAGTGCTGATACAAACAGGAATGATTTGTGATATTCACTCCCAAGGGCTGCAGTGTGCCCAGTCACAAGATCAAAATGATGTTCCCTGGGCTTACGGTTAGCTTGTTGGAACAGTGAGGACAATGGAGTGGAAGTCGGATGGAGAATTGAAGTTAGAGGCTGCTGGAAACTCAGAGTCACTCTTAGATACTGAACGTAAATGTTCTGCAAAGCAGTCGCCCATCAGTGTTTGTCTCCAGTCCCTACCCCATTAATCCCAGTACTCTAACCCGCACCAACATTGCCACTCCCGTAAACATTGCTATGTTTATTACAACTTGCGTGTTTCTGTGGAAAGTCTTGGGAAAATGCGACTGAACTTCTATCATGTGCTACAGGTGGATAGGTTTGCCATTGGGAATAGGCACTCATCAAATTACATTTTAAGAAATCAATAGAAATAATTGTTAGTCAGTGAAAAAATATGTTTTATCACTCATGTGATAAAACATATTTTGTTTTGATGGCGCAATGGGCTAAGTGTTCGGCTGGCGACCGGAAGGTAGCCGGTTCGAATCCTGCTTGGAGTGCATACTGTCGTTGTGTCCTTGGGGCAAGACACTTCACCCACCTTTACCTGTGTGTAAATGTAATGTAATTATGTGAAGAACATTGGGGTCAATGCAAGTTGACTAAAAATGTGCTATATAAATAAGATTATTATTATTATTATTATTATTATTATTATTATGATGTTCAATAAGCTTGTTCTTCCTGATTATCTTAGCCCGAAAGTCAGCCACAGAACCAGTTGGAAACTATAAGTGATTCCTTGGAGCGTCATGAAGAGTGCTGGAATGTCGAGGAAGTGAGTGAAGGTGGTGATCTGGTCAGTGTCACACATGCAAGTATTAAAACATGTATATAAAACAAGTATTCTCACTAAACCTGTCTGTTAGTAGAGCAAGGTCCAATTCTAGTTTAGTTTATTATTGTCACGTGAACCGAGGGACAGTGAAAAGCTAGACACAACACGCTGGAGTAATTCAGTGGGTCAGGCAGCATCTCTGGAGAACAAAGATAGGTGACGTTTCCTAACCCGGAAGGTGCCCGACCCAAAATGTCGCCAATCCATGTTCTTCAGAGACGCTGATGGACCCATTGAGTTACTCAAGCACTTTGTGTCTAGCTTTGGTATTAATCATCATCTACAATTCTTTGTTTCTGCAGTGAAAAAGCTGTTTTTGTTGTGTGCTATCCAGTCAAAGAAAAGACTATACATGAGTACAATCAGTCCTTGGTAATTTATTGTGGAAGCTGTCAAACATTAGACATATTTGTTTTTTTTAAGTGTTTTCATTCCAATGAAAGAGACAAAGCCCCTGACTACATACAGGGTTGCTCTCCAAATTCTACTTCATGTTCAAGCAGGTTAGAGCTGAACTTCTGATGTCTACCGTAGAAACAAAGAACTGCAGATGCTGATTTATACCAAAGATAGACACAAAGTGCTGGAGGAACTCAGTGGGTCAGGCAGCATCTCTGGAGAAAAACAATGGGTAATCACCCATCCTTTTTCTCCAGAGAAGCTGCCAGACCCACTAAGTTACTCCAGCACTTTATATCTATCTTCAGATGTCTACTGTTACAAAGAGATGGTGTTAAGCTGTCCCTAAGTCACAAAATGACGCCGTTCTGGGAGGTGATCAGAGCAATCCCTATAGAATATAAGAGATGAGTAACCTATTTTAGAATTCATTGTAATGTCTATTTCATTTCATATGGGCAGTGGCATCAGAATAGAATTGATGCTTGGGAATTCAACTGGAGTTGAGGTCTTTCACCTGTCTCTTACTATTCTGTAATATATGTGTTATCTCAGATATCTTGATATTGGTCAAGATTTATAATAATAGAAAAAAATGCTGTTTGTTTACCAATTTTACACAGACAGCAGAGACAGCACCATTAAATATTTAAATCCAAAGCAGCTATCTGGGAACCTCCTGTTCTTCTATAAAGGGAGCGTGCTGCATCTTTACTGAGTTTTGACAAGGAGGTTGTAGGGATTGTTTCTCCTTGGAGGGGGTGTTTGGAAGTTAGTGTCACCATCCCTTAATAAGTGGCTAATTCTAATTCAGGTTAAATCTAATTCAGGTTTAGATTTAGGTTTTGGTTTACTATTGTCACGTGTACTGAGGTGCAGTGACAAAATAGTTTTGCTGCTATCCGTTCAAATCAGTTAATACTAGACGTATCTGTAAATACAATCACGCTAAACTCAAGTACAATAGGTAGAGCAAAGGGGGAGATACAGAGTGCAGAATATTGCTCTTGGCATTGTATTGCACTAGTTCCATAGACAAAGCCCGCAATGGTGTATCAGTCAGTGCCCCAGCTTATAGAAGGACTATTTTGAAGCCTGATAACTGAGGTGAAGAAGCTGTTTCTGAGTCTGTTGGTGCATGCATTCAAGCTTCTATACCGTCTGCCTTACGGGAGCTTGGAGAAGTTGTTCACCAAGAAGAATCAAAGAACTTTACCACATAGAACCTAAAATAATTATTTTTCCCATGTATTTTCTTTCTGATTTTTCCAGGAAGATGATCTCCATGAGCTTGCATCTCGCCTCGATGGGGCTGAAACTGAGAGAGCGTCACTGGAGCATCAAGTATCAGATCTGCACACTCAGCTATTCCAAACTAAGTGTGAGAGCTATGGACTGAAAAAGCAATGCCTCGTGTCCAATTCACAATTAACCGCCAACAGAAGTGTAAGGATGTATGGAGGTCATCCATACTACAGAAGCAGTTGGAACTAGCCTAGCTAAATAATGAGTGAATAGTGAGAACATGTATTAGAGAGTGCATTGAAAAGACGTTTGGACAGATACATGGATAAGAAAGTTTTAGAGGGATATGGACCAAACGTGAGACTAGTGTGAATGGGGCATCTTGGTCAGAATGGGCATTTGGGGCAAGGGGCCTGTGTGCCTACCGTACGACTCTATGATCCTGTGACTCAACTAAAGTGCACAGAAATAACTTAGAATATTTGTTTGGCCCCGTTGACCTTCTGCTCTGGAGAGAAGGCAGGTATGGGATACTGAGTTGGATGATCAGCCTTGATCATATTGAATGGCGGTGCAGGCTCGAAGGGCCGAATGGCCTACTCCTGCACGTAATTTCTATGTTTCTATGTTTCTATTAGTAGCTTGGCAAGAGGTTTTATAATATTTTGTATTTACAGTGGTGTGCCAGCACCAACGCACGCTGTAATCGGGTAGTCTGTTACCCAGTCAAACGTTATTGTGTAACATTGCGCAGGTCTGTTTAGTTCCTTCATTCGAGGCCTCCTGACTTTCTTGCAGGATTTTCTTGCACGGACCAAGAGAATGGGTTGATAACAGGAAAAGCACCTAGTGGAAAGCCAGGAGCACCCAAGGTTTGTGGGGATGATATGCTAAGGTCGCAGATTAATGGGGACATGGATGTAAGGTGAGGGCTTTGCAGTGATTCTAGGCTGGTTCGATGCATTTTTATTGGTTACTTTCTGTTACTGAGACCCTGTGTGCAGATCCCCTGAATGATTACTGATGGTTCCCATTGGATGCCTCTGGGAATTCACTGAGCCAACCCTTTTGCATGCGAAAGAGGAGCTGGAAAAGAGTAGGAAAGTTGCTCACAGTGGTTTGGATGGTCATCCCAGCACCCAAGAGGAATATATGAGTTGAAGCGAAAGGAGAGTAGGAAAGAAAGATGACAGGCAGACAAAAGTTGTCAAGTGTTGTTTGGAGAAGTAAGAGAGGATAGAGGTGTGTGAAACACAGGGCAATTCCTCCCCCCTCTCACTACTCACTACTCACCATAGCCTTGGCACTCCTGTGCCCACCTAAGTCGCCCAGTATGGACAGTGGTTCAGCTTACTTCATTGACTCTCCCGCATGGAAGAAGGGAGCTTGTTAGTGACAATCTTGTGAAGTGTTTAGAGAATACACCAGACATACAGAAATTGTGTGGATGATGTGGAAAATTGCAGCTCGATATCAGAGAATATTTTCCCCCTTAACACAGTGGCCACTAGTCATAACTGAAGCCAATGGGTTGTTGTTGTTGGTGGATGTGCAGCAAATAGTGAACAAATAGAATGAAGGTGCATTTCTAATTGAATAGGGGGATGTACATGATCAGGGGACCAAGCGGCCTGCCTTCTTTGTATGTTTCACCATATACATTGTCTATTATAGTGGGCTCATTGGACTTCAAATGTGCACAGACTGATGGGTTTTCAATCAGTGTCCCGTCCTTCCATGAAGCTTGAGTGATGTTTTTGAAAAGTGTACTGGCACACTTACATAAAGAGTCTGTTCTACCCTGTTGTATTTAGTGTGATATTGACAGGTCTGATAAAAACCTAGTTATCAACTTGACATTCTGTTCAGTACATCAGTGATGATGCCTTTTGGTCACATCTGCATTCCCAGCTTCAGTCTTTCTTCCTTACTGTAAAACCTTGCAGCCTGTGATGTATCGCAAAGACCTGAGTAATCCAAAAGTGGTTTATGTTACCATGTGGCTTGATCCTTAATGCCAGTGTGGCTTTATGCATTTGCTGTTTGCAATCTGGTGATTTAGGAAGATGCTGAATTTATTCCTTTGAATTGTAGTGACACTCAGAAAATTGAGCTTCCACCCTTCTTGAGAGAAGTCAAGATCAAGTCTTCTATTAATCTCAAAATTGGGACAGATGTGAAATAAGTTATTGATCTGCCATCAGGTTTAGATGATCTTGTCAACACCTATCCAGGTCTGAATCCCATTTTTGCAGAAGACTTCTACAATGGTAGATTATACAAATGGCTCCAGTCTTATTCCTTAGTTAAATTGGCAATACTTCTAACAGTACCTAGACAGAGCAACTATTAAAATCAGCCAAACTACAAATCCCCTTTCTGATGGAAAGCCAATGGGTATTTTACTGAATATCTCTTCACAGTAACCATGGTGTCACTTTTGTTGATGTTTCAAAAACATGTGGAGACATGTACTTTCTTTTCACACAACAGATAAATGAAAGTCTTTTGTTGGAGACAGCAGGACTGAAACAAAGTTTGCAGGCTTTGGAAAAACAAATTCTGAACCTGCAGAGCGAAAAGACAATTTTATCCTCTCAAATGAAGACTCTGGAATCTGAACACCAGCAGATATTCAATGAAAAAGAGCTGCTGATGGAAACGATGGAAAGTATGAAATGTCACAAGTGCAGTGATTTCTTATCACCGAATGAAGCCGATGGCAGGTAATTTTGTTTGTGTTTTGTTGATTCACTAATGGTACCAAGAGTCAGAATAATCATTGAAGGGACTGGAATGATGGGAGTCATTTACAATTTACAGTTTAGTTTATTGTCACGTGTACCGAGGTACAGTGAAAAGCCTTTGTTGTGTGCTATCCAGTCAGCAGAAAAACAATACATGATTACATTTGAGCCATTTACAGTGTATAGATACATGATAAGGGAATAACGTGTAGTGCAAGGTAAAGCCAGCAAACTCCAATCAAGGATAGTCTGAGGATCACCAACGAGGTAGATAGTAGTTCAAGACTGTCATTTTCCACAGATTTACTGGAAATAAAGCAATTATTTAACAAGTGGCTTTGAAATCAGAGTCATCAAGGTATTAATATTGAGCCTTTCATTGCCATACAGTTCGCTATGCGTCATGCCTCACTTCTACAATCTAATGACTTTGAAGAGAGGATAAACAAGAATGCCATGAGCAAGCTGTAATGCAACAAGATGTTCCCTGCAGTGTATGGATTGCAGAATACTAACAATACTGATGATTTTTCATATAATCACTATATTAGCTCTAGAGTGAAATAAGAAGTTGGCTGATGTCAATATTTTACAAATAGAAGACTTTTGCTTAGTTTCTTGTTGCTTAGAGTAGTATAAAATGGCAGATTTCATTAGCTCTGCCAGGTCAGGAGATGATTGAGCTCACACACTCCATCCTTGGACAGTGGCACCAGTTGCCACAGTGGGTTAGTGACACCGGATTTGGGAAACAGACTAAAACATGGAGCCACAAATGTGCAGTGTATTTCATGCTGCCAATTACGAATCAATTTCCAAACACAATAATGTCTTATTGTTTGTCTTATTTGAATTTTTTCTTACCATGTAAGTTGTGAAGAAACTTTCAGCACTATTGCCAAACGAAAAACATACCTAAAGTAACATTGGCACGAATTACCAAAGTACCAGCGAATAATAATCGGATCGTTCTAAGCGTGCCAGGATATCTCAATGTATATGACCAACAGGTGAAATGTTCCATCCATAGCCCTTGTCCAGCCCTTAATTAATTCTCAGTGATGATAATTAACAATTCAATCCATAGGGTGCCATCAAAAGACTGTGAGGAGATCCGCTCCAAGTCATGTCCGCAGTGTAAGTTTCATCCAAGGATACCTGAACGGGCGAAGAAGAAGGAGCTGTTTGTTTGTTGGGAGCAAGAGGAAGGTGGTAAGGAAGACCTGAGTGCTGTTGCCGACACCGACAAGGTCACTACAACAGAACTGCAGAAGACTGACATAGAAACAGAGCAGCAACAGGAGGTAAGAGGAGGATAATCTTCGTAAAACTAAAGCAAATAAGGACCCTTATCAGAGCTCCAAACTAAATTGAATGCAAAAGAAGACATGTTCTTTCTGGTTTTCAATACTGCAGCAGGGGTTGAAACAAAAATATTAAACCTACATAGTTGCAGCCACCAGCAAGCCTGTCACATTTCAGCAAACACTGTTGTAGGGAAAAAATCTTTAGCAAATGCATGTGATTGAAAGATCATGGCACTTGCGTTATTCATAGACCAAAAATGTTTTGTTGTTATATACAATTATATTCATACGGTAAAGTACCATCATACATCATGTCCAAAAACTGTATGTTAGCAATACAGAAAGCAGAATCACCAAGGATGCTTGGTCAGCACAGTAAATATACATTTAGTCAGTAATTGTGCACCATTGATAGATTTTCTGTATGCAAGGTTATATATTATCAATGCAACCCTTTTACAGAATCAATGCCTGAGTTCATAATTCTCAATATATTTATACTCTTTAAAGCATCATTTAGACACTGGGAAGTCATTTTCAGACTTAGTGGGGACAGGAAGCTTTCACCAATTTTATGTCAATCGCCCATTATATAATCTGCTTATTTTACATTTCTATGGAAATAAGATGTTTGTTAGTAGGGGCTGTCATGGCAGAGAACTGAAATCTAAACATTACACAGACCTGTTGGAGAGGTATTGACATGGTGAGCTGCTGTACCTGCCCACTACTGTATTCATCCACTGACTGTATTCCAAATCCACGGCATTTTCAGGTGCAGAAAACAACAGCTCCTGTCTGATGAATGGGGGAATTTCAAACTAGTAGACGAGGGCAATACACAAAATTGACCAAAGATATAAATGATCTTGTCGTCATCCTAAAAATCTGGATTATTATTATTTTAAATGCTTTTTCAGCCTGATTAAGATCCAAAACGCCCCCTTTGTCAAGCCAGCAATAGTTGGGTCTATTGACTGGAGGTCCCTTGCTCTGGGGAAGATGATAGTGGATCTGACCCTTTGGCTGAGCCCCTGAAATCCTCAGTGCCAGTGCTCATAGTCACATAACCCTGGGATGGAGAGCAGCTAACCTCTGTCCCCCCCCCCACCACACCCCCGAACCCCTGGTGATACCCCCCTCTCCCCACCCACCCCCATCGCCCCACCCCAATGAAATGCATTAATACGTTCATCCCAAGGGGCAACTGCTGCACAGGACCTGTGATGGGTTTTACTGGCAGTAGTTTGAGACTCTATTCCAACACCTCCCGGCAGTCCATTGACATTTGACATTGAAGTGCAACTATTTTTGAATATCTCTGATAACTAATTCAAATAGGCTTGAATAATTATCAATTATTTGAAAAATTGTTAACAACTTAAATTTACCAGAAATGAATCAAAATCATTATAATAAAGAAAAACAAACAAGCCATTTCCCGACACATACCTTTTCTTTTAATGTCGGTGACTCCATTCAAATGAATTAATTAAGGCAGAGATAGACAAATTCTTGACTAGAACGGGTGTCAAGTGTTATGGGGTGAAGGCAGGAAAATGGGATTAGGAAGCAGAGACCAGCCATGATTGAATGGCGGATTAGACTCGAATGGGCCTATTTCTACTCCTACAACTTGTGAACTTGTGAATGGGGTTACATAACTTCCACCAGCCAAGCTCGTGTAAAGTTGAAGGGCCAGATGCGAAGTGTATCCTGCCCCTCAGTTTGGTACATTTGTGTTTTGCCGCTGGATTTGGTGGTGAGCACAGTGATGGAGCAGGAGATCAAGCGTTGGTATCTGACCACTGTGTTCCAATGAGAAGGCGTAGGAATGAATGCAGAGCTATTTTGCAAGGAGCATGTCACTGGCAGCTCTCTGTGGAACTGCTGGCCGGAGACGAGTATGTGAGGGTCCACTGTGCCGATATTATACACATTCTTTGCATTCCCATCCATGGTCCGCCGGCGCTCTGGTAGCGTCTTTCCTTAACCACTCCTACCAGAGTCCAAGGGGTCAAAACAAGCAGACGCAAAGGGGCTGTAAAAGTAAAGGTAAGTACTTACCTAAACTTAGATTCTCTCTCGTTTCTTCGGGAGCCCTGACTCCCGGCTGCCGCTTTGCATGCCGAAACGTAATGCCGCAATGCGTCCTGGGGCGGGCTTCTTCACGAAGTCACTCACGTGACTCCGAAGTAAAATTATCAATGCAACCCTTTTACAGAATCAATGCCTGAGTTCATAATTCTCAATATATTTATACTCTTTAAAGCATCATTTAGACATAGGGAAGTCATTTTCAGACTTAGTGGGGACAGGAAGCTTTCACCAATTTTATGTCAACCACCCATTATATAATCTGCTTATTTTACATTACTACGGAAATAAGATGTTTGTTAGTAGGGGCTGTCAAAGAACTGAAATGGAAAATGCAGCAGAAAGAATCAAGATATTCAAATCCAGGAAGGGTAAATTGAATACTTTTTATTTCCTTTCAACATTGTTCAAGAGTAAAATAAAACTAAGTCAAATCCTGGCTCATGAAGAACTGACTGATTGCGACTTGTGATACTGATGGATAATTCAGGTAAAAAAATCTCAAGTTATGTTTTAGAAAGAACTGCAGATGCAGGAAAAATTGAAGGTGGACAAAATTGCTGGAAGAACTCAGCGGGTGAAGCAAAGGAATAGGCGACGTTTCGGGTCGAGACCTTTCTTCAGACTGATGTCGGGGGGGCGGGGAAGAGGCGGAGACAGTAGGCTTATGGGAGAGCTGGAAATGGGATGGGAAGGAGGGAAAATGCGAGAGCTGTCATTTGCGAAGCAAGGACTCAGGCAGCTCTCTGCGTGGAACTGCTGGCCGGAGACGAGTATGTGAGGGTCCACTGTGCCGATATTATACACATTCTTTGCATTCATGGTCACTTATTACCACAGTCAATTGTTCTCACTTATCACATTTTACTTCTTTCTGAAGACAGTCACAATGCTCAGACTAGATCCACAAGAAAATGGAAAAGCACAGAAAGAATCAAGATATTCAGAGGAAGGGTAAATTGAATACTTTTTATTTCCTTTCAACATTGTTCAAGAGTAAAATAAAACTAAGTCAAATCCTGAGACGTAAAAAAATCTCAATGTTTGAAGCAAAGGAATAGGCGCTGGGGGGGCGGTAGGCTTATGGGAGAGCTGTAAACTATCTGAAATACCTAAGCAAAACCTATGAGGTGCAGTTCCTCCAATTTGTGCTGGGCCTCACTCTGGCAATGGAAGAGGCCCAGGACAGAAAGTTCAGATTAGGAATGGGAGGGGGGGTTGAAGTGCTGAGCCACTGGGACATCAGGTTGGTTAGTGTGAACTGAGTGGAGGTGTTGGGTGTTTTTCCAGGTGAGGCAGAGATTCACCTGCACCTCCTCCAACCTCATCTATTGCATCCTCTGTTCCATGTGTCAAATTCCCTACATTGGCGAGACCAAGAGCAGGCTTGGTGATTACTTCTCCCAACACCTCCGCTCAGTCCTTGCTTTCTCCCTCCTTCCCCTCCCGCTTCTTCCTTTCTTTTTCCAACTCCCCCCGACATCAGTCTGAAGAAGGGTCTCCACCCGAAACGTCGCCTATTCTTTCTCTCCATAGATGCTGCCTCACCCGCTGAGTTCCTCCAGCATTTTTGTCTACCTTCAAATTATGTTTTGTTCACTTCTGGGATGACAAGGTCAGCACTTATTACCCATCCCTTCCTTTCTTGAGAAGTGGGTGGTATTGAAATGGCTTCCTGGCCACCACAGTTAGAGTTAAAATTCATCTGTCTCAGAGTGAGACTGAAAGGTGCACATGTCAAATCAGATAACGATGGGTGTTTCTGTCACTAAACAATTTTGGAGAACTAGTTGGGAATCTTTTCTTATGATGGCCAACAGTTGCATGATGTGGAACTGGTCTTTTTTATTTTTCAGTTTGCTTTAACTGAAGTCAGATTCTTAAAAAAATCACTGGGGCATGCGGACTCACATTCAGAATAAAATTCACATTTATTTATGTTGGCATGCAGAAATGTCAAGAGAGTCAAGAGTATTTAATTGTCAGATGTAGCGGCAACAACAAAACAATTAATTCCTTACTTGCTACAGCTTTACAAGCCCATTAATACAGAGCACACCAACACATGTACAATAATCAATGATACAATAAATTAATAATCAATAATCCTAGGTAATGATGAATCGGAGTATAGGCAGGATATTGATCGTCTGATTGGATGGTGCCAGACTGACGTTGAACCCTGCTCCCAACGTCAGTAAAACCAATGAACTGATTATTGACTGTAGGAGAGGGAGGTCAAGGATCCATAAACCTATCTTCATGGACAGGTCAGTGACAGAGAGTCAACAACTTCAAGTTCCTGGGCAAACATATCACTGAAGATCTGTCCTCGACCCACCACATTGATGCAATTGTAAAGCCACCCCATCAATGCCGTTACTTCCTCAGAAGATTGAGGATATTTGGTATGTTGACTCCCTTGAACTTCGACAGTTGTACTGTCGAGAGCATATTGACTAGTTGCAACTGGTTTGGCAACTCGAACACCCAGGAATGAAGAAGATTACAGAAGTGATGAACACTAACCTGTCCATTACATGTACTGACCTCCCCACCATCGAAGAGATCTATGGGAGGCGCTGACTCAAAAAGGCAGCCAGCATTATCATGGATCCACACCACTCTGGCCATGCTTTCATTTCACTTTTGCCAGCAGAAAAAAGGTATAGGAGACTGAAAAGTGTAACGTCCAGGATCAGGAAAAACCTTCCTACCACCTTCAGGCTATTGAACACTACAAACTCCAACTAAACTATGAACTGCCTTGATTGCCACTGGGGACTTTGGGCTTTGGGTTTTTGAACTATATTGTTTATTAACTTTTTTTTTGTTTATTATGGTATCCACTGAGTACTATGTTTACATACCTGTTGTGCTGCTGCCAGTAAGAATTTTATTGTTCTGCTTTGGGACATATGACAATAAAGCACTCTTGACACCTGTAAGCTCTCAACCATGCACCTGTGGGAGTTTGATTTAGAGTATTCGGTGACGTACTGAATGTGTCCTTTTGGAAATAGCTTAGAAGTGATGTAGCATGCAGTTATGTTGAAATTGATCCAGTTCTTTTAAAGGCAATAGATGGATTTCCACTCTCTCATTTTATTTACCTTCACTGTTATTGAATGGAAGGATAGTCAAAGACTCCCTGGGTGCCAACATGTAACCAAGACTGAGACAGAGATGCTTTTTCCTGGTGAAAGGGTAGTGTTTGCTTCTCTGTACAACAGTGGTAGATACAGTGGGATTTAACTCACCCACATCATTACTTGAAACACTAACATTTGCGTACTAAAGTATTTTTTTGTTCTATTAATTAAATGCACTCTAAAAAAAATAGGTTACAGCTGCCAAATGGAGATCTCATCAAAACTCAGTGCAACATAAACCTGCAATTTGAAAAGCTGTTGGAGAAAATAGAAGGTATGATTCACCAACTGTGACAAATATTTAATAAGAAGGAACTGTAAATGCTGGTTTATACCAAAGAGAGGCACAAGGCAGTAGAGTAACTCAGTGAAGGTTACACAAAAAAGCTGGAGAAACTCAGCGGGTGCAGCAGCATCTATGGAGCGAAGGAAATAGGCAACGTTTCGGGCCGAAACCCTTCTTCAGACTGATCGGGGGCGGGGGTGGGTGGGGACAAGAAAGGGAAAAGGAGGAGTAGCCAGAAGGCTGGGGGATGGGAGGAGACAGCAGGGGGACTGAGGAACGGGAGGAGACAGCAAGGACTAACAAAATTGGGAGAATTCGATGTTCATGCCCCCGGGGTGCAGACTCCCCAAACGGAATATGAGGTGCTGTTCCTCCAATTTCCGGTGCTGCTCGCTGTGGCCATGGAGGAGACCCAGGACAGAGAGGTCGGAGACGGAGTGGGAGGGGGAGTTGAAGTGCTGAGCCACCGGGAGGTCAGCTTGGTTATTGCGGACCGAGCGGAGGTGTAACTCAGTGAGTCAGGCGGCAACATCTATGGAGAAAATAGATAGCTGACGCTTCGGTTTGGGACCCTTCTTCCAGTCTGAAGAAGGGTCCCGACCCGAAACGTCAGCTGTCCATTTTCTCCAAAGATGCTGCCTGACCCGCTGAGTTATTCCAGAACTTTGTGTCTATCTTTGTTCTGAATATTTGTTCAGTTTTCTTTCTCTTTATGAAGTAGATTTAATGAATGAAACGTACACAAGTAATTTGGATGCCTGCTTTGTCTATCCCATCTGATTGTTCAAGAAAATAATTCATAAAGCAATGAGGTTGAACTGTGGTTACACAAGAGACTACAGATGCTGGAGTCTTGAGCAAAACACAAAGTGCTGGAGGAACAGGCAGCATCTGCGGGGGGGAGGTGGACAGACAAGTCTGCAGAAAGATCCCAACCTGAAATACTGTCTATCCATTGCCAGTTGCTGCCTGGCTCACTGAGCTCCTCCTTGTTTTTTGTCTAAGAATACAGAAACTACAGCTTCTTGTATCTCAAGTTTTCATAGTTTCAGCTATCGCCAAGTCATAGAATCTAACAGCGTGGAAAGAAGCCCTTCGGCCCAACTACCCCACATTGGCCAACATGCCCCATTTACTGTAGTCTCATCTGCCCGCACTTGAAACATAACCCTCAAAACCTGTCCTAACCTTGTACCTATCCAAATATCTCTTAAATGTAATGATAGTACCCACCTCAACTACCTCCTCTGGCAACTCGTTCCTCCCTTTGTGTAAAACAGGAAGTTTTAACAATGCTGTGATGTTTCCTATATTTAAAATTCTGCATTAAAAATGTTGCTGTTATAGCCCTGTCTTTCAAACCTAGGCCACGATAATGAATCCTTTCCGATCATAATACAGTATCAAATCTTTCTCGCTTTCTAATTGATGGAATGGATTTGCCGCATCAATATTGCAGTAATGAGATATTTCATTAACACCGCTGGAACAGTGGTCTATTCAAAATAAATATTGAGTTGGTTTTATGTTTCTAGGTTTGGTGAAACTAAATTTGAAACTGGAGAATGAGAGAGACCAGGTATTATGCCAGCTTGGAATGCAGACAGCTGAAGCAAAGGTGAGAGGACACATTGGACATAAAGTCCGACTCGGCAGTAGGGAGTTAGTCGAGGCATGCTGGCTATCTTGGGACATCTTGGGTTGGCACAGTGGCACTGCAGTAGAGTTGCTGTCTTACAGCACCAGAGAACCGGGGTCGATCTCGACTGTGGGTGCTGTCTCTATGGGGTTTTTGTGTTCTCCCTGTGAATATGTGGGTTTTCTCAGAGTGCTCCGGTTTCCTCCAACACTCCAAAGACGTTCAGGTTTGTAAGTTAATTGGCTTTGGTAAAATTGTAAAATTGTCCCATGTGTATAGGATTGTGTTAGTATACGGGGTTTCGCTGGTCGGCACAGACTCGGTGGGACGTATGGCCCATGTCCACGCTGTATCTCTAAAGTCTAAAATAGATATAGAGATAGATAGATAGATAGATAGATGTCCAGATAGATAGATAGATGTTTGCCATTTATTGTCTATACATAAGTCTAAAGCTGCTCGTACTCATCTCCATTGAACAAAAAACAAGAAAGAAAAACAAAAAAACAGAAGGGAGAAGGGGGGGGGGTGTTGGTGCACAATTCATGGATATACATTACAGATCTGAGGGCTGCAGATGAAGAATTAAGAGTGGAACACGTCAAAGATGGGGATGTGTCACCATGGATTAATCTGAGTTGCAGAGAAGCTTGACCATCAAGATAATACAGCAGCCCCAAAATTAGTAAGCTAGTTTATTATTTTAATATCCTTATTTAATGAAGGCTCAAGAAATTCCATCAAGTACAGTTAAATGTGGGAGTGGTTAAGTTGCTGAACTGGTATCCATTGACTTTGATTAGTTAACCTGGGGATGGGACTTCATATCTCACCATGGCATATGAGTGATTTAGATTTAAATAATTTTAAAATACTGCACTTAAATGCTATTTTCAGTAGTGGTGGATTTGGAATTATCACATTATCATAAAAAACATCTGGTTCATTAGATCTTTTTGGAAAGGAAATCTGCCATCATTACCCAGTCTAGTTTATATGTAACCACAGGCCCACACCTACGTACCTAGTTTACTCTTATGCTTTGATGTGGCTCAGCATGCCTGGTCTAAACATTAAACCAGTTAAGCCACATTCTGTGAAGAAACAAAAAATCCTTCTTCTACTTCTTTTTTCCCTGAAACGTTGGATTGAGGGGAGACTTGAAAAGTATATAAAATCATGAGAGGCATACGTCGAAGAGATGGTCAGAACCTTTTTCCCAGGGTAGAAATTTCCAACATGTGAGGGCATAGCTATAAGGTGAGAGGAAGTTTAATGGAGTTGTGCGGGACAAGTTTTTAGCACAGAGAGTGGTGGGGGCCTAGAAAGGGGTGGTGGTGGAGGCAAAGATGATAGTGGTGTTTAAGATGCTTTTAGATAGGCACATGGAAGTGCAGAGAATAGAGGGCTATGGATCATGTACAGGCAGATGAGATCAGTTTTATCTTGGAATCATGTTTGGCACAAACATTGTGGACCGAAGGGTCCTGTTCCTGTGCTGTCTATGTTCTATGTAACTGAAATGGCCTGGTCAAACAAAGTGCAAAAAACATGTCCCAAAAAATTAGAGTTGAAAATAAGAGTAAAAAATATAGACATCTCGATATAATATGTTTAAATGTCACATGTTAGATTTTATTTTTTATGTATGTGTAGGGCCTTGAACTATCCAGTGAACAGAACAGAAAACAACTTCTACATCTTCTGAGAAAGAATATTGATCTCAGGCATGAGAACCAAATAAAGGTCAACCAGGTATGAGTGTCAATTGCTCCCTAGTGTTGGGTTAGTATGGCATCGCCGACATGTAAAGCAAATAATTGGGCTTAGAGGGCTTTAGTGTGAGATGCTCTTCTCGGTTTCAGTCACAAATCAAGCATTTTAATAAAAGGATGTACATTTAAAAGGGAGATGAGGAGGAATTACATTAGTCAGAGGATGGTGAATTTGCAGAATTCATTGCCACAGATGACTGTGGAGGCCGTCATTGGGTATTTTTAAGGTAGAGATTGACAAATTCTTGATTAACAAAGGTGGCAAGGGTTATAGGGAGAAGGCAGGAGAATGGGGTTGAGAGAGAAATATAGATCAGCCATTACTGAATGGCAAAGCAGACTTGATGGGCTAATTCTACTCCTATGACTTATCAACATATGAACTTATTTTGGAAGATCTCACTTTGTCTTTCGTTCAAAGAGAACATGCATAGAACACAAAGTGCTGGAGTAACTCAGTGGGTCAGGCAGCATCTCTGTAGCATAGGTGATGTTTCGGATCGGGACCATTCTTCAGTCACCTATCCATGTCCTCCAGAGATGTCACGCTGAGTTACTCCAGCATTTTGTGTCTTTTGGTCCCATTGCTTATACTCAATTTGGCAAGGGATCGAGGATTGGCAGTTTATCAAGTTGGTGAGAGGAAGGGAATATTAAGAGACAGGTGGTACCACAGGGGTGGATTACAAAGGATGAAAGTGGGACTGGAATGCCAAATGGAATATTAAATAATGGGACTGCAGGATCTGAGGTGCCGATCAGGGATTTGGTATTGGGTTGTAAATTATGGACAATGTGTAATAGAACGATATTAGTTAATTTGGTGTTTAGCGGTAGGAGGTGCATGTCAAATAATGAAGAATGAATGGCATCCTAGTCCAAAGCTGTGCTAGTAAAAATTTAGATAAGACACAAAATGCTGGAGTAGCTCAGTGGGACAGGGTGACGTTTCGGGTCAAGACCCTTCTTCAAACTGTTGTTGTGCCATCAGTGCCAAAGAGCAGACAACATGGTCCAGGTTTACTGACAACCCCCAAGAGGAGTGTTGAAGGTGGAACAACATCATCACATGCAGATGTTTGAATGCAAGGCTGACTTTCTTTGCAAGTCAATTTGGAAATGGTCATTTTTGTGATTCATAAATATCAAAATTGACTTTTAGTTGCATGAAGTTGCAATGGCTAATTATGCAATTGAATTTTAAGTCAAAGCTGGAAAGCTGTCAGACAGTGGCATAGGTTCTCCATAAAGGAATTGAAGCTGATGTTGCAATGATGGAGAAACTGCCTAATTGTGAGGCTTCTTTAGCAGTCTGAAGTTGCCGGTGAGACCTGGTGTGAGGCAGCAGTCCAGAGGAGGCTCCGGTAACTTTAATTACCCTGCCATGCCCACTATCTTCATCTCCCAGGTGCAATCAATCTCTTCCCAGACCTGTGCTGGTTCTGTAACTGTCCCAGCACTGAGGACCCATGTCTATTATTTTGCTTCATTTTTAGTTTAGGTCAGAGATACAGCATAGAACCAGGCCCTTCTGCGCCAACCAGCGATGCCCACACACTAGCACAATGTGTATCCCCCCCCAACCCCCATCCCAAGGACGTGCAGGTTTGTAGGTTAGTTGGCCTCTGTAAATTGCCCCTGAACTGTAAGGAGTAGATGAGACAGTGGGAAAACATAGAGCTGGTATGAACATGTGATTAATGGTTGGTGTAGACTTGGTGTGCTAAGGTCCATACTGTACCTCAAAACTAAAAATGAATTGGCCCTTTGCCATTTGCAAGGAAAATTTAGACTTCCCTATGTTTCTTCCTAGTCGTGCGGCACAGTGGTGCAGTGGTATAGTTGCTGCCTTACAGTTGGGTCAATCCTGATTGCTGTCTGTACAGACTTTACACATTCTCCTTGTTACCGCGTGGGTTTTCCACGTGTGGTCAGGTTTCCTCCCACACTCCAAAGATGTACAAACCTTTCCTCCCACAATCCAAAGATGTACAGGTTTGTAGGTTAATTAGCTTCTGTAAATTACCCCTAGTGTGTATGATAGAACTAGTGTATGGGTGATTGCTGATCAGAGCGGACTCGGTCGATCGAAGGGTCTATTTCCATGCTGTA
This sequence comes from Leucoraja erinaceus, assembly GCF_028641065.1. Classification (NCBI taxonomy): domain Eukaryota; kingdom Metazoa; phylum Chordata; class Chondrichthyes; order Rajiformes; family Rajidae; genus Leucoraja; species Leucoraja erinaceus. The sequence continues at coordinate 121,684,146 of NC_073377.1, read as the reverse complement.
TCTCTAAAGTCTATAGTCCACCTGCAACTCCACCCCACGCACTTTCTTCTGTGACTGGGGCTTACCCTCTCCCCAGAGACTGCCCTCTGCTGTCCACCAATGACCCCCTGCTCTCCCGGCTGTGTAGGCCGGTCGGGCACGTTCAGTACCTCGGAGACAGATACGATTGTATTGCGAAGGCCCAGGCTTATATACCTGCCCACCAAATAGATGTTTTTTCTTGCCCGTACAAAGTGCGCAGTTGATCAAGGACATCAACCTAGGTGTTTTGGAAGGTAAAATTGCCGCCATTGGCAGTCTTCTCATCCATAGCTCGCTGCTATTTAGAATTAAGGCTTTTGTGGCATTTCAGCACAAGACTTCAATCAGCAAGAGTAAGGGTTACCAGCATGGAACATGGACGCGTGTTCTGGACATTTTTGTCAAACGTGGTCGTAGTTTGGTGTCAGCAGGTTATGCCCATGAGATAGAGCCAAGCAAGCTCAATCCGATACTTTCTATACTACTCAACAGCTCACAGCTCTGATCATTGAACTTCACCACTTGAGGAGAGCTTATCAAACAATCTCGCAAAGCACCGATTGTCCTCAAGATATTTTATCAGCTGATTGGATCAACCGGGTACGTTTAATTAAGGTCAGTAAGCTATATTAAAATAAAAGTGTCAGATTCAACTTCACCATCAATAACATGAAGTCATTAATTCTGAATGATTTGTATTTTGAAATGACGGTGTGACATTAGTGTGCAAACAATGAGCTCCTTTGAATTATTTTCTTTTATCCACTACCTTAAGCTGCAGTTAACTATGTTGTTGCCTCCATGAAGATGACACAGTAATTCAGACAGTTAGGAGGTGACAGAAACTTTAGACATTAGAGATATAGTGCAGAAAGAGGCCCTACGACCCACTGAGTCCTCACCGACCCGCGACCATCCCGTACCCAACACTATCCTACACACTAGGGACAATCTTACGACTTTTTACATAAGTCAATTAAACTACAAACCTGCTCATCTTTGGAGTGTGGGAGGAAACCGGAGCACCCGGAGAAAACCCACGTGGTCACAGGGAGAATGTACAAACTCTGTACAGACAGCACCCACAGTCAGGATCGAACCTGGATCTCTGGCAGACTAAGGCAACGATTCTATCGCTGTGCCATTGTGCCGCCCTACACTTCTTGCTATGGTGGTGATAAAAAAAACACCAGTTATCATGAAGTGTGCAAAGTAACAAACTGTTTTTAAAAATCTGGTTGTTTATCCTCTAATGGGTTGCAGGCATTATTATAAAAATCTGTATTTAATGTCCATTCCTAATTGTCCCAGAGGAGGTGAATCATCTTCCATGCCTGCTACAGTCCTTATGCAATTTATTATGGTGAGGTTTGTACAACTGGTTGACTTATTACTTTATTGCAGAGGATAATTAAGAATCACTACTTAGCTGTAGATTTAGAATCACAATTAGGCCTGAGTGCATAAGAGGGCAGATTTCCTTCTTTGGAAGATGTTACTGGATGAGGTAGGTTTGAGAACTGTCCATTAGTTTCATGCTCACCAATGGGAGATCTGAATTTATGGATTATCTATCATTGCCAAAGTTAAAGGGAGGGTGATAATTTGTCCCATAGATGATGTGTTCTGCTTTGTGTTGTGGCAGAGGAGTCTTTCCCGCCAGTTGGGGGCGGTACAGTGGCGCAGCTGTAGAGTTGCTGTCTTACAGCGCCAGAGACCCGGGTTCGATCCTGACTACGGGTGCTGTCTGTACAGAGTTTGTGCATTCTCCCTGTGACTGCGTGGGTTTTCTACGAGTGCTCTGGTTCCCTCCCACATTCCGAAGACGTGATGTAAAAACACATTTAGTTCCCCGATATTGTTCAGAGAGGGAACACTGTGGCAATGCAGGGCAGCATAGTTGCACAGACATAGAGATGCTGCCTTACAGCAACAGAGACTCAGTTCAAACCCAACTACAGATGCTGTCTGTATGGAGTTTGTACATTCTCCCAGTGAACGCATGGGTTTTCTCTGGGTGCTCCGGTTTCCTCCCACAAACCGAAGACATGTGAGTTTGTTGGTTGATTGGCTTCTGTAAAATTGTCCTTAGTGTGTGTAGGATAATGTTAGAGTATAGGGTGATTGCTGGTCGGCGCAGACTCAGCAAGCCAAAGGGCATGTTTCCACACTCTATCTCTAAAATCTAAAGTCTAAAGTGAAATCCATTTCTAATCCAGAGATTCCTGCACTTTTTGCAGACCATAGTGCAGAGCGTAAAGACATGTTGATCAAAATAGAGACAACAAAGAGACCAAAGAGTGCCATGTGAACAATAGGAGACAGAGGGGCCCAAATTCCTTTGTTTCCCAAGCTGGGTGAGATCCTTGTGATTGTACAACAGAACAAAGAGACCGAGGACCAAATATATTTGTCTGAGGACCATAAATTCAAGAGTGTTTATTGTCATGTGTCCCAGATAGGACAATGAAATTCTTGCTTTGCTTTCAGCACAACAGAATATTGTAAGCATAAATAATACAGAACAGATCAGCGTGTCCATATACCATTGAATATATATATATATATATACACACACACACACATAAATAAGCATATAAAGTGCAGAATCAACTGAGAAATCTGCAGCCACCATCTGTGCTTGCATCTTAGCTTACTTGTCACAACTGTATGAATTTCAGCCTGTGCCAATCCCCAAGATAAAGTGTGAAAACACTATGAGAGCTGAGAGCTGACCACAACTGTTTGTGGGGTGAAGAGGACAATTCTTGATCCTTGCCACTCTACAGGAAAAAAAACCTAGAACATTTTGGTATTTCTTTGAGTAGCCTCCATATGACCATTTTAAGACATGAAGGCAGACTGCCGAGTTCCACAGCTCAAATCCTGACCATGATTTAAACTTTCTGGCCAGAAATGGTTGTGGATTCTGCTTCAATCACCATGGTGAACAAAGAAGGACTTTTAGGAAGATGGCATGGCACTACAGATACAATAAATGTAACTCAACATTATAACTATAATTTGTTTTAGTTAATTCTGGTACTACATTAATCTTAAATTCAGCTCTCACACGGATTATCAGTCTCCCTTCCAAGGTGCGTGCTTGCTATATTAATACAACGGGACATTCTGTGCTAGATCTATCTGTGGATATGAGAGATACAACATCACCAGTTTATATTTTTTATTTGACAGAACTCTATTCAAAAGATTAAAACCCAGCAACTGAATTTAAACCTCCTGAAAAAAGAAAACGAGGAGTTAATGGAAAAGTTGGAATGGGAATCACTGCAAAATATGGATGCAAAGCTGTTGGCATTAAATGAGAACGTTCAAGCCAAGATTGAAACGGTAGGCAAACAGTTTGAACCTAGAGTTGAGAGCTGGCAGAATGTATTGTGGTAGCAATTGTATATGGGCCAGGTCATTTCTATCAAGCTTCGGAAACCACACGATAATAGGTCAGAGGGGGGATAAAAAATTAATAGAACTATTTAAAGATCTACTCCCCTTTTCCTCGGGCTGATCCACGGTTTCACACTCGCTCTGTGGCTTCTGAGGAAACCAATGAGCCCAATTTGGCATCTGCAGTTTCTTCCACAAATGGGGTCGGAGGTGGCCAGAGCTGACGATCGGATGGTTTGTGAGGTGACACGCACCAGATATTTAGTCAGAACTTCTGTGTATTCCCGTTGCATGGAATTGTGGTTTTCAATATCACTCTGTGCGTTTAGTTTAGCTTAGATTAGTTTATTGTCATGTGTACCGAGGTACAGTGAAAAGCTTTTTTAGTGTGTGCTATCCAGTCAGCGAAAAAACGATATAAGATTCCAATCAAGCCGTCCACAGTGTACAGATACAGGATAAAGGGAATAATGTTTAGTGCAAGATAAAGTTCAGCAAAGTCCAATTAAAGACAGTTCAAAGGTCTTCAATGAGATAGTGGTAGTTCGTCATGTTCCTTCTCTACTAAGTAGTATGGATAAGAATTGCTCAGTCACAAAGTTGTAATTTTTAAAGAAGAAAATAGAGGGGCATTTTCAAAGTAGGTTTTGAGAACTTGTGGATCTTTTGCGTTGTTCCCCTGATAATTTCATCCCATGACAGAACTCAGAAGAGTAGGCTAGTTTTGGGACTAGATTTTTCAACTGCAGTCGCATGTTCTAGCATCTTTTGGGGATGGATGTAACCTCTCTGTCATGCAGAAAACTCAACACTGTTTTGAATTCAAATAGAATCTCCTTTTGCATTCAACAACCTCTTGACTAAAGACTGTTTGAGACCACCCTTCTCAGTTAAAAGCTGCTCTGAAGATTGAAGCGACCACAAAGGTGATGTGTTGAACAACCAGTAATAGGCAAGTGCAGGTCTGCTCCTCCGAGTCCCATAAGGATAGTCTTTGTCTCTGACCTGGACTCCTATATTAAAACATACTTGCCTCCCTTCCTTCCTACCTGGTCTCCTAGCTCCCACCATGTTGGCAGGAGTGAAATGAGAGCATGGCCAGGGCAGTGTGGGTCTGTGATGATGCTGGCTGGCTTTATTAGGCTGTTCTTCCTCTCAACCCCACCAATGGTGGAGAGATCAGTATCCATGATGGACCGGGGAGTGCCCATTATTTTTTGTAATCTCCTTCGTTCCTGGACATTCAAGTTGCCAAACCAGGCCGTGATGCAACAAGACAATATGTTCTCTACCACACATTGAAGTTCAAGAGATTGTTCTCAACATACCGGATCTCCTCAATGTTCCAAGGAAGTAGAGTTTCTGAGTTGCATTGATGTTCTGGGCCCAGGACAGATCTTCGGACATATGCAAGCCCAGGAACCAGGCAGATATTGAAACATAGAAACATAGAAAGTAGGTGCAGGAGTAGGCCATTCGGCCCTTCAAGCCTGCACCGCCATTCAATATGATCATGGCTGATCATCCAACTCAGTATCCCATCCCTGCCTTCTCTCCATACCCGCTGATCCCTTTAGCCACAAGGGCCACATCTAACTCCCTCTTAAATATAGCCAATGAACTGGCCTCAACTACCTTCTGTGGCAGAGAATTCCACAGATTCACCACTCGCTGTGTAAAAAATGATTTCCTCATCTCGGTCCTAAAAGACTTCCCTCTTATCCTTAAACTGTGACCCCTAGTTCTGAACTTCCCCAACATCGGGAATAATCTTCCTGCATCTAGCCTGTCCAACCCCTTAAGAATTTTGTAAGTTTCTATAAGATACCCCTTCTAAATTCTAGCGTGTACAAGCCGAGTCTATGCAGTCTTTCTTCATATGAAAGTCCTGCCATCCCAGGAATCAGTCTGGTGAACCTTCTCTGTACTCCCTCTATGGCAAGAATGTCTTTCCTCAGATTAGGAGACCAAAACTGTACGCAACAAACGATTTGAATAAATAATAATAAGTGTCCGGGGGGGGGGGGGGGGGGGGGTGGTGATCCAGGGGACGTTGTTGGTCAGTCACCAAGACCCTGTACAACTGCAGTAGAACCTCCCAGACAGCGCTGCTCTTATACTCAAATCCTTTTGCTATGAATGCTAACATACCATTTGCTTTCTTCACTGCCTGCTGCACCTGCCTACTTTCAATGACTGGTGTACCATGACACCCAGGTCTCGTTGCATCTCCCCTTTTCCTAATCGGCCACCATTCAGATAATAGTCTACTTTCCTGTTTTTGCCACCAAAGTGGATAACCTCACATTTATCCACATTATACAGCATCTGCCATGCATTTGCCCACTCACCCAACCTATCCAAGTCACCTTGCAGCCTCCTAGCATCCTCCTCACAGCTAACACTGCCCCCACATCCTCCTCACAGCTAACACTGCTACCTATATGACAGGGGCATTTAAAAGGTTAAACGGTTTACATGGATATGCAGGGAATGGAGGGATATTGATTATGGGCAGGTAGAGATTAGTTTAACTCTGCATCAAGTTTGGCAAGAACATTATGTGCCATGGGGCCTGTTCCTGTGCTGTTCTACGTTCTTAATCTCTTGTTCTTTTTCCCTTCCAAGAATGCATTCAGTTAACCTTAAAATAATATTTCAGCCCAAACTTTATTGACACTTGGACTTCTGATGTAATTCCTGATTATAACTCTCTGCAGGGAGGAACACATCCGTCACCCATCCCAAGTAATAAAGGGTTATTTCACCTTTTGTTCAATGACTGTGCATTGAATATCTATAAATGTTATTTGGGATGTGGGATTTGGCATTTTGCCTATAATGAATATGTTTTCAGTTCATCCCATTTTGGCCCATCTCCAGAATCTTCATACTATCCGAAACTTAATCAGCAGTGTGGGTTTGTATGACTGCTGTTGTTATTTTAACTTGTTGATCTCACTCAGGGAAGCTGAATGCATTCAATGTGGACTAACACAATACACGTTGTTTAAATATTTCCATCTGCTGTCATAGTTATGAAAATTAAGCAAAGTTTTGCTGATGTTATAAAGTGGAATGAGACAATCAATATTGGCACAGAATCAGAATCTGATTGCATATTCATAGTATAGTACTTTAACGCTGTCACATGGTATTTTACTAACAATACGCTGTTGCAGAACTTCCTAGTTGAATTCTTCTAAAAGGCAACATTGTTGGTCATTGGCATCAAACAATGCTGGTGACCACAGTGAAGTAGTTGGTACCAGGAAGAGTGCTCCAACTGAATTGGTAGACGTGACTTGAATCTAAATATTGCCTCGCATTCAGTTAAACAGTCTCACGCTGGGACTGTGGATGGAGAGAATCCTGTCTGATGAAATGAGCTATTTACAATATATAGTCTGTAATAAAGCCAATTAGAAATTCAGCAGAAATTGCTTGTGTAATTGTTATTCAATGAGTTATTTTCGTTCTTCCATTTTTCTGTGGGAAGTGGACGCACTATCAGCCAGGAATTGTTATCTGTTTCCCTATTACTATTGAGGGTAGTTCAGTCTTGTATTGTTAGGGATTGTAGTCTCTCAGTCACAGTTTTGTTTAGAGATACAGCATTGAAACAGGCCCTTCGGCCCACTGAGTCCGCGCCAACCAGCAATCACCCCGTACACTAGATCTAGCGTACACACTAGGGACAATTTTACAATTTACAGAAGTCAATTAACCTACAAACCTGCACGTCTTTGGAGTATGCGAGGAATCCGGAGCGCCCAGTGAAAGTCCACACGGTTATAGGGAGAATGTACAAACGCAATACAGACAGCACCCAGAGTCAGGATCGAACCCAGGTCTCTGGCACTGTAAGGCAATAACTCTACCGCTGTGCAACTATCCTGCCCTGCAGTACCGCAGTGTTCCCTCTCTGCACAATATCAGTGAACTAAATCGGTTTCTACATCAAAACGATAGCTTTATAATCAATGCAAAGTTATTAAATCGCTCAAAATTAAATGTCCACCCTGCCTTGGTGGAATTTTGAACTCAAGTCTATAGACCATTTAGTCAATGCCTCTGGATGTTAATCTAATGGTTATACTACTTTTGCACTTCACTGTACAGAGATCTGTGACTAACTCCTCCCTCACCTGGAATATGACCAGTGTTATCACACCAGGTGGATGAGATGAACAGCAGAGATCCATGCTAGAAAAAACCTGAAATACACGAGGAAAGAAAGTTATGAAGACAAAAAAGTTGGCAGATTCTGGAATCTGTAGCAACACACATAATGCTGGAAGAACTCAGTGGGTCAACCACCATCTACAGAGGCAAAAGGTGTATGTTTTGGGTCACAAGCCTGTATCAGGACTGAGGAATGGGAAAAGTTTACAGTATGTAGGAACCTTTTCCACTGCTATACACTGGCAATCTTCCCTGCTCCATTTCCATTCCGTGATGCAGGTTCCTAATCTGAAACATCAACTTACACCGTTTGCCTTCATTGATGCTGCTTGACCCGCTGAGTTCTTCCAATGCTTTGTTTGTTGTTGAGGACAAAAGGATGTGCTGGTAGACTGCGGGAATGGAGATCAGAGATGATTCTTACAGAGACCGAGAAGCTCAAATGGCCATTCTCCTTCAACACAAAAATTGGCCATGGAATCAGTGGGTCGTTCAGCCCATTTCTATACTGCATGAAAGATCTTTAGTTTAGTTCAGAGGTACAGTGCGAAAACAGACCCTTCCGCCCAACAAGTCCGCGCCGAACACTGGTACCCGAGTTCTATGTTATCCCAGTTTTTCATCCTACAAACATGGGGCAATTTACAGAGGCCAATTAGATTCAAGATACATTTAATTGTCACATGTGCCAGATGGCACAGTGAAATGAAATTCCCATACAGCCATACAATAAAAATAAAGAACACAACACACTATAGAATTTGACATAAAACATACCCACACAGCAGAATCAAAGTTTCCCACTGTGTGGGAAGGCACCAAAGTCAGTCTCTTCCTCCACTGTTCCCCGTGGTCAGGGCCTCCCCAAGCCCTCCGCAGTTGCAGCTATGGGCGGCCCGATGTCCAGGACCGCTCGCCGGGGTGATACAAGTCCGACGTCGGGGCTGCGGGACGTCCTCAGCGGCGTGGACACCAGAGTCGGCCCCCTCCTACCGAAGTCGGTGGCTTCCAAAGTCCGCAGGCCGCGCCGAGTGGAGACTGCTGCTGGCGGCTCTCTGCAAGGCACCCCAGGACTCCACGATGTTGTTCAGCGCCGCATGCGTTGGAAGCTCTCCGCACCAGAGCTCCTCGATGTTGGAGCAACGGCCCAGAGGTCCGGAGCTCCAAACGGCGACCCAGGTAGGCATTGCTCGCTCCGCGGTGACTCCAGCGCTGCGCTGCCGCTGTAGCAGCCCTGGTCCGGTTCCCAGTCCCCGGCAGGAAAGGCCGCTCCGATCCAGCTGTTAGGCCTCGAGGTGGGGGGCGAGGACGCGACTCGGAGAAATATTCGCGTCCCCGCCAGGAAGAGACTGGGAGACGGTTTTCCCATTACCCTGCCCCCCTCCCCCACATAGAAAAGTAAAAGTTCCCCCCCAAAACAGACTTTGGACTAACTGAAAATTTAAAAAAAGATAGAAATGACAGACAGGCTGTAGGCAGAGGCTGCTGCCAGTGCAGCGCCCCTGGTGTTAACCTACAAACCTACACGTCACTTCCACCCCCATCTACAGTCAGTCTGAAAAAGGTCCCGACCCGAAACTTCTCCTATCCATATTCGGCAGAAATTCTACCACTACACCACTATGCGCGCCATCTTCTTTGTAAGAAGGTCAAAGGGTATTGTTGTGCTGAATTAACCCATGCATGTTACTGAACATTAGCCTTGCATTCTATTTTTTAGTCTGGTGCTTTCTTTAAGCTTTAAATCTGATAGCAATATGCTAGATCATATTTCAACCCGAATTGCAAAGCTTCAAAACTAAGTCATTTCAAAGGTTCAAAGGTCAGTTTATTGTCACATGTACCAATTGAGGTACAGTGAAACTCGAATTACCGTACAGCCATACTAAAAAAAAAGCACCAAGACACACAACTACATAAAAGTTAACATAAACATCCACAGCAGATTCCCCACGTTCCTCACTGGGATTGAAAGCAATAAAGTCCAATCTTCTTCCCCTTAGTTCTCCCGCGGTCAGGGCAGTCAATCCATCCGCAGTCGGGGCGATCGAATCCCCCGCAGTGGGGTGATCGAAGCCCCCGCGTCGAGGTGATCGAATCCCCCGCGTTGGTGCGGTCGAAGCCCCCGCGGTGGTGCAGTCGAAGCTCCCGCGGTGGGGTGATCGATGCTCCCGCGTCGAGGTGATCGAAGCCCCCGCGTCGAGGTGATCGATGCTCCCGCGTCGAGGTGATCGAAGCTCCCGCGTTGGTGCGGTCGGAGCTCCTGCGGCTTGGAGCTCCCGTAGTCGGTCTCCAATCAGGGACCACCAGCTCCACGATGTTAAGTCCCGCAGGCTCCCCCAGTTGGAGCTCCCGAAGTCGGACTCCAGCAAAGGCCACCAACTCCTTGATGTTAGGCTGCAGGACGGAGATACAATACGGGAAAAAAATCACAACTCTGTCGAGGTAAGAGATTAAAAAAAGTTTACCCAACCCCCCCCCACCACCACAACTCACATAAAACATGCTAAACATTAAAACATATATTTAACACATACTAAAAAACAACAAAGATGGAAGGGACAGACAGACTGTTGGTGAGGCAGCCATTGCTGGTGCCACCTGGTGGCTAAAGCCCTTTCATACATTCCCATTGAAACTCATTGTTCTAGTATTGTAATTCTACCAATTAATTTTATGCCCTCAATATATTCTCTCCAAAGCGTCCACCTAAATAGTTTAAAACCCTTTATCTCTGTTATAGAATCATAGGTTCATAGAGTCATTTTGCATGGATATTGGCCCCTTAGCCTAACTTGTTCACACTGAACAAGATGCCCTTCCATATTACTCCATATCTCACTAAATCTTTCCTATCTATGTACCTGTCCAAATGTCCTTTAAATGCCGTTATTGTACCTGCCTCAACCACTTCCTTCGGCAGCCCATTCCATATACGTATCACCCTCAGTGTGAAAAAGTAGCCTCATCTGTTCCTATTACATTCTTACCCTCTCACCTTAAACCTATACCCATTGGTTCTTGATTCCCTAACCCCGGGTAAAGATGGAATGCATTCACCCTGTCTGTCCCCCTTATGATTTATTGCACCTCTTTAAGATCACCCTTAAGTTTCCTGTACTCCAAGGAACAAAGTCTCAGCCTACCTATTCTTTCCTTAAAACTTAGTCGTACGAGTCCAGGCAACACCCTCGTAAATATTTTCTGAGCTCTTTCCAGCTTAAGGGCATCTTTCTTATAACCGAGTGACAAATAATGCTCACAAATCTCCTTGTGCAGCCTCACCAATATCTTGTATTGTACTTTGATTCATTTTGTTTAGTAGATTATTGCAAACCATTCTCACACTTGTTAAAGAAGGAACTGCAGATGCTGGTTTAAACCGAAGATTGAATGAAGAAGCGTCACCCATTCCTTCTCTCCAGAGACGCTGCCTGTCCCGCAAAACTTCGGCAGTGTTTTGGAAACACTGACTGGAAGGCGTTTGCAGCCCAGGCCACCCTTGACTCCCACACGGACATTGATTCCTACACATCCTCTATTCTGGACTTTATAAACTCCACCATCAATAGTGTCACCTCCCTCAAACAGGTGACCATATACCCGAATCAGAAGCCATGGATGAACAGCGAGGTCAGGCTACTGCTGAAAGCACGGGACACCGCTTTCAGGTCAGGCGATGCTCGAGCCTACAGTTCATCCAGGGCTAACCTGAAGAGGGGCATCAGGAAGGCCAAGCACTGCCATAAGCTCAGGATTGAGGAGCACTTCAACAACAACTCCGACCCCCGACGCATGTGGCAAGGCATCCAGGCCATCACGGACTATAGACCCTCCAACACCACCCCCACATCCAGCGACGCCTCCTTCCTTGAGGAGCTTAATCACTTCTATGGCCGCTTCAACAGGGACAATCTAGAGACAGCCATCAAGGCTGTGCTCCCTGCCGATCACCAACCCCTCACACTCACCCCCTACGACGTATACGTGGCACTGAGTAGGACTAATGCACGTAAAGCTGCTGGCCCTGACGGCATCCCCGGGTGCGTGCTCAGGGCCTGTGCTGCGCAGCTGACAGACGTCTGGACTGACATCTTCAACCTGTCACTTGCCCAAGCAGTTGTCCCCACGTGCCTTAAAACCACCTCCATCGTGCCAGTGCCAAAACACTCCACTGCGGCAAGCCTCAACGACTTCCGCCCAGTTGCACTTACCCCCATCATCACCAAGTGCTTCGAGAGGCTGGTCCTGGCACACCTCAAAAGCTGCCTACCCCCCACACTGGATCCCTATCAGTTTGCCTACCGCAAGAACAGGAGTATGGAGGATGCCATCTCAACGGCACTTCACTCCGCCCTCTCCCACCTCGACAACAGAGACACTTACGTAAGAATGCTGTTCATCGATTACAGCTCAGCATTCAACACCATTATACCATCAAAACTGATCACCAAACTCGGTAACCTGGGCATCGACCCCTCCCTCTGCAACTGGATACTGGACTTTCTAACCAACAGACCCCAGTCTGTTAGGTTAGACAAGCACACCTCTTCAACCCTCACCCTGAACACCGGCGTTCCACAGGGCTGTGTGCTGAGCCCCCTCCTCTACTCCCTCTTCACCTATGACTGCACACCTGTACATGGTACTAACACCATCATCAAGTATGCAGATGATACAGTGGTGATTAGCCTCATTAGCAACAACGATGAGTCGGCCTACAGGGAGGAGGTCCAGCACTTAGCAGCATGGTGCGCTGACAACAACCTGGCCCTTAACTCCAAGAAGACCAAGGAGCTCATTGTAGACTTCAGGAAGTCCAGGGGCGGCACGCACACCCTCATCTACATTAACGGGACGGAGGTGGAACGTGTTTCTAGCTTCAGGTTCCTGGGTGTTAACATCTCCGATGACCTCTCTTGGACCCACAATACCTCTACTCTGATCAAGAAGGCTCACCAGCGTCTCTTCTTCCTGAGGAGACTGAAGAAGGTCCATCTGTCTCCTCAGATCCTGCTGCACCATCGAGAGCATCCTTACCAACTATCACAGTATGGTATGGCAACTGCTCGGTCTCCGACCGGAAGGCATTGCAGAGGGTGGTGAAAATTGCCCAATGCATCACCGGTTCCTCGCTCCCCCCCCCCCCGGACACTCCTCCCACAGGAAAAACACTATGTCTGTATATATGCTAATATAAATATTTATTCAAATCATATGCTATGTCGCTCTTCCAGGGAGATGCATTTCGTTGTCTCTGTACTGTACACTGACAATGACAATTAAAGTTGAATCTGAATCTGAATCTGATCTGAATCTAAGTTACTCCAGCTTTTTATGTCTATCTCACACTTGTTCATTGGCAATCGACAAAGAAAATCCCCAGAAAAATCTCATTTTTGATTTTAAACTGAATAACTAAATGTCCATTTGCTACACAGCTACCTGAACCCATCTCTATGGTGGTTCCTGGAAGTAATATTATCAGTGGTGTAAGTGCCATTATTCAAATGAGAAAGATGTTCACATTTCATGAATCTTAATAACTTGCTTTGCTATTAATTGAAAACTTCTGATGTAGACACAACTATAGCAGAACTGACACAAAATCCTCTTGTTATATTGGAATAATTAAATGTTATTGTTGTTTTCCTTTTGATTTTTGTGTTAGTTTGAAGATTTCCAGTTGATCATTTCATAATGTTGACAATCTGTTGTGATCTGCAGACAATACAACCTTGCACTTGAAACCTCAGACACAGAAAGATCCCCAGGTTGTGAAACCAATGGACAATATTGCAAGAAGATTGGGAACAAAAGCTTCAGAACCTTATGTGGTCCCAGAATGGCTCTACCCATTTGCGGAGGAGAAAATGACTAGTGGAGATGTACTGTAAGCCATCCATCAAATGCAACGTTGGTCTGACCCATATCTCACGGATAATGCAGGTTCACTAAATGTGGCCCAATCAATATTGTTTAATAAAACAAAGGAAACGTGAGTTAGGGTGCTGTCAATTCCTGTGGGACTTGAGTTGAATCCAGGCCAGACTGATGTGACAAAGATTTCAGAGCTCTGGCATTAATGAGGGCCTTGCAAGAACTGCCTAGTCAAGTAGACTAGGCGAATACAAGTCACAGCTGAAAGCCACGGGCAGTTTACTTACTTAGTCAGATCAGGTTGTACTAAATGACAATGAGATACAGTGGGACACGAGAATGAAGTAGGTCTTGACAACAATGCAGAGGAAGCTTTTCTCTGGATTGTTTTGAATTCCAACTAATCTGTATGTTTGATCCAAAATCTAAACTAAACATATCCTTTCCATCAATGGTGGTAAATCCACACCTTGATTTAAAGTTTCATAATGTCAGGTTCCTGCGCCAGTGATTGAATGGCCAGTTTGACATTCTAAACATTTCAAAATCTCTATCCTCTTTTCTGTCAACATCAGAGAAATCAGACTAATTGTTTAATTAAAAATGACATATTAGAATCCGTGCAAAATACAAAGATGCTGCCTCACCCGCTGAGTTACTCCAGTACCCGGTGTCTTCTTCTGTAAACCAGCACCCACAGTTCCTTGTTCAGATTCAGATTCAGATTCAGATTCAGATTCAATTTTAATTGTCATTGTCAGTGTACAGTACAGAGACAACGAAATGCATTTAGCATCTCCCTTGAAGAGCGACATAGCAAACGATTTGAATAAAAAATAATAAGTGTGCTTGTTTCGCCCCCCCCCGTGCCCCACCTGGATTTGTACCTATTTTGTCTCCGTCTCAATCCTTCCCTATCCACCTATATTTCTTTTTCCAGCTTCCCAATTCATAACTCTTCACATTTCATCTCACGCATGTCCTTTCATCTCTGGCCTTTGTCCAACCATCTGTCCATCAAATAATCCTCCTCACCCCTGTCAGCCTATTACTTGACATTACTTTGTTGTGCTCTTCCTTTCCTCCCGCTTTCGTTCCTCCCCCATCTACAGTCAGTCCGGGAAAGGCCCCGACACAAAACTTAGCCGATCCATTTTTCCCGTCAAATTCTCTCTGACCCGTTTGTGGAAAACAAATGTTAGTTTAGTTTAGAGATACAGCATGGAAACAGGTCCTTTAGCCCACCAGGTCCACGACGTGCATTGATCACCCATTCACACTAGTTCTATGTTATCCCACTTTTTCATCCACTCCCGGCACATTAGGAACAATTTACAGAGGCCAATTAACATGCCAACCCCGCACGTCTTTGGGATGTGGGAGGAAAACCAGAGCGTCTGGAGGAAACCATGCGGTCACAGGGAGAATGTGCACAATCCATACAGATAGCATCCGAGGTCAGGATCGAACCTGGTTCTCTGGTGCTATGAGGTGGCAGCTCTACCAGCTGCACCACTGTGCTGGCTCCAAACTACTTACAAAGAAGAAGAAGAAGAAGAAGCCCATTTGTTTATCCTGGTCAGTACATTACCTGGGCAACTAGTTTATTTCCAGAAGTCCCAGTGATGCCTATGCTGGTACAGGGATGGTTAGCTATAGTCATAGACAGAGAGAGAGAGAGAGAGAGAGAACTAAGACTGGAATCCTCCGACCAATGATGGGAAATTAATGGAGAATTAATCATGGTTTTGAAATCATCCAACGTTTTAACACCATGAAGAATTTTTTAACGGAAAAGATAATATTCCTCTGCCCAGTAAATGAATAACAAGGGATAATTACGTTTTTTTTCCAACAGCGAGGAAAAGGGAGTAGAATAAATTTATACAGAACTTTCGACCTCAAATGCTATCTATTGGGAATTACAGAGACATGGCTGCAAGAGGGCCAGGGCTGGGAACAGAATATTCAAGCGTGTACATCCTATCGAAAAGACAGACAGAAGGGCAGAGGGGGTGGAGTAGCTCTGTTGGTGAGGGGGTGGGGTATGAAATTCAGTCCCTTGCAAGGGGTGACATTAAAACAGGAGATGTCAGAGTGGATAGAACTAAGGAATTGTAAGGGTAAGAAGACCCTAATGGGACTCATCTACAGGCCCCCAAACAGTGGCCTGGATATAGGGTGCAAGTTGAATCAAGATAAAATTGGCATGTCGTAAAAGTAATGCTACGGTTGTTATGGGAGATTACAACATGCAGGTAGACTGGGAAAATCAGGTTGGTACTGGACCTCAAGAAAGGGAGTTTGTGGAGTGCCTCCGTGATGGATTCTTAGAGCAGCTTGTACTGGAGCCTACCAGGGAGAAGGCAATTCTGGATTTAGTGTTGTGTAATGAACCAGATTTGATAAGGGAACTTGAAGTTAAGGAGCCATTAGGAGGTAGTGACCATAATATGATAAGTTTTAATCTACAATTTGAGAAGGAAGGATAAATTGGAAGGTGTCAGTATTACAGTTGAACAAATGGGACTATGGAGCCATGAGGGAGGAGCTGGCCAAAGTTGACTGGAAAGATACCCTAGCAGGGGAGTAGGGGGCGACCGTGGCTGATGAGGGAAGTCAGGGACAGTAAAAATAAAAGAGAAGAAGCACAACATGGCAAAGATGAGTGGGAAGCCAGAGGATTGGGTAACGCTTAAAGAGCAACAGAAGATAACTAAAAAGGCAATATGGGGAGAAAAGATGAGGTACAAAGGTAAGCTAGCCAAGAATATAGAGGAGGATAGTAAAAGCTTATTTAGGTATGTGAAGAGGAAAAAATTAGTTAAGACCAAAGTTGGACTCTTGAAGACTGAAAAGGGTGAATTTATTATGGGGACAAGGAAATGGCAGATGAGTTGAACAGGTACTTTGGATCCGTCTTCACTAAGGAGGACACAAACAATCTTCCTGATATAGTAGTGGCCAGAGGATCTGGGGTGATGGAGGAACTGAAGGAAATCCACATTATTCAGGAAATGGTGTTGGGTAGACTGATGGGACTGAAGGCTGATAAATCCCCAGGGCCTGATGGTCTGCATCCCAGGGTACTTAACGAAGAGGCTCTAGAAATCGTGGATGCATTGGTGATCGTTTTACAATGTTCTATAGATTCAGGATCAGTTCCTGTGGATTGGAGGGTAGCTAATGTTATCCCACTGTTTACGAAAGTAGGAGAGAAAAAACAGGGAATTATAGACCAGTTAGCCTGACATTGGTGGTGGGGAAGATGCTGGAGTCGATCATAAAAGATGAAAAAGCGGCACATTTGGATAGCAGTAACAGGATCGGTCTGAGTCAGCACGGATTTACGAAGGGGAAATCATGCTTGACTAATCTTCTGGAATTTTTTGAAGATGTAACTAGGAAAATGGACAAGGGAGAGCCAGTGGGTGTAGTGTATCTGGACTTTCAGAAAGCATTTGATATGGTCCCACATAGGAGATTAGTGGGCAAAATTAGGGCACATGATATAGGGGGAAGAGTGTTGACATGGATAGAAAATTGGTTGTCAGACAGGAAACAAAGAGGAGGGTTTAACGGGTCCCTTTCAAAATGGCAGGCAGTGCCTAGTGGGGTACCGCAGGGTTCAGTGTTGGAACCCTAGCTATTTACAATATATATTAATGATTTAGGTGAAGGGATTTAATGTAACATTAGCAAATTTGCTGATGACACAAAGCTAGGTGGCAGTGTGAACTGTGAGGAGGATGCTATGAGAATGCAGGGTGACTTGGACAGGTTGGGTGAGTGGGCAGATGCATGGCAGATGCAGTTTACTGTGGATAAATGTGAGGTTATCCACTTTGGTAGCAAAAACAGGAAGGCAGATTATTATCTAAATGGTGTCAAGTTTGGAAAAGGGGAAGTACAATGGGATCTGGGGGGTCCTTGTTCAACAGTCAATGAAAGTAAGCATGCGGGTACAGCAGGCAGTGAAGAAAGCAAATGGCATGTTGGCCTCCATAACAAGAGGAGTTGAGTATAGGAGCAAGGAGGTCCAGCAGTTGTACAGGGCCCTAGTGAGACCACACCGGGAGTATTGTGTGCAGTTCCGGTCTCCAAATTTGAGGAAAGACATTCTTGCTATTGAGGGAGTACAGCTCCCTCAATTCTCCCGCATTCTTGCTATTGAGGGAGTACAGCGTAGGTTCACGAGGTTAATTTCCGGGATGGCGGAACTGTCATATGCTGAGAGAATGGACCGGCTGAGCTTGAATACTCTGGGATTTAGAAGGATAAGAGGGAATCTTATTGAAACATATGAAATTATTAAGGGTAAGGACACGCTAGAGGCAGGAATGTTCCCGATGTTGGGGGAAGTCCGGAACCAGGGGCCACAGTTTAAGAATAAGGGCTAAGCCATTTAGAACGGAGATAAGGAAACACTTTTTCACACAGAGAGTTGTGAGTCTGTGGAATTCTCTGCCTCAGAGGGCAGTGGAGGCCGGTTCTCTGTAAACTTTCAAGAGAGAGCTAGATATGGCACTTGAAGATAGCAGAGTCAGGGGATATGGGGAGAAGGCGGGGACGGGGTACTGATTGGGGATGACCAGCCATAATCACATTGAATGGCGGTGCTGGCTTGAAGGGCCATATGGCCTACTCCTGTACCTATTGTCTATTGTCTGTGTGGAGTTTGCATGTAACTGCAGTGTGACTTCCTGTGATTTCAGGGTTTCCTCCAGATGCTCCGGTTTCCTCCTGCATTGCATAGACGTGCAGGTTTATATGTTTTAAAACCAGAAATAGACGAGAGTCCACTGTAGCTTTTAAGTGGAGAGAGGTTAAATATTTCATGTCGATGCAAGGTTCCAGGAAGAGAGTGTGGCAGTGGGATTAGTTTCAGAGCAAAGAACCAGTGTTTTACACCTCAGTGAAAACCTGACATTTCCCTTCCTAACTGGGGCTACAGTTTCCTATGTCCACTTTCAATAACATGGTTTAATTCCACACAATTCGAGGCTTACTTTCCATAAAAGCCATAACAAATCCCTGGATACATCGAAACAAAAACCTGGCAACACTGGTCCCTTTTGCGTTATACTCTGGAACAGATAATTGTTTGACCATATTGAGAGAACCCTGAGCCTTGGTGATGTTTGGCATGCAGTCGAAATGTATTCTTCGACATGGATACCAGAAGGGAATATACAGGTGCACAACCTTTTATCCGGAGTTCCGGAAACCGAAAAGCTCCGAAAATCGGACATTTTTTCCAGGATGTCGTCTGCACACCAAAGCTCGCGTTTGGCGTCAAACTTGACCCGAAACGACCCACGGTCAACCCAGGTCTGTACTACTGTAGCGGCTGCCTCCTCCCCGGAGACCAGGGAGACACTTAAACATCTGTAAATTATTGCTTAAATGTTAGTCAGTTAGTTTGGAGGGCTTTTATGTGAAGGGGGAACTTTAATTCTTAGTCCCCTACCTGGTCGGAGAGGCGGGGAGCGGGCAATGCCTTACCGGGTCGCCGTGCAGTAAGCTCCAGAGCACTGTGGCCGCCGACTCCCAACATCGCGGAGCTGGGGCTGCGGGCATCCGACCGCGGGCGGCGCCCGTTGTAGCTCCGTCCCCGGCAACTCTACCCCTGGCTGCGCAGCGCTCTAAATCCAGCGCGGCCCGCGGCCGGACGCCCGCAGCCCCAGCTCTGCGATGTTGGGAGTCGGCGGCCACAGCGCTCCGGAGCTTACCGCACGGTGGCCCGATAAGGCATTGCCCGTTCCCCGCTGGTATCCCAGCGCTGTGGGCGCCGACTCCCAACATCGCAGAGCTGGGGCTGCGGGCGTCCGGCCGCGGGCCGCACTGGATTTGGAGCGCCGCGCAGCCAGGGGTAGAGTTTCCGGGGTCGGAGCTACAACCGGCACCGCCCGCAGCCCCAGCTCCGCGATGTACCCCCCCCCCACTTTACTTATGGCCAAGCAATGATCTGTAGAAAGAGTTAAAAATAACGTGAATAAAATGATTTCACAACTTCACAATAACCTGCTTTTTGACAGTCTGATTGTTCAGTTTTATTTCCGGCAAACAAAAATATATTTGGTGATATTCATGCTCAATATAGTTGGCAATGGTAAGTTAGAAATTCAAGTTTACTGTATAAACTTCATATATATTTGCACATATCCAGTGACATACCCACAATGTCCAGGAATATATATCATGGCGTACACGCACAACACTTACAGATATACACATGGCATTTGCATGATTCACCACAGAGTGAAATGTATTATCATAATACACTGAAATATTAAGACTTCAGCAGTATTTGCAAGAATATATTAATACGCAGGAACATAGAACACACAGCACAGGAACAAGCCCGTCAGTCCACAATGTTGTAGAGTGTACAATATGCAAACAGGCCTTTTGGCCCAACTTACCCACACTGACCAAGGCACTTCATCGACACTACAGCCACCTGCCCACATTTGGACCATATCCCTCTAAATGTCCTATTCATGTGCCTTCCCAAATGCCTTTTATATATTACTAGACCAAGTGCAGACCCGTTGGGTCTGTTTCCCCCCAACGGCGTTTGCGGGGGGGGGGGGGGGGGGGGGGGGGGGGGGACACACTGATGTGAGCGGCATCACACTCACATTAACCACCCCCCAAACACACAGGTGGGGGGAGGAAGGGGAGAGTAGCAGGAGGAAATGAGACAGATTTGGGAGGGAAAGGAGAGCGGTGTAGGGGATGAGAGAGGGGGATGGTGAGAGAGATGTGGGGAGGGGGGAATGGGAAGGGAGGAGGGAGGGAGGGGGAGAGGGGTGGGGGGAGTGATGGAAGAGGGACAGAGGGGTAGGGGGCGGGGGAGAGAGGGAAGGGGTGGAGTAGAGAGGGAAGGGGGTGGGGGAGAGAGGGATGGGTGGGAGAGGGAGAGGGGTGAGGAGAGGGAAACATAGAAACATAGAAATTAAGTGCAGGAGTAGGCCATTCGACCCTTCGAGCCTGCACCACCATTCAATATGATCATGGCTGATCATCCAACTCAGTATCCTGTACCTGCCTTCTCTCCATACCCCCTGGTCCCTTTAGCCACAAGGGCCACATCTAACTCCCTCTTAAATATAGCCAATGAACTGTCCTCAACTACCTTCTCTGCCAGTGAATTCCAGAGATTCACCACTCTGTGTGAAAAAATTTTTTCTCATCTCGGTCATAAAAGATTTACCCCTTATTCTTAAACTGTGACCCCTTGTTCTGGACTTCCCCAACATCTGGAACAATCTTCCTGCATCTAGCCTGTCCAACCACTTAAGAATTTTGTAAGTTTCTATAAGATACCCCCTCAATTTTCTAAATTCTAGCAAGTACAAGCCGAGTCTATCCAGTCTTTCTTCATATGAAAGTCCTGACATCCCAGGAATCAGCCTGGTGAACCTTCTCTGTACTCCCTCTATGACAACAATGTCTTTGAGCATTGGGCATTGTGACATCACACGATGGAACGTTCACCAAGTGCTGGGGCTCCTGCAAAGGCATATGTAAATGAATCCATTCTGATTGGACATCTGTGAGCATCGGGCATTGTGACATCACACGATGGAATGTTCACCAGGAGCTCGGGCTGGTGCTGCTTCTATGGGTGAGAAGCCAGTTTTTTTTTGAAATATTGGGGGGGGGGGGGGGGGGGAGGAGAAGGATTTGATTAAAAACGTGTACTTAAACACGACAAAATGTAATGAGAAGCAGATACATAGAAAGAAAAGTGAAATCTCTACCGAAATGGAAAAGATGTCGGCGATTCTGCGTCTGGTTTCGGAGTTGCAGGGAATCAAAGGAAGAAAGGCGGCCGGCAGCCGTCCATGTAAATGGAACCATTCCGATTGGACATCTGTGAGTATTGGGCATTGTGACATCACACGATGGAACGAATCAAAAGGCAGAAAGGCAGCTGGACGGCAGGCGGCAGCCACAGAGTTTTATATAATAACCAGACCAAGTGCAGACCTGTTGGGTCTGCTTCCCCAATGGTGTGATCCCCTAACCGAAAATTCCACCATGCACCCGTCTCCTCTAACGGAACTGAAGCCATTCCCAAATGTAAGATTCTAGCACTCCTCTGCCTCCCTCAGCAGTGGATTAAAAAAAATTCCAATTGCACCTCCCCTGCCTGCTGCAGCAGTGAAAAGTTCAGAGTGTTCCTGTCTTGCAACTTTGTTTTGAAGTGTGTTGGAAGCTGATGGAACGTTCACCAGGGGCTGAGGCTCCTGCAAAGGCATATGTAAATGAATCCATTCCGATTGGACATATGTGAACATCGGGCATTGTGTCATCACACGATGGAACGTTCACCAGGGGCTGGGGCTGGGGCTGCTTTGATGGGTGAGAGGCCAGTTTTTTTTTTTGAAATATTGGGAGGGGGGGGGGGGGGAAGGATTTGATTAAAAAATGTGTACATAAACACGACGAAATGTAATCAGGAGTTTCTATAAGATCCCCCCTCAATCTTCTAAAATCTAGTGAGTACAAGCCGAGTCTATCCAGTCTTTCTTCATATGAAAGTCCTGACATCCCAGGAATCAGTCTGGTGAACCTTCTCTGTACTCCCTCTATGGCAACAATGCCTTTGAGCATTGGGCATTGTGACATCACACGATGGAACGTTCACCAGGTGCTGGGGCTCCTGCAAAGGCATATGTAAATGAATCCATTCCGATTGGACATATGTGAACATTGGGCATTGTGACATCACACAATGGAACGTTCACCAGGGGCTGGGGCTGGTGCTGCTTCTATGGGTGAGAAGCCAGTTCATTTTTGAAATATTGGGGGGGGGAGAAGGATTTAATTAAAAACGTGTACTTAAACACGACGAAATGTAATGAGGAGCGGATACTTAGAAAGAAAAGTGAAATCTCTACCGAAATGGAAAAGATGTCTGTAGATAGATAGATAGATTATAACACCTTCCTCATCTATTGTCTCTGGTTGCTTGTTCCACATACCCACCAACCTTTGTGTACAAGCTGAACTTGATGCCAAGATAAACTAACCTGCTGTGCCTGCACATGATCATATCCATGTGTCTATCCAAAAGCCTCTTATATGCCGCTATCATATCTGCCTCCACCACCACCTCTGGACGGTGTTCCAGGCATCCACCACACTCTGTGTAAATAAAAAATGCCCTGCACATCTCCTTTAAACTTTTGTCCTTGACATGATTTTCTTTGGTTACTCTCAGGCTCATGGTGGGGCTGAACATTTAATTTGCCGAAACCAGGAAAATTGAATATTAAGTTGGACATTCCTAGGTCTCATCACAATAAGATTTCCATTCTCCATTCTGCTACAGATGCACAGTTCCCTCCCTCGAGCATGTTTTAAATGCAGCAACCACATTATGATGAGCAGTAGCAGAGTTGTCTTGTTACTCAACAAATTATCCACAACCGTTTATTGATAATCCAGTGGAACACTGTATAAAAATTGGAATTCAGATTACAAAATAAAAATTTGGCATGAAAAATGCCAGATAGTCAGAAATTAAAACATTCTCTTCTTTTGGAAGTCCACAATGACTTCCATGATTTGAGAGGACACAAACAAGCCATAATATACTCCAATACTGTGGTTAGAAAACTCTTGTTCATTTGACATTGAACAAGCCTGTCATGATGCAGTTGAAAAAGGCAGAGCTTGCAAAGAGAAGTGCAGTAGCTCACTCCTACCCTAACTCTCTGTGAAAGTAAGCTGGCAAATTCCAGATCAAGTTGTTTTAAACAATTCAGGGATTGGATTGCAAGTGAATTCTACACCAAGCTGTAAGTGCAGCAATAATTTTCTAACAGTGAAGCAATAGGTTCCACACATTTATGACACAAAACAATTCAAAAATTTCTTTCTGAGAAGCTGCAGCCATTGGCTGTTTGTAACAAGAAACATAGAAACATAGAAATTAGGTGCAGGAGTAGGCCATTCGGCCCTTCGAGCCTGCACCGCCATTCAATATGATCATGGCTGATCATCCAATTCAGTATCCCGTACCTGCCTTCTTTCCATACCCTCTGATCCCCTTAGCCACAAGGGCCACATCTAACTCCCTCTTAAATATAGCCAATGAACTGTGGCCTCGACTACCCTCTGTGGCAGAGAGTTCCAGAGATTCACCACTCTCTGTGTGAAAAAAGTTCTTCTCATCGCGGTTTTAAAGGATTTCCCCCTTATCCTTAAGCTGTTCCCCCTTTTCCTGGACTTCCCCAACATCGGGAACAATCTTCCTGCATCTAGCCTGTCCAACCTCTTAAGAATTTTGTAAGTTTCTATAAGATCCCCTCTCAATCTCCTAAATTCTAGAGGGTATAAACCAAGTCTATCCAGTCTTTCTTCATAAGACAGTCCTGACATCCCAGGAATCAGTCTGGTGAACCTTCTCTGCACTCCATCTATGGCAATAATGTCCTTCCTCAGATTTGGAGACCAAAACTGTACGCAATACTCCAGGTGTGGTCTCACCAAGACCCTGTACAACTGCAATAGAACCTCCCTGCTCCTATACTCAAATCCTTTTGCTAAGAAATGCACAGCTCAAAAATTCCTGGGTGGGTGAGCTTATGTCCACATTGAAAGCTACTTGGACTTGCTCCCTCGGCATCCAATAGCACAATAAATTATTTGCTCTAATAGTAAACTCTGTTTTTACCATAGAGGGCATAACTCAAAGCTGAGAGGAGGAAAGATTGGCAGTGTGGGCGGGTTGTGCCGAAGGGCTTGTTTCCCCACTATATCACTCTATGATTCTATGACATGGAAAAGTCAAGGTTTCACGGAAATTATAAACAACATTTAGATATCAAGAGGTTTTTCTTTTTTTCTGCTTGTCAACATGGGTGTTGACTTCTGGAATGTTAATGGCCAATGAACACGTGGATATTCAGAATGTGGCTGAACAGGTTTAATATAAGTTCATAAGTTTAAGGAGCAGAATTGGGCAATTCAGCCCATCAATTCTTCTCCACCATTCAATCATAGCTGATCTAGCTTTCTCTCTCAACCTCATTCTCCTGCCATTTCCTCATAACCCCCGACACCCTTTGCTAATCACGAATCTGTCAATCTCCATCTTAACAATATCAATTAACGGCCTCCACAGCCTTCTGTGGCAATGAATTCACACGTATTCACCACCCTCTGACTAAAGAAATTTCTCCTTGTCTCTTTTGTAAAGGTATGTCATTTTGTTCTGAGGCTGTGGCCACTGGTCCTCGGCTCTCCCACTAGTGGAACCATTTTCCCCACATCCACTCTATCCAGACCTTTCACTATTTGGTAAGTTTCAATGAGGGGGCCCCTCATCCTTCTAAACTCCAGCGAGTACAAGCCCAGTGCCTTCAAACGCTCATTATATGTTAACCAAATCATTCCTGGGATCATTTTTGTACACAAGCAGAATAAGAGGTGCTGTTTCTTCAGCTTGCATGTGGCCTCATTCTGGCAACGGAGGAAGTCCCACTCAAGAACCCCAGCACTCCTTCCAGGTGAGACAGAGGTTTATGTGCTCCTCTTCATACCTCATTTACTGCATAAGGTGCTCCTGATGTGACCTCTTTTACATTGGCGAGAACAAATATAGATTGGGTGACCATTTCATCGAATACGCGCTCAGACCGCCAAAGCCTGCTGGATCTCCTGGTTGGTTCTAACTCCTCTTCCCATTCCCAAACTGACTTTACTTTCCTGGGCTTTCCCCATTCACTTCTCTTCCATCTTTCTCCCCCCTACTACAATCAGTCTGAAGATGGGTCCTTATCCGAAATGTTGCTTATCCATGTTTCCAGAGATGCTGCGTGGCCCGCTGAGTTACTCTAGCATTTTGTGCCTTTTTTGGCAAACCAGCATCTGCAGTTCCTTGTGTCCACAAAATGCAGGCAAACTCTGCTTTATAAAAGCATTGCTTTCTGGACTTATATTTTGACGGCAGAACTGAGCCTGGAAATGCTGCGGTTCTACTGTTCTATCTCCATCCTGATTACTAACACACAACAGCTGTAGCTAATGCCTCTCCAGCTGTAAGCCCAGTGCTGTGAATAGTCAAATATTTCAACAGGAATGAATAGCATCAGCTTAATGGGGAGGACAAGACATCTGACTCAGAGTCTAATTCAGTAACATTGACACATTTTGCTGTGAAAACCATGAGCTCCCAACCCGTAGAGATAGCAATGAAGGATTTTGTGTGGATCCATATTCTTCCTATATAAGTACAGTACATATTAAAATAAGGCTCCATCATTCCTGTTCCTCCTGGATTGTCTTTGATTGTCTCTTTGGTTGCACTATGGACTTCACTTTTGTAGTATTATGGTTACCTAGTATTATGGTCATTAATGTAATGATTTTTTTTAAATTATTGTATATTCTCGTGTGCTTTGGGTTTATAGGGCCTGTTGAGTTGCTGCAAGTAAGAATTTCATTGTTCCATTGTCAGTAGATATGAAACCAAAGTACCTAACGGAAAATAAAGTTTTATATTATTATTATTATCATTATTATTATTATTATTATTATTATTATTATTATTATTATTATTATTATTATTATGATTATTAATTGACATATGTCACTTGACTTGACTCATGACTCTTGTCCGTGGGATTCCAGGAGTTAAAGTTAACTTAGTTTTGTTTATTTTAATTGTGTTACGTGTACTGAGGTACAGTGAAAAGCTTTTTGTTGCATACTATCCAGTCAGGGAAAGACTATACATGATTTCAATCAAGCTATCCACAGTGTACGAAAAAGGATAAAGGGTATAATAATTAGTGTAACTTAAAGGTCCTCTTGCTAACTAGGGAGCAGTCCTGACCACCCATCTACCTTTGTAGAGACCTTCATACCATTGTGTAGTCCAGTAACGTCTGATTAAAGAGAGTTCAAAGGTCTCCAATAGAGCAGATGTAAGATCAGAACCGCTCGAGCGGTGAGAGGATGGTTTAGTTGCCTGATTACAGCTGGGAAGAACCTGTTCCTGGATCTGGAAGTGTGTGTTTTCTCTCTTCTATACCTCTTGCCTGATGAGAAGAGGGAATGACCAGGGTGAGACTGGTCTTTGATTATGCTGGTGGTCTTGCTGAGGCCGTGTGAAGTGTAGATGGAGTCGATGGAACGGAGGTCGGTTTGCATGATGGACTGGGGCTGGGGCTAGTTCTTGTGGTCTTGGGTGGGGTTGTTCCAAAGCATACTGTGTTGCAGCCATTAAAAGAAGAACTAAAGAAAAGCTGTCAACACTTAGTTAGAGGGGTGTGTTCACAGTAAAGGGGTGGGCGAGTAGAGACACAGAGATAATCAGCAATCTATATGAGATTATGCATCCGCACTTGCATACACTTGCCCAATGGCATTAAGGGTGTGCCCCTGCAAAAACTAACATATTTAAGTCCTGCTGTAGTCCTTGCCTAATTGATAAAATATTGGATAAAAAGAGTCAGAGTGTGACTGGACAGATAATAACTAAGTCAAGTCGAGTCAAGTTGTACAAATACGGTGCGGTACAGTTACATTGGAAAATCTTGCTTTCAACAGCATCACAGGCACATCCCATTCACACAAAGACAAATTATATGTCAACTATGGATATAATTTCCAAAGGAAAGACGACTGTAGAAAACAAGATATTAGCATAAAAACACAACTTTAAAAAAAATCGTGCCCCAGGCAATGCGAGAGTTGTGCCGTGGTATCTCATTGCGAGGTGGGATTAGGGTTTTTGCAGGTTCAATAACCTTCTAGTTGTAGAAAAGTAGCTGTTCTTGAACCTGGATTGGGGGAATTCAGGTTTCTGTACCTCCTGCCCGATGGTAGCAGTGAGATGACGGCATGGTATGGATGGAGGGCATCCTTGATAGATGCTGATTCTTGAGGCAGTGCCTCGTGTAGATGGCCTCAATGGTGGGGAGGGCTATATACGTGATGGACTGGACTGAGTCCACAACTCTCTGCAGCCTCCTACATTGGTATTGCGGTACCAGGCCATGATGCAACTAGTCAGAGTACTTTCAACAGTACATATGTAGAGGTTTATTAGAGTATTCGGAGATATACCAAATATCTTTAAACATGTAAGAAAGTAGAGGTGCTGACATGCCTTCTTCATGAAGGCCTGAGTGAAATTATCAGAAACACAAATATGTCTGCTTGTACTGTGACCTTTACTGGACAATTGTCACGTGGTATAACACTGGCTGGAACACAGCCTGGAGTAGGGACTTAAAACCTCAATTCATAAATAAGTTAAGTGTTTGCCTTACTGCCTTGTTTGATGTACCTACACCCTATCTTAATGCATTTAGAACATACAACATTGAACAGTACAGCACAGGAACAGGCCCTTTAGCCCCACGGCCTTCTAAGTTTCCTCCTCCCACCTTAAAGCAAAGGTTTAATCTTCCTGTGCCCTGGGCTCTTTTAGTTTCAGCAAACTTCCACCAACATTTTTAGAAATGTTGTAGACTTTTAGAGATACAGCGCGGAAACAGGTTCGTCAGCCCACAGAGTCCATGTCGACAAGCGATCACCCGTACACTAGCACTAACCTACACACTAAGAACTATTTACCATCTTACCAAAGCCAATTAATTTGCAGGTGGAAAGTTGGGAGAGTCCCTGGAGAACACTTGCAGTTCTTACTATAAAAATATTAGCCACAAAAATCTGATGTAATATTGTTTCTTAGAGACTGTAGAAGTGATGGGGGGAGGGGACTGAGGGTGCACAATTCATTTAAAGAATTTAGAAAATGATTATTGATGTTTTTAGCAAATGCAGCTGCACAAAGTCAAACAGGGGCTTTATGGAATTTGCAAGTATAAACAAAAATGAAAATAGATTGCCCCTGTCTCCTGCAGCAAAGATTTTTCTCTGAGGCAAGAGGATCAAAACATGTCAGTTAAATACTTCAAAGATATTTCCTAAATGTTTTTTTGATTTTCCATAATATGGAACAACATGCTAAAATATTTCTGCTGTGGTCAAACAGCTTTTTACAGACAACGTTAAGAATGATAATTATTCCTTAAATTATAAATCAAAGACACAATGGGTGGGTCTGGCACCTGTCATCTACTTGCTGAAGAAAGCTTTCTGGCACAATCTGCACAACAAACCTTGCTGTCAACCATCAAGGATTCCTGTAGTTCCTCTCAACTAGAAGCCCCTTTGGATCAGGCCCAAGAATTCTCCATGCGTTCATCCATTCATTAGAGCAACTGTTTTACTTAGCCTAGAAATTGGAGATTTCCCCTGGTTTCTCATATTACAATAACGAAAAAGGTGATTTGGCCGATTGTTTCAATGCTGGCTCACCACGGAATCCTATACCTTCAACTATTATCTCTCGTGTACCCATCAACTCCACTCTGGTTCTCCTTTCATCCACCTACACCGTGGGCACTTTACAAACTCCAATGAACTTTACTAATCAATTTGCCTTTTGGATGTGAGAGAAAACTGGAACATCTGGAGGGACCCACGGGGTCAGAGGGAGAGCATGCAAACTCCACACAGACAGCATTGGATTCAAAGTTGGTTACTGGAGCTGTGTGGCAACCAATCCTACCCTGTGCGTGTTGTAGCCAAATTTGCAGTCATAACTTGGCTCGTTCTGACATCTTCAGTGCTTATATGCAGTACGTATACACCCAGATCCCTGATGTGAAATTCTAGATTCTTGCATGGAAATAATGGGTAACAGAATGGTCAGCTGGAATTTACATAGCAGTCATTAGCAATGGTGTCACGGGCACTAGTATCCATCCTATATTGCCCTTGAAGTGAATGGTTTGCAAGGTCACTTTACAGTCAATCATATTGCTGTTGGCTTGGGTTTCACATTCAACTGAAATTGTCTTCCCTGAAATGCATTAATGAAGGTAAGTTGCCTAAAAACTGGAACACCACTTTTGGTGTGCCAAACTTATATTACTTGTTGTGCAAAGACCAAATTGTTAATAGAGATTCACACAGGAGGCCTTCATCCCAACTTACCCATGCCGACCGACCAAGATGCCCCATCTCAGCAAGTCCCATTTAGCTATGTTTGGCCCATATCCCTGTTAACCTTTCCTATCCATGTACCTCCAAATATCCTTTAAATGGTGTTGTTGCACATGCCTCAGCTATTTACCTCAACAATCTTGTTCAACATACCAGCCACCCTCTGTGTGAAAATGTTATCTCTCAGGTTCCTATTAGATCTTTCCTCTCTCACTTTAAACCTACGCCCTCGAGTTTTTGATTCTATCTTAAGAAAAAATCTCACCCCGTCTATTACCCTCATGTGAGAACAACACATGTGAGGAGACACACCTCTGAAAGGATACACAATGTATTAGTGTGATAGACTGCCTAAAGGCAGCTATCAGGAAGCTTTGAAAGGCCTCACAAATTGTTCAGCAGCAGCCAGGAGGCAAGTATCACTTAAATCTTCACTCCTGCCACTAGACTGCTGAACATTTTGTAACAAGTGTTTCGCCATACACTTGCACTTGTTCTTCTCCTGGGTACACAAAAATGCTGGAGAAACTCAGCGGGTGCAACAGCATCTATGGAGCGAAGGAAATAGGCAACCCTTCTTCAGACCCTTACCCTTGTTCTTCTCCTTTCTGCCCCCCCCCCACCAAACTCTCCCCTATGCCCCACCTGGACTCAAACTTATTTCTCCCTCTCCTTCCACATAAATTCCTTCCTCTAGCTTCACAATTTACAACTCCTCAATCCTTTTGTCTTACACATTCTGTGAATGAATGAATGATTGATTGAATGAATGAATGAATGAATGAATGATGAATGGATGAATGAATGAATGAATGAATGAATGAATGAATGAATGTATGAATGAATGAATGAAATGATGAATGAATGAATGAATGAATGAATGAATGAATGAATGAATGAACATGTCACAGTGAAATTCATTGTTTACATGCACAAGTATGCAAAGTGTCGCCATAGACAGGGTGCCGACAAAGTATTCCATTTAGTCCCCAATGGTCCCCGTTTGTTCTCGGCCGAGACCGAAGATACTGGAATCCAGTGCAAAAATAGGAGAGCTGCCGGAAGAACTCAACAGGCCAGGCAGCAAATGTGGAAGGAAGTGAACAGTCGACATTGGAGAACATAATGTTCTTTCCATTCTTAATACAGGCACTTCCCAACTTATGTAATAGATGACTTATATGCACATATAAGCAGCTCTTTAAGCCCACCACTTTATTTCTAAGTTGCGCCTTTTGGGAGCAGCGCGTTACTGCACATGCGGCCATTTCAGCAAGCCAGTCGGTTGTTCACATGGATGCCCCCATGTGGTCTCTGTGACGTGTACTAAGTTTACATGTGCATAGTAGCACTCCCTTTCTGACTTACGACCACGGGACGTAACCCTTACATAAGTCGGGGAGCTCCTGTATCATCATAGAATCTTCAACATGCTCCTGAGACAGTAGCGGAAGCTTCACTTTAAAATCTTACTTGGCTGTTCCAATACCCATTCTGTAGACTCTGACACTGGCAAGTTAGATCTTTCTGCACTCAAGTATGTGGAATTGGACTTTAACTGCAAATTTTCTCCCCTTGATGGAACAGCTGATGCTGTCTGTGTTTTGGTGAATTTGTTTTGTATAAATTAGCTGGAATGACTACGTCCCTGTGCATCAATATTGCCTGTGTTTACACTCATTCAAAGACTGAGCTCCAGGCCATTATCAACACTTCCACTGAAGCATACATGAGGAAAGGGATAATACCCAACATCTGCAAGACAAAATGTTCTCCACCAAATGTCTGAATTGAACCACAATGTACTCCTACAATGAAAAATCAGAAAGCTTTCCCCCTTGAGCTTCAATACAAGCTTCAAGTCACAGTTCCTTGTTCAACAAGTACAACTGTATCCACCTATCACTTGCCAGGCTTTGTCCCACTCCCACCGCTCTTCCAACTTTCTCCTCCCCCATACAATAATTCTGAAGAAGTCACGACCAGAAATATCACCTATCCATGTTCTCCAAAGGTTATGAAACAAAGAACTACAGATGTTGGCTTATACCAAAGTGACACAATGTGCTGGAGTAACTCAACAGACCAGGCAGCCTCTCTGGACAAAAAGGTCTAAAGGAGGATCCTGAACCAAAACGTCACCTATCGTTTTTCTTCAGAAGCTGCCTGATCCACTGAGTTACTCCAGCACTTTGGGTCTATCTCCAGAGATGCTGCCTGGCCCACTGAGTTGTTGTTTTGGTAAACCAGCATTGTTTGGGTAAACCAGCACCTGTGTTTCCTTGTGCCTAGATTGATCACGTTCCCTGGTATCAGCGATGTGATAAACCCCACAACTTGGGCAGCAGATCAGCCATTGATTATCACCCTGCCCCAGCTGCTGAGAGCTGCATGGACATCTCTCACATTGAGAAGAGTTCAAAGATTGTTTATAATTGCGATATGGTCCACACCCACCCTGCACAGCCTGTTTTACCACAAAGCAATCTATGTAAATGTTCTGTGTTTGCATTTCCTTGTTTGCAGCCGATGTTCACTATAAAGCTTGGTCAGAAACGAACCAACCAGGTGGAATTTGAAGCAGCACATTTTTCAGATGAGCTAGCAGTGGTAAGTACCTTGATTTTCATAATATTCATTGATTTTTGTCATTGCATTCAGGAAAAGCATACGATCTTGTTTTGCTAAAGAATGTACTTCAGATTCCAGCATCTTTGTGCGAAGATCGGTCTTAGATAGTTCCCCGTGATCACAGATGAGGTGACACCATTCCAGTGTAGTGAGTAATGAAGAGACTGATGAGCTCAGATGGGGAACTGAACTATCGTCCATAGTGGGCGGGTGGTGCTGGACAGGACGGGTGTGTGCTTAGTTTGTCAAATGGCACTGCTCCTTCTGCTATTTATGGATATAGAGTCATACAACATGGAAAGATTTGTAGGTTAATTGGCTTCAGTAAAAAATGTAAAGTGTGTAGGATAGTGTTAGTGTATGGGGTGAACGCTAGTCGGCAAGGACTCGGTGGGCTGAAGGGCCTGTTTCTGCGCTGCATCTCCAAAGTCTCATGGAGGTGTGTCATTGTTCTCTCTTTCAAAGCATGCGTAAAAATCATTGAGCTTATCTGGAAGTGATGCATTTAATGCATTTCGTTGTCTCTGTACTGTACACTGACAATGACAATTAAAATTGAATCTGAATCTGAAATCTGAAGTGATGTGCTGTACGACTTGTGCCACCTGATGTCCCCTTGTACAAAGTAACAACATGCAAGCCCTGCCACAGATTTAACGTAAATCTAATCAAAATTCAACACAGCATGAGCCTGCAATTTGAAAAGCTGTTGGAGAAAATAGCAGGTATAATTCACCGTTACAAATATTTAATAAGAAGGAACTGCAGATGCTGGTTTATATCTGGTTGAGTGATGTCACAACAATAACCTTCTCACTCACAATGTGAAATCCAGATACTATATGCCAGTGTCCAGTGCTGGGATAACAGTGGCAAAAGCTAGCAGCTTCAAGTTGCTGGACATTAACATGTCTGATGACCTGTCCTGGGCCCAGCATATAGACGTAATCATCACAAAGGCACGCCAATGCCTCTGCTTTCTTAGAAATGTATCATATCACCGAATACTCCAACATACTTCTACAGATGCACTATCTGCAATATCACCCACTTTTGTTTCATCTGCAAACTTGCTAATCATGCCATGAACATTCTCATCAAAATCATTGACATAAATACCAATCAACCTGAGCAGGTCTGTGGAAAGAGAAATTGTTTTAACGTGTAGGCAGGAACTGCAGATGCTGGCTTAAACCCAAGACAGAGCTGGAGTAACTCCGAGGGTCAGGCAGCTTCTGTGGAGAAAAGGAATAGGTAAAGTTTCAGGTCGAGACCATTCTTCAGACTGAGAGTCAGGGTAGAGGGGAATGTGAGATATACAGTACTTTAGGAGAAATTAATGGAAGATATACAAAATATATTTTCCGGCAAATACTGCCTGAGTGTTTCTCGCATTTTCTATATTTACCCAAAATTTCAGGGACTGCTGGCAATGAGTGGCGTGAGCCAAATGGAGGGTGACAGGGGACATTTAAATGAGGCAAGTCAATAGAATTTAAAAGCATTTTCGTTCTGTTGCTGAACAATGAGAATGAAACATCAACACTGGCAACTGTGTCTATGCTTCAGACGTACTTGATTGGTTGGAAAGTGGTTGGGAACATCCTGAACTGGTGAAAGGCTCTATTGAAATGAGAATCTTTATCAGATTACAGTGTCATTGTTTGATTCCAAGAACAGAATAATGTTCAAGTGAACTGACACTTGTTCTGTGCCGTTTGTTTTGGGCCAGATTCAATATGTCATAAGCATTACCTCCAAAGTTCACCCCCCCACTACTGTTTTCCCTCGGTATCCGTTTCTCTCGCTGTTGTTAGATGGAAGTTCTACAGGGAAACATTTAGAGCGCTCGGTAACCAAAGTGATCTGGGAATAACTGCGGGAAACTCGAAGGCTCCAATTCTTGGCTTCGGTTTTGCATAGATCCTAGCAACCTCCAGCGAGGGCGGGTTACCCCGATGTAAGATCTGGGCAAGGCTGGTGGTTTACTCTTGTTTCCATGTCGTGTATAAACAGCAGTGGAGGTGACGCATGCTCTCACAGGGTGCGCGTTTGCAGGTCACCAGACTGCGCTTTGAGTAATTGCTGAATTAAACGGCGGAACTTTGGTGATTGTAACTGTAATTACAGCGTGCCCGTGGCAATTCAGGAGCAAAAAAGGTGTCGTTTTTGGACCAACTCACGGCAGTTTCACCAGTGCGTGAGAATCGTTAGTCATGTGTAGTCAGAAGCGGGCGGCGTTTTTATTTGAAGGGGTGGCATTATGTTTCAGGATCATTAAAAAAAATAAGCCTCATCACAGCCCATCCCCTCTCTGCCTGTGTGTGTGTGTGTGTGTGTGTGTGTTTCTCTCTCTGTGTTTCTCTCTGTTTCTCCAGTAGGCGACCGCGCTGGAACCCGGAGCGATGCATCGTGGAACAGCCGGCAACTGCGACCCTCTGGCAACTTTGAAAGCAGATCAGATACAACTGCTGGAAGATAATTTTGCCCGAAGGAGGCAGCCTGACGCCTCGTCACTGATGTTGATCTCGGCCGAGTGCGGGCTGACGGAGGAGGCGACAGCGGTAGGTGAAATTCATACTGTGTGGGAAGGAGCTGCAGATGCCAGTTTACACCGAAGATGGACACACAATGCTGGAGAAACTCAGTGGGTCAGGCAGCATCTCTAGAGAAAAGGAGATGGGCGACGTTTCGTGTCGAGACCCTTCTTCATACGGCTGTGACTACATCTGGGGCTCGCCTTTAGATCTCATGCCCGGGTAGCGCGGAATGATGGTCTCTAGAGTCTGAAGAAGGGTCTCGACCCGAAACATCACATTCCTACTCTCCAGAGATGCTGCATGTCCCGCTGAGTTACCCCAGCATTTTGTGTCTATCTCTGAAGGCGCAGGAGGTAGAGCCTGTTGGTGCAGCTGGTAGAGTTGCTGCCTCACAGCGCCAGCAGCCTGGTTCGATCCCGACTCTGGGTGCTGTCTGTGTGGAGTTCGCATGTTCTCCCTTTGGGCACCAATTGGGTTTCTAACGGGTGCTCCTTTTCCCTCCCACATCCCAAAGACGTGCGGGGTTGTAGGTTGATTAATTGGCCTCTGCAAATTGCCCCTAATGTACAGGGAGTGAATGGTAAAGTGGTGTAACATAGATGATCGATGGTTGGCATGGACTCGGTGTGCCGAGGGACCTGTTTCATGCTGTATCGTTCAACCGATCAATCATCGATTTATGGTCAGCCGACTTATCCAGCTCGGTTACACGGGAAATTCTCCCTATTCCCCGCCCTGTTAAATGGCATTCTGAACACAAAGCGGTCACCTCGATCTCTAATCCTATTTCTGTCATCTCTATTCCTTTAATTTTCCAAAATACCCTTTGCCCTCTAATTCCGACCCCGTTCCTCGCCCACATTTGCTCTTCCGTTTGATAATCGTGCTCCTATCAGTCAAGACCCTAAGCTCTGGAAATCCTTCTACCTTTATCCTGTCCATTTTAACGTACCGCTTTAAACCTTTAAGCCCCCTTTCCCCGGTGAATGAACGTCGCCTGTTCATTCCCTCCATCGATGCTGCCTGGCCCGCTGCAGCACTTTGTGTTTTGTTCAAGATTCCAGCATCTGCAGTTCCTTCGGCCTCCTCAAATCTCCTTTTGTGGGTTAATGTCAGCTGTTGTTTTCCCTAAGATGTTA
The DNA here is from genome assembly GCF_028641065.1 of Leucoraja erinaceus. NCBI lineage: Eukaryota > Metazoa > Chordata > Chondrichthyes > Rajiformes > Rajidae > Leucoraja > Leucoraja erinaceus. The sequence goes on along the minus strand of NC_073377.1, from coordinate 121,648,301 downwards.
CCCTCTAAAGATGCTTCAAGTTTTCCAAGATTTCTTGCTTTGGGTCTACAAATCTATTTTGTAGTAGTAAGGAACTGCAGATGCTGGTTTACATCAAAGTTAGACACAAAGTGTTGGGGTAACTCAGCGGGTCAGGCAGCATTTCCTGGAGAAGACCCTTTTCTCCAAAGATTCTGCCTGAGCCGCTGAGTTACTCCCAGCATTTTGTATCTATCTCAGACTATTTTGTGTTATATTTCTGATCCTTATTCTCTGGTTGTGGCCTTTTCAATTTCACAAAGGCCGGGGCATTTGATTTTTGTACTCCCTTTCCTCATTGATAGGTAGCTCCTTTGCCAATAAGTTTAGTTTAGTTAATTGTCACATGTATCAAGGCATAGTGTTAAGCTTTTTTGTTGCGTGCTAACCAGTCAGTGGAAAGACTAAACATGATTACAATTGAGCCGTCCACAGTGTACAGATACAAGATAAAGGGTATATTGTTTAGTGCAAGATAAAGTATGATTATAGATAGTCCGAGGGTGTTCAATGAGCTAGATAGTAGCTCAGGACCGCTAGTTGTTGGTAGGATCGTTCAGTTGCCTGATAACATGTGGCACAAAACTGTCCCTGTATCTGGAGGTGTGCCTTTTCACATTTCTGTACCTCTCATCTGATGGGAGAAGACGGAGTGACTGGGGTGAGATTCTTCCTAGATTATGCTGATGGACTCCAGAGACAATGTGAAGTGTAGATGGAGTCATTGGACGGGAGGTTGGTTTGTGTGATGGGCTGGGCTGTGTCCACAATTATCTGTTGGTGTCTGCAGAACATGGATTTTTCCATCAGTGGGGAGAGTATGTCACAGGATGCAGATCAAGTGTGTACTTGCCCTGGAATTTTCCATTTGTCAATATTAGGGTTTCTTTTTTGGAATAGTGGATATATGGAATGAGCTGCCAGATGAGGCATTTGACGCAGGTACTACAACTGCATTTGAAAGACATTTATACAGGTGGTGGCTGGAGATTTTAATAAATCAAATCTCAAGAAGGTCATGCCGAACTTCTACCAACACATCACATGTGCCACCAGGGGGGAGATAACTTTGGACCACTGCTACACGCCGTTCAGGAAAGTCTACAAGGCCGTTTCATAGAAACATAGAAACATAGAAATTAGGTGCAGGAGTAGGCCATTCGGCCCTTCGAGCCTCACCGCCATTCAATATGATCATGGCTGATCATCCAACTCAGTATCCCGTACCTGCCTTCTCTCCATACCCCCTGATCCCCTTAGCCACAAGGGCCACATCTAACTCCCTCTTAAATATAGCCAATGAACTGGCCTCAACTACCCTCTGTGGCAGAGAGTTCCAGAGATTCACCACTCTCTGTGTGAAAAAAGTTCTTCTCATCTCGGTTTTAAAGGATTTCCCCCTTATCCTTAAGCTGTGACCCCTTGTCCTGGACTTCCCTAACATCGGGAACAATCTTCCTCCATCTAGCCTGTCCAACCCCTTAAGAATTTTGTAAGTTTCTATAAGATCCCCTCTCAATCTCCTAAATTCTAGAGAGTATAAACCAAGTCTATCCAGTCTTTCTTCATAAGACAGTCCTGCCATCCCAGGAATCAGTCTGGTGAACCGTCTCTGCACTCCTTCTATGGCAATAATGTCCTTCCTCAGATTTGGAGACCAAAACTGTACACAATACTCCAGGTGTGGTCTCACCAAGACCCTGTACAACTGCAGTAGTACCTCCCTGCTCCTATACTCAAATCCTTTTGCAATGAAAGCTAACATACCATTCGCTTTCTTTACTGCCTGCTGCACCTGCATGCCTACCTTCAATGACTGGTGTACCATGACACCTAGGTCTCGCTGCATCTCCCCCTTTCCCAATCGGCCACCATTTAGATAATAGTCTGCTTTCCCGTTTTTGCCACCAAAATGGATAACCTCACATTTATCCACATTATACTGCATCTGCCAAACATTTGCCCACTCACCCAGCCTATCCAAGTCACCTTGCAGTCTCCTAGCATCCTCCTCACAGCTAACACTGTCCCCCAGCTTAGTGTCATCCGCAAACTTGGAGATATTGCCTTCAATTCCCTCAACCAGATCATTAATATATATTGTAAATAGCTGGGGTCCCAGCACTGAGCCTTGCGGCACCCCACTAGTCACTGCCTGCCATTGTGAAAAGGACCCGTTTACTCCTACTCTTTGCTTCCTGTTTGCCAGCCAGTTCTCTATCCACATCAATACTGACCCCCCAATGCCTTGTGCTTTAATCCACGTATACTAATCCTCGAAAAATGGGACCCCTTGTCGAAAAGCCTTCGTAAGTCCAGATGACTTTGTCCAATGATTTCACCACTCCACTGTGCTGCTATCCCCTATAATAACGCTCTACTAGTTACATCCTACGAAAGACTAACTTCTATAAGATACTCTCCCTCCCTTCAAGATTTACCTCTTCAGGAACTACTCCAGAATCTAAAGAGTTTTGAAAGATTATTACTAATGCATCAACTATTTCTGGAGCTACTTCCTTAAGTACTCTGGGATGCAGCCTATCTGGCCCTGGGGACTTATCGGCCTTTAATCCATTCAATTTACCCAACACCACTTCCCAGCTAACCTGGATTTCACTCAATTCCTCCAACTCCTTTGACCCGCGGTCCCCTGCTAGTTCCGGCAAATTATTTATGTCTTCCTTAGTGAAGACAGAACCAAAGTAGTTATTCAATTGGTCCGCCATATCCTTGTTCCCCATGATCAACTCACCTGTTTCTGACTGCAAGGGACCTACATTTGTTTTAACTAATCTCTTTCTTTTCACATATCTATAAAAACTTTTGCAGTCCGTTTTTATGTTCCCTGCCAGTTTTCTTTCATAATCTATTTTCCCTTTCCTAATTAAGCCCTTTGTCCTCCTCTGCTGGTCTTTGAATTTCTCCCAGTCCTCCGGTATGCTGCTTTTTCTGGTTAATTTGTATGCATCATCCTTCGCTTTGATACTATCCCTGATTTCCCTTGTTATCCACGGATGTACTACCTTCCCTGATTTATTCTTTTGCCAAACTGGTATGAACAATTTTTGTAGTTCATCCATGCAGCCTTTAAATGTCTTCCATTGCATATCCACCGTCAACCCTTTTAGAATTAATTGCCAGTCAATCTTGGCCAATTCACGTCTCATACCCTCCCCTAGGAAAATCTGACCATGCTGCCATTTTCCTGGCCCTTACCTCGGTAGTCATGAAATGCTTTGAGAGGCTGGTGAAGAAACACATCTGCGCCTTCCTCACTCGGAACATGGACCCGTTGCAGTTCGCATACCATCCGAACAGATCCACGGACGATGCAGTCTCCCATGTCTTGCACACCGCTCTCTCCCATCTGGACAGCCAGAAGGGGGGCTACGTGAGGATGCTGTTCATAGACTACAGTTCAGCCTTCAACACAATAGTCCCCACCAGACTGGCCAGGAAGCTAATGGAATTGGGACTCAACACCTCCCTGTGTGCCTGTGTCCTGGACTTTCTCACCGCCAGGCCCCAGGTAGTCAAGATGGGAGGGAATACATCGAAGTCCCTCACCCTGAACACAGGATCGCCCCAGGGTTACGTCCTCAGCCCCCTATTGTACTCCCTGTACACACATGACTGTGTGGCTAGGTTCAGCTCCAACTCAATAATTAAGTTTGCTGATGACACTGTGGTGGTGAGCCTGATCTCAGACAACGATGAGAAGGCCTACCGGGAGGAGGTGGCTGATCTAGCACTCTGGTGCCAGGATAACAACCTCCTCTTGAACATCAAAAAAACGAAGGAGCTGATCATGGACTTTAGGAGGGCACATCATCCGAGGACGTAAACTCCATTGAGGATAAATGGGGATCCTGTGGATAGGGTGAACTGTTTTAAATATCTGGGAGTCCACATCTCCGAGGATATGACATGGGCATCACACGCCTCAGCACTCGTGCGTCAGGCAAGGCAGCGTCAGGCAATTGAGGAAATTCAGAGTGTCTCCAAGGATCCTCTAGTGCTTCTACGCAGCGGCGGTGGAAAGCATCTTGTCCGGGAACATTACCATCTGGTTTGGGAATTGCTCTGCCAAGGACAAGAAGGCTCTGCAGATAGTACTGCGTTTGGCCGAACGCACTATGGGAACTTCACTCGCCCCCCTGCAGGAACTATACATCAGGAGGTGCAACTCCAGAGCCAACAATATCATGAGAGACCCCTTCCACCCCTGCAACGGACTGTTCCAGCTGCTACGGTCAGGCAAACGCCTCCGTTGCCATGCGGTGAGAACAGAGAGGTTGAGAAGGAGTTTCTTCCCAGAGGCCATTCGGACTGTAAACGCCTATCTCACCAGGGACTAACTCTACTGAACTTTTTTCCTTCCATTATTTATTATGTAAAGGTATATGTGTGTTATGATTGTGTTTATAGTTTGTTTGGTTGTTTGTCTTTTGTGCACAAAAGTCCGCGAGCATTGCCACTTTCATTTCACTGCACATCTCGTATGTGTATGTGACAAATAAACTTGACTTGACTTGACTTGACTTGACATGGCTAGGAAAGGTTTAGTGGAATATGGGCCAGATGTGGGCAAATAGAACTATCTTAGATGAAGCATTTACCTTGCGGTGGATGAATTGGCCAAAGGGCCTGTTTCCATGCTGTGTGACAATACTGTGTGACTATATTTCTGGATGGAAAATGATTGAATAGTTGGAATAGTTGTATGCCTGAAATTCCCCAAGATGGGTGTGTGCACAAAATTCACATCTTGAGAGACCTGAGTTGAAAAAAGGCCTCCTAATGGATTTCTATATTTGCAAAGGAAGATTTGGTTGTATTGAAAATCTTGGAGCAATGAACGGCAGCTGTAATTGATGTTCAGAAAAGTCTAACTGGGTGGAGTTTGCTTAAACTAGCTCTGGTGGTGTCCCAGGGTGCACTTTTACGATACGACATGGTCCAATTCAACTTTATCTCTGGAGGGAAATTGATCATAAAAACACAAAAATACATGAAACATGAAATTAAAGTGATGAGTGGAAAGGATTAGGGATGTGCAAAGACTGGGGAGGGGGGGAAGGTTGGGGGGGGGGGGGGGGGGGGGGGGGGGGGGGAGGGAGTCAGTCTCAGTCTACCCGATTACAGATGGGGGAGGAATTGTACAGTTTGATAGCCACAGGGAAGAAGGATCTCCTGTGGCGTTCTGTCCTGCATCTTAGTGGATCCAGTCTGTTGCTGAAGGTACTCCGCAGGTTGACAGTGTGCCATGGAGGGGGTGAGCTGGATTGTCCAGGATACTCCACAGTTTGAGGAGCATCCTCCCTTCCAAGACCACCTCCCACAAATCCAACTCTGCCCCCAGGATGGAGCCAGCCTTCCTGATGAGTTTGTTGATCCTATTTACATCCGTGGCCTTCGCCCTGCTGCCCCAGCACACGGCTGCAAAGAAGATAGCACTGACTTCATAACAAGAGGATTTCAGTATAGGAGTAAAGAGGTTCTTCTACAGTTGTATACGGCTCTGGTGAGACCACATCTGGAGTATTGTGCACAGTTTTGGTCTCCTAATTTGAGGAAGGACATCCTTGTGATTGAGGCAGTGCAGCGTAGGTTCACGAGATTGATCCCTGGGATGGCGGTACTGTCATATGAGGAAAGATTGAAAAGGCTAGGCTTGTATTCACTGGAGTTTAGAAGGATGAGAGGCAATCGTATAGAAACATATAAAATTGTAAAAGGACTGGACAAGCTAGATGCAGGAAAAATGTTCCCAATGTTGGGCAAGTCCAGAGCCAGGAGCCACAGTCTTAGAATAAAGGGGGTGTCATTTTAAGACTGAGGAGAGAAAAAACGTTTTCACCCAGAGAGTTGTGAATTTATGGAATTCCCTGCCACAGAGGGCAGTGGGGGCCAAGTCACTGGATGGATTTAAGAGAGAGTTATATAGAGCTCTAGGGGCTAGTGGAGTCAAGGGATATGGGGAGAAGGCAGGCATGGGTTATCGATAGGGGACAATCAGCCATGATCACAATGAATGGCGGTGCTGGCTCAAAGGGCCGAATGGCCTCCTCCTGCACCTATTTTCTATGTTTCTACCACCGATTGGTAGAACATCTGCAGCATCTTACTGCATACGTTGAAGGAATGGAGTCTTCCAAAAGTTACAGCCGGCACTGTCCCTTCTTGTACAGGGCCTCAGCGTTCCTGGACCACTCCACTTTGCTGTCCAGGAACACTCTCAGAAATGTATACTCCCTGGTAAACTGCACATCCACACCATTGATGAAGACAGGGGACAGGGGTGTTCCTCTCCTCCTAAGGTCCAGATCCATTAACTCCTTAGTCTTGTCCGCGTTGAGTTGCAGGTGATTCAGCCCACTCAACTCAACAAAACCGTTGACTACACCTCTGTATTCAGCTTTCCCTCCCCTCATTGATGCAGCCCACAATTGCAGGTGGCAGGAGTCCGAGTTGTATCTGAAGTCCGAGGTGTCGATGGTAAACAGGAAGGGAGAGAGGACCGTCCCCTGTGGGGCCCCTGTGTCGCTCACCACCATGTCCGAGACACAGTTCTGTAGCCTGACATATTGTGGTCGTCCAGTCAGGTAGTTGGTGATCCAGGACACCAATGGAGCATCCACCCACATCTTTGTTAGTTTGCTCCCTAGGAGTGCCGGCCGGATGGTGTTCAAAGCACTGGAGAAGTCAAAACACATGACTCTCACAATGCTTCCCGGCTTATCCAGGTGAGCATACGAATGATGGAGCAGGTGGATGATGGCGTCCTCAACCCCATCTTTGTTTGGTATGTGAACAGCAGGGGGTCCAGGTAGGGTTTAACCAGGGGTCGCAGGTGAGTGAGCACCAGCCTCTCCAGGGACTTTATGATGTGTCAAGTCAGCGCCTGTAGTCATTAGAGGAGCTGGGGCACGTCCTCTTTGGTCCAGGAACTAGGCAGGATGTCTTCAACATCACAGAAACCCTCTCCAGGCTCAGGCACAGGTTGAAGATATGCTGGAGTACTCCACACAACTGGCTGGCACACACCTTGAGTACCCTGGGGCAGACACCATCGGGACCCGTTGCTTTGCCTGGACGGATTCTGCTCAGCTCCTTCATCACCCGCTCAGTCTTCATGTTCAACACGACAAAGAAAGAACAGAGGAAGTGGACCAGGGGGATTGAGGGGGAGAGACTGTCGGGGAGCAGGGGGGAGGGTGGGCAGAGGCCCCACCATCAAATCTATTAAAAAACAGGTTTAGCTCATTGGCCCAGTCCTGTTTGCTTTCCCTCCCCAGGCCAGTGGTCTTCTTGTAGCCCGTAATGCTTTTCATCCCGCTCCACACACCCCTCATGTTGTTCTGCTGAAGTTTCCACTCCGGCTTCATCCTGTAGTCATCCTTGCTCTGTCTCAGTCTCACCCTCAGGTCTTTCTGCACTAGTTTCATCTCCTCCCTGTCAACAGGTAAGACAAAGGAACCTGTTTGTTTATGTTTTGCCACAACAATCAACCTCCTTCACATCCTGCTTACTTCCTGTTTAACCCCCATCAGCCCTTAGTCTCGGCCAAAGCCACAACCCAATCAATTCTACAGTATCAGAATATATTTCTCTAATTTTGAATAATAAATATTCTTCTCCATGAAATTGAGCCTGATATTAATGTGCTCATAAATCCATTTGGCATACAAGGAATTTTGATCGTGCAGACTGGATTAGTTTTGCAATCATTGTAAATGTTGTGCTGTCGTGTGTTCAAATGTCATGTTTAAAATTCCACACCATTTGTTAATTGGATCATTGTTATTAATTGACAACCATGTCACTATTTTTGTATCTCTTAGCTATGGTTCAAGCAGCGTAATGCGAAGTGGAGGCAATCAGAAGGGTTTCCACCAGAGAGTACCTCTGTCAAAGACTAAACAGAAAAACCCAGCCAGAAGCATCAAAATGGAACAGTTCTACAATGCAACTAATTTCACCGCCCCTTTCGCCACCACTGCTCAGCGCTTGTGTCTCCCAGACTAGGCTGTGAACAGAATGCTGTCTCATTAGTTTGGTTTATTTAAAAGTGTGTTTTGAATCATCTGAGTCTCATTCTGGTATAAGTAATCATTTGGAATTATATGCTAATTACTGTTTTGCAATGTTATTGCTTGGATCAAGGAGATTATGGGGTTTAAGTGCAATTAAATCATTTATCTGGGAGACCTGTCTCCCATTATGTAATATATAATTAAAAACCAAGTGTTGTAAACCTTTCATTCTTGCCTAAATAAAAACATCTGCTATTTTCAATTCCTAAGCCACTGACAAGTTTCAGAAATAGCTGGGGGCAAAACTTGCAAGGGATTTCCTGTGGGTGGTGGAACCTGTGAGGTCTGCCTTGAGGAAATAAAGCTCATGAGGCACTTGCTACTTTTGCAATTATGAGTGAATAAGTTCAAACGTGAGCTGCGAATAAAGGCTTTAGTGCCGTTGTTAGAGAGGATGCATTCTGTCAAGTAGAGAGGATGCATTCTATTAAAGATCAATGCATGTTCTTGCTCTTTCTCATCTCTTGTTTTCAGGCTCCAAGGTCTGCTTCAGCAGAGGAGTGAGTCATTATGGATCTTGGAGTTGAGTTTTGCTGCGAGGTGCAATGGCACAAGAAACTGCAAATGCTGGTTTACAAAAAAAAAGGCACAAAGTGCTGGAGTAACTCAGTGGGTCAGGCAGCATTTCTGGAGAACAAGGAAAGGGAATGTTTCAGTTCTTCAGATCCGACCTGAAACATCACCTATTCATGTTCTTCAGAGATGCTGCCTGACCCACTGAGTTACTCCAGCACTTTACAGTATGTCCTTTTTTGGTTTGATTTGCAAAGCAAGAGTGTTTAATTGCCAGATGCATTGGAGAAACGAACAATTAAATTCTTACTTGCTGCAGCTTTTGATTAGAACAGGAATATACTGTACAGGGGTTGTGGAAATCTTCTACACGAGACAATTCCTCCATGTTTGCAGCTTAAAATTCTCTCCACCTTTGCCACAGCAGCTCCTATGGAAGTGAGACTTAATGTGGGGGTATGGGGGCAAATGATGGTAAAGAAGGCTGGTAATCTCCTGTGTCTGGTGTCCTCTGTCTATGCCCCATACGTCTGGGTTTGGGTTTCAGGATGATTCGAAACTTAATCAGTGAGATTTTGAATTTGGGACAGGAGGAATTCCTTGGTGTTTGGGGATGTGATTTGCTTCCAATATTCCAGATTTTACAGCCAACATTCAAGATGACAAGGGTTTGAAAAAGTGAAGAGGAATTGAATAAATGTGTGGATGGTGTGGAATAGGATATAGGATGAGGGACTGAATCGGATCCAGGTGGGTAATTGAGGCTATAATTGCTGCTTTGGGGGGTAAATAGCAATGTAGACAGCTTGTTTGAATGGCCTGTATGTATATTTTCATAGGTAAAGTGCCCCGATGTGAATTGAACACAAGGATGTGCAGTTGTGGGGAGTTAGCCCTTGACCACCCCGGTCAGGTTATGATCAACAGCTGCCAGCTGGTGGCAGAGGTGAAGCTAACAATCATTCCACTATACAGCAACAAGGAACTGCAAAAGGTACACAGAATTGCTACAAGGAGGGGTGGCCTGTACAAAAGGGACGGGTTTGCACCTTAACTGGAGGGGGACCAAAATTCTGGCATGCAGGTTTGCTGGGGCTACACGTGTGGGTTGCAACTAAATAGCAGGGGGGAGGGGTTGACAAATTGGAAGTATAAGGATGGAGTTAAAGGGAAAGAGAGTAAAGTCAGGTGAATTAGGAACCGGTGTGAGAGGGGAGATGAATATCGAATTAAAAGTGTTACATATGAATGCACGACGTATAACAAATAAAGTGGATGAGCTTGAGGCTCAGTTAGAGATTGGTGGGCATGATGTTATTGGGAATTACAGAGACATGGCTGCAAGAGGATCGGAGCTGGGAACTGAATATTCAGGGTTATACGTCCTATCAAAAAGACAGACAGTTGGGCAGAGGGGCAGCTCTGTTGGTAAGGAAAGAAAACAGAGCTTGAGAAATTTCTGATCAGCGTGAGGGCGTGAGAATTTGTTCAAATGCCTGATTTTCACGCTCAAAGCATGAGAGTTGGCAGCCCTGTTTTTAGTGACTGATGTACAAAGCCACCCAGGTCTCTTTGCACTTCACCTTTTCCTAATCTGACACCATTCAGATAATAATCTGCTTCCTGTTCTTGCCACCAAAAATAACCTCACTTTTATCCACATTATACTGCATCTGCCATGCATCTGCCTATCCAACCTATCCAAGTCACCCTGCAGCGGAAACAGCGACGGGGTGTGGTGGGAGTGAGAAATGGGGGAGAGAGAGGGAGAGAGAGATGGGAGAGAGAGAGAGGGGAGAGAGAGAGGGGAGAGAGAGAGAAAGAGAGAGAGAAAGAGAGAGTTGGAGAGAGAAAGAGAAACAGAGAGAGAGAAAAAGAGCGAAAGAGAGAGAGAGGGAGAGAGGGGGGGATTGAGAGAAGAAAGAGGGAGAGAGAGAAGAAAGAGTGGGGAGATAGGAAGGGAGAGAGGGGGGAGAGAGAGGGGGTTTTAGAGAGAGTTAGGGGAAAGAGGGGGGGAGAGAGAGGAAGAGAACCCACTTTTATCCACATTAGACTGCTCTGCATGAGGGGATCCAACCTATCCAGAGAGAGAGGTAGAGGGGAGTGGGAGAGAGAGAGGGTTGAGAAAAAGAGAGTGGGGGAGGGGGGGGAGAGAGAGGGGGAGAGAGAGAGAGAGAGAGGGGAGAGGGAGAGAGGGAGGGGACGAGAGGAGAGAGAGGGGGGAAAGAGAGGGGGGAGAGAGAGAGAGAGGGGAGAGAAAGGGAGAGAGAGAGAGGCAGAAGGGGAGAGAGAGGGAGAGAGACTTTTGGAGAGACAGGAGAAAGAGAGAGGAGAGAGAGGGGGAAGGAGGAGAGATAAAGAGGGAGATAGAGAGAGAGAGAGAGAGGGAGAGAGAGAGAGAGAGAGAGAGAAGAGAGGGAGGTGGGAGACTTAGAGGGAGAGAGAGAGGGGGAGAAAGAGGGACGGAGAGAGAGAGAGAGAGAGAAAGAGAGAGAGATAGAGAAGGAGAGGGGAGAGAGAGGGACAGAGAGAGAGGGGGGAGAGGGAGGGAGGGAGAGGGAGGGTGGAGGGAGGGGGAGGGGGGGAGAGAGGGAGTGGAATGGAGGGAGGGGAGAGAGAGAGAGAGGAGGGGAAAGAGAGAGAGAGAGGGGAGAGGTCAGGTTAGAGGGAGAGGGGGAAGAGAGAGAGAGAGAGAGAGAGGGGGCGAAGGAGAGAGAGGGGGGAGGGAGAGGGTGGAGAGGAGAGAGAGAGGGAGAGCAGGAGTAAGAGAGGGGAGATAGAGGGGGAGAGTTGAGAGGAGAGAGAGTGGGAGAGAGAGGGAAGAGAGTGAGGTGGGAGGGAGAGAGAGGGAGAGAAAGAGAGGTGGAGAAAGAGGGAGGGGGAGAGGGAGAGAGAGAGGGGAGAGAGAGAGAGAGAGGGGAGAGAGAGAGGTGGAGAGAGAGAGGTGGAAAGAGAGAGGAGGAGAGAGGGGGAGAAAATGGGAGAGAAAGAGAGAGGGGGGAGAGAGAGGGGCATAGCGAGGCAGGGCTGCCAACTCTCATGCATTGAGTGTGAGAATCACGCATTTCGCCAAATTCTCACACATCACAAATTTCTCACGTTCTGTCGTGAGAAATCTGTGACCAACGAAAATTTCAAAACTCATATCAACTACATGGGCCGCGGGTGTTGGAAGCAGAAGCAGCGACGAGGACAGATGTGGACGGGGAGCGGGGATGGCGAGTGTTTGCCGGGCTGGCAAGTCGCTCACTGCAGCTCCGGCCATGGAGCAGCCTCAGGGGAAAAAACAGGAAAGAGGTACTGATTTTAGATGAATAGCCATGATCATTGCTCTTGAGGGAGTGCAGCATAGGTTTACAAGGTTAATTCCCGGGATGGCGGGACTGTCAAATGCTGAGATAGTGGAGCAACTGGGCTTGTACACTGTGGAGTTTAGAAGGTTGAGAGGGCATCTCATTGAAACATATAAGATTGTTAAGGGCTTGGACATACGAGAGGCAGGAAACATGTTCCCGATGTTGGGGGAGTCCAGAACTAGGGGCCACAGTTTAAGAATAAGGAGTAAGCCATTTAGAACGGAGACGAGGAAACACTTTTTCTCACAGAGAGTGGTGAGTCTGTGGAATTCTCTGCCTCAGAGGGTGGTGGAGGTGGGTTCGCTGGATGCTTTCAAGAGAGAGTTAGATAGGGCTCTTAAAAATAGTCAGGGGATATGGGGAGAAGGCAGGAACGAGGTACTGATTGGGGATGATCAGCCATGATCACATTGAATGGCGGTGCTGGCTTGAAGGGCCGAATGGCCTACTCCTGCACCTATTGTCTATTGTCTATCATATTGAATGGCAGTGCTGGCTTGAAGGGCCGATGGCCTATTCCTGCACTTGTTTTCTATGTTTCTATGCTTGAGTATATGGCAATAAAACTCGATCACTTGATTTTGAAGCATTCATGCATGGTGGAGGTGTAATGTAGTCATAGAGTGATACAGTGTGAAAACAGGCCATTCGGCGCAACTTGCCCACATCCCAGCTACACTACCTGCTTTTGGTCCCTACCTCCAAACCTATCCATGTATCAGTCTAACTGTTTCTTAAATGTTGGGATGGTCCCTGCCTCAACTACCTCCTCTGGCAGCTTCTTCCATACACCCACCACCCATTGTGTGGATAAAGTTACCCCTTAAAAAGTGACCTCTTAAAAATACTTCATATAAAAAACATTGAAATCATACTTCTACAGTGCACTAAAACATGATTTTAATACATCAAATTTCAAAAAGTTCCTACCCTGGGAGGGGGGACAACCTTCTTCCACACCCTCTCCCCACTCAGTTGCTCCACTCCCTCACCGGGTACCCCCAAGGCCAGTGATCAGTGATCGCACAGCCTCCCCACTTTCAAAAACTCCCTCAGTACATATTAACTGTAATATAATAATGTATGCATGTTGGTAGGTGCAATCAAAACAAAGATCTTTTTATCATTGTTGTGTTATGAATACCACAGAAAATATTATGTACACTCATGATCACATTTTTATAGAATAATATTGCTGCAAAATGCAAAAGTTCCGTACCAATGGGAGGGCAGGCACCCTCCTCCCACCCTACCCCCCTCCAGTCACTACGCTCCCTCAGGCTTGGCCTCTCGCAATCTTTGGCCTTCGTAATGAGAGGATTTGATTATTGGAGTGAAGAGGTCCTTCTGCAGTTGTACAGGCCCCCCTGGTAAGACCACACCTGGAGTATTGTGTGCCGTTTTGGTCTCCAAATTTGAGGAAAGACATTCTTGCTATTGAGTGAGTATAGCATTGGTTCACAAGGTTCATTCCCGGGATGGGGGGACGGTCATATGATGAAAGAATGGAAAGTCTGGGCTCGTATGCACTGGAATTTAGATGGATGAGAGGGGATCTTATAGAAACATATAAAATTATTAAGGGATTAGACACGCTGGATGCAGGAAACATGTTCCCAATTTTGTGGGAGTCCAGTACCAAGGACCACAGTTTAAAATAAGCGGTAGGCCATTTAAAACTGAGGGTTGTGAATTTTTCACCCAGAGAGTTGTGAATTTGTGGAATTCTCTACCTCAGTAGGCAGTGGAGGCCGACTCAATGGATGCATTCAAAAGAGAGTTAGATAGAGATCTTAAGGCTAGCAAATTCAAGGGATTATGGGGAGAAGGCAGGAACAGTGTACTGATTGTGGATGATCAGGTGCTGGCTCGAAGGGCCGAATGGCCTACTCATGCACCTATTTTCTATGTATCTATGTATCAATGTATCAACAACTTGTTATCACTATTTGAGCTTCTTGGGACTTTTATCATTAATAATAAACTGCTGGAGGTCCAATGGTACTTTATTGTCATTTGCCCAGATGCAGTGAAATTCCTTTTCTGCATACAATTCAATAAAACATTTGCACAGAGACAGTACGCTAGTGTTGCCATGTTTCTGGTGTCATTTCTATACCCCTGAAATTCAAAGTTGATTTTTAAAAAAAACATCTTAATTTGGCTATTTCGGCCTGTGGTCCTGGTGGTGATACTGTGTTGGAGTTGCCAGGGCCGCCTGGCCTGGTGATGTTGTCACCATCCTCTGCCACTCTGTGCCGTGTCCAATCCATGCACTAGGCCTCTTGGAGCAGCACTCGACATAATCAAACCCCAGGCTGCTGCAGTGTCTCCAACGGCCCACTTCACCAACACATCGATCTGGAGACAATGAGCTGCGAATGTGCTGCCCCTCACCTCCCACGGCCACTGCTCGGCCTCCGTGCACCAGGGCACCTCCTGCAGCTGTCTGTGGAACCCCCAGAACACCTCTGAGGGCGTGGGAGGTAAGTCCTCGATCTTCTCACTGGCACCATTCCTCTCCTTAATCCACTGCCACTGCCATCTTGACCGCAGAATATAGAATTCAGCAGGTCAGACAGTGGAAAGAAATAGACTGAAGCTCAGTCGGAAGAAGGATCTTGATCCGAAACGTCACCCGTTCCTTCTCCCCAAAGATGCTGCCTGTCCCGCTGAATTACTCCAGTATTATGTGTCTATCTCAGAAATAGACAAACACTATTTTGAGTCAGGAACCTTCTTCAGGTTCCACAGCTCCTTTCACAAATGCTGACTTTCATGCTGAGTTTCGTGAGCAATTTTATATTTTGCCGAAGATTTCAGCATCTGCAGTGTCTCAAGTCTTTTATTGAATTATTAATGTCTCGGTGATACTTTATTCTTGATTAAAGGAGCTGAAGACTTTATGAACAGTCATAGTTTTGGAGCCATACAACATTGAAAGAGGCCCTTCAGCCCAACTTGTCTATGCAGACCAAGATGCCCCATCTTGGTGTGGGGACGAACTGCAGATGCTGGTTTGTACCAAAGATAGGCACAGAATGCTGGAGTAACTCAATCGGTCAGGCCAAATCTCTGGAGAAAAGGAAGAGGTGACGTTTCGGATCGAGACCCTTCTTCAGATGTTGGATGTTCAGATTCAGGTGTTTGAAGAAGGGTCTCGACTCGAAACATTACCTTTTCCTTCTCTTCAGAGATGATGCCTGACCTGCTGTTTTACCCCAGCATTTTGTACCCAATCTTAGTCCTGTTTGCCTATGTTTGACCTATTTCCCTCTAAAACTTTCATTTCCATGCATCTGAATGTATTTTAAATGTTGTTTTTGGTTATATTAGCATCCAGAGAAAACTGAAGAGGGAAGTGGGCATTTATATAGTGGCTTTCACTTCCTTTTTTAAAACCCTTTATCTCATGTTCAAAATTAAACATTAGAACATTTAGTGCTTCTGATGTGTTTACTGTAATGTTAAGCATAGTGGCTCATTTTTGCTCAATAATATCCCATGAATGGGAATGTGGCAATTTGTGAATACTTAAAAAAATAGAGGAAGTAGGTGATTATCACATAATTTTCAAGTATTAATAATAGCACAGCAAAAAATTGAATTTGCTACATTACAGATGGAACAACGCTGCCCCCTCTTGAGTGGTCGTAGATTGCAGTTTTCAGTGGGCCACAGTCTCTTAGTGAGGCCATTTGGTTTTAGTGTTGAGGTACAGCATGGAAACAGGCTGTTAGGCCTACTGAGTCCATGCCGACCATTGATCACCTGTTCATACATTAGTTCTATGTCATCCCACTTTCTCATCCACTCCCTCTGCACTAGGGGCAATTCACAGAGGCCAATTAACCAGCAAATCCAAACGTCTTTGGGGCTGTGGGAGGAAAACGGAGCACCCAGAGGAAACCCATGTAGTAACAGTGGGAATGTACAAATTCCACACAGACAGCACCCGATCGGGATTGATCTTGGGTCGCTGGTGCCGTGAGGCAGAAGCACTACTCGCTGCGCCACTGTGCTGTCAATGCGACACACGTTTCCTCCCTGGTTCATGGCTGTAATTGTTGGAGAGATCTGTGGAAGTTTCATTTACAATAGAAAACTGCTGTGTTGATACAACAAAATAGTAAGATTAAACGAGAACTTACCAGTTTGAAGTTTGATCTGTATTTTATGAGGAGTTACGATGAGGGATTTCGTGAAGAACCCCGCTTCCACGCATGCGTGTCATTCTTCAAAGCAGCGGTGTGAGGTCACAGGAACCTATAATGATCTAACATAGTAAGATTATCAAAGAGATACCAGTTTTTGATATGATCATAAGAGGGTGGGAGCGGAGGGCACGAAATCCCTCATCGTAACTCCTCATAAAATACAGATCAAACTTCAAACTGGTAAGTTCTCGTTTAATCTTACTATTTTACTTCGGAGTCACGTGAGTGACTTCGTGAAGATTTCAAAGCTCTGTGACCTCATGCCGTGGAACGAGTCCATGCTTCACAACTGCCTTGGGTATTGGGAGAGAGCATCATTAGTAATTTTAAAACACAATTATACAAAGAGTTGTGTGGTATAATGAAAAAATTAAATAACATTTTTTTTTTTTTAAGATTTGAGAATCATAGCCCTGTAACCTTTCGGGCAATTATTTTGTTGGACATAAAATGTTTTCTTAATACAAATGATGGCTCCAAAAAATAACTGGTTTATTATAAAACCTGTGGAAAACCCTTTTTGAATGACCATCCTGTCATTCTGAGGATTTGGTCTGTGGGTACCTGTACACGCTTGGGGAACGCCGTTCCCCTCTGTGTGACTCGTTGCAATGCGTGTAGCGATATGACACGCATGCGTGGAAGCGGGGTTCTTCACGAAGTCACTCACGTGACTCCGAAGTAAAATCCCCTTGCACTATGCAGTTGCTGATGTTTCAGCTCCACTTTTGTTAAGAGGATTATCATGCACATTGCCATTGATAATGCAAAACATTCTGGAGAGTTGGATTATCCAGAAGCTACTCATCAGTTTGTTGAAGGAAAATTAGCTACTATTCCCTTGAGCACCTACAACAGAAGATCTATGTAAAGAATAATATTATATGTTTATTATTTTCAATAGCTTGGTTGATTCAACCAATTCACCTATCATATTATGATCTTACAATTTAGTTAAGTTTAGTTTAGTTTAGAAATACAGCGCCCTTCATCCCACCGGGTCCATGCCGACCAGCGATCCCCGCACACTACCACTATCATATAACCATATAACCATATAACAATTACAGCACGGAAACAGGCCATCTCGACCCTTGTAGTCCGTGCCGAACACGTATTCTCCCCTAGTCCCATACACCTGCGTTCAGACCATAACCCTCCATACCTTTCCCGTCCATATAACTATCCAATTTATTTTTAAATGATAAAAACGAACCTGCCTCCACCACCTTCACTGGAAGCTCATTCCACACAGCCACCAGGTGTTAAATGAAGTTCACTCTTCTTCTTTCAATGGGGGTTGCAACATCATATGCAAAAGCAAGTGTGGCGTCGCTATTTGATGTGTGCAGCATTGTGCACAGAGCAGACCTCAGAAATTTCAGAAATACCTCTTTGTTTTTCTCTTGTATTAGGGAAGAACAGGAATCCACATCATACTGTAACGAAGGAAGTCAAAGAGTCAAGAAAGTCAAGAGTGTTTTACTGTCATATATCCCGAAACGGAACAATGAAATTCTTATTTGCAGCAGCAGCAGCACCGCCGGTTTGTAAACACAGTACTCAATAGATAACAAAAACAAACTAACAATAAAAGTGCAATAACATTTAACAGCCAGTACCCGCAGGAGTCTACTTTAGAAGGTAGAGGGTGGGACCACATTGACACTTACTAAATAGTGAAATACCCAGATAGAGTGGATGTGGAGAGGATGTTTCCACTAGTGGGAGAGTTTAGAATAAAAGGGTGCACCTTTAGAAAGGGGTTGAAGAGGAATTTCTTTCGTTAGAGGGTTGTGAATATGGAATTCATTGCCACAGATGGCTGAGATTGGCAGATTCTTGATTAGTATGGGTGTCAGGGATTATGGGGAGAAGTCAGGATAATGGGGTTGAGAAAGAAAGATAGATCAGCCATGATTGAAAGGCAGAGTAGCCTTGATGGGTCGAATGGCTTAATTCTGCTCCTGTGACTAATTCATGAATAAATTTTACTTCGGAGTCACGTGAGTGACTACGTGAAGAACCCACCCAGCGCGCAGGCGCGGCATTACGTCAGCAGTGCAACAGCGGCAGCAGCTGGAGCCAGGCTCTCCAGCGGCAGCATAAAGTCAAGACCTCAGGTAAGTGCCTTTTTTGTGTTACAGAGTCGCTCAACGGTGGAGAATTATGGCCACCCGAAAGCGACCAGCCAGAAGGACTGCCTGCCCAACTCCACCCGAGGAGGGGTCCATAGCTGGGCGGCAGCCACTCGTAGCGGAGGAGCCATTTCAACGCTCCCGCTCACCCGACACCGAGCCGCCCCCTGTGCTGCCGATATCGACGCCCCGCACAGGGAGGAAGGCTACCCATAAAACGGACCGGCCGGTGTCCTCCGATTCGTCGGAGGAACGGGAACGCTCTCCACCGCCGAAACGGGGAGACGCCCGCATCAGCTGAATGAGGCAGCTCCTGGAACAGATGATTGATGAGGAGATGCAGGCTAGGCATCTCCCAGGAGGACGGGCTTTGACCTCCTCCTTACCATCACCACACCCTTCTGTACCCTCTATGTTCGAGGGCAGTAAGGGAGGCCAGGACTGGGCTGGCCTATCCCAAGGGCAGGCGGACGACAACATCAGTATGCCGGGCGTGCTAGAAGAAGAGCTACTGGGTGTAGTGGGTCGGTACGCAGCGCCCCCAACGACCGGGATGGTACTACCACCTAGACTGGCGGCCAGCATCAATAGGCTTTCCAACAAGCCGCTGCAGGAAAAGGTCGTCCAGCAGGCCCTTGATACCTATACAGCGCCAGAGAATTGCGAGGCGCTGCGGGTGAAAACTGTCAACGGGCAAATATGGAACCAGCTGGGGCAGCAGATCAGGACTCACGAGGTAAAAATGCAGCGGGTCCTGAAGCTCCACTCTGCAGCCATCACCGCCTTTGCTCGGTCCGTCGGGAACGAAGAGCTTTCCATACCCCAGCAGGATGCACTGGCATTGATGTGCAACACCACGTACGAGCTCAACAGCCTACGGCGGGATAACATCAGGCCTGCCCTCAATCCGAAATACGCAGGCCTCTGCAAAGCTCCAGCGCCGGAACGGGAGGCGCTGCTATTTGGTGCAGACCTGGCCAAGAAACTAAAAGAGTTGGAAGAGGCGGCCAAACCTGTAGGCCTCATGAGGGCAGCGCCAGGACCGAGCAGGGTGAAGACACCCAGTTGGCAGCACGCCTCAGCATCCACCAGCAGGTACCGAGCTGGTGAAAGCCTGGTGACCGCCTCCCACTACCCCCAGAGCTCTTTTTTAGAGCGGGGCCCAGGGCGGAGCCGTGGGAAGATGCGCCGCCCCACCGCAGCACCAACACGGACAACCTTGGGCCAAACCTATCGGAAACGCCCCCACAAATAAACATGGAGGTAGGTGGGTCTGGTTCCTGCCAACATGCACAGACAAAGGGTGTTGTATTAACAGGAGGACGTTTGAGGTTCTTCAAGCATGTTTGGTGCTCCCTTACTAACAATAAGTTTATACTCAACAGTATCAGTGGATACAAAATTGAATTCAAACCAGGCATAGAACCGCCAGTTCAGCACATGCCCCAAAGGGTATTCCTTCCCTCAGCAGTTGAGAAGGTAGAAGGACAAGCTGAACTAGATCGGCTCGTGGCTAAAGGCATCATAGAAATGACCACACACGAGCCGCAAGAATTTGTATCAAATATTTTTCTCAAATCCAAAAAAGATGGTGGATGTCGCATTATTATTGATCTGACGTCACTTAATCAGTCTGTTGAGTATCAACATTTCAAAATGGAGACATTTGTCACTGCCAGACAACTGATCTCCGAGGGATACTACATGGCAAGCATAGATATCAAGGATGCTTACTATTTAGTACCCATTCATAAGGATTATTACAAATATCTGAAATTTATCTGGATGGGCCAGCAATGGCAGTACAGAGCCCTGCCCAATGGTTTAACGACAGCTCCCAGATTATTTACAAAAATTCTCAAAGTGGCTATGAAAAAATTGAGAGAACAAAAACATTTAGTCGTGGCCTATCTGGACGATGTTCTCATATTAGGGAGAACAAGGGAACTAGATGTCGCAGGAGTTTTAGCCACTAAACAACTCCTTGAAACTTTGGGATTCATCCTACACCCAGATAAATCAATATTGGAGCCTACTACTAACATGGATTACCTAGGCTTCACTATTGACACTATCCATATGACTGTCACTCTGCCCAGAGACAAAAAAGTTTCACTCATCGAAGCTTGTAACCATTTAATTGCTATACCGCAACCAAGGATACGGCACGTAGCCAGAGTTATTGGCTCTATAGTAGCAGCATTCCCGGCTGCCCAACATGGGCCCTTGCATTATCAAAATTTGCAAAGAGCAAGGACTCATGCATTACGTCTTAATAGGGGGCATTATGACCGCAAAATGGAGTTACCCACTGAAGCCAGATCAGAACTTCAGTGGTGGGTCGATAAAGATTTGGCACAGTCACAGTCCTATCGCCGTCACCAATCCTAACATAACCATTACAACGGATTGCCAGTGCTTTAGGCTGGGGAGCTACTAACTCCATAGACAGCACAGGTGGCAGATGGACTAACTCAGAGGCAGAGGTCGCTACTACAATCACTGGGGCATTAACTTCTTGGAAATGCTCGCCGCCTTTTATGGGCTAAAAGCATATACATCTGATATGCGGCATGTGCATGTTAGGATTATGATTGACAACACAACGGCGGTATCTTATATCCAGCACATGGGTGGCATAAAATCAGTATCATGCGACAAATTAACTACTATAATCTGGCAATGGTGTGTGAGAGACATATTTGGCTATCAGTGCCTATTTACCAGGCAAGCTAAATTTAGTGGCGGACACCCAGGTCACGAAAATTCAATGACAACATCGAATGGATGTTGGACCCGAAACTATTTGCTAGAATTGTCAAGCAATATGGTACGCCAGATATAGATTTGTTTGCGTCTAGACTAAATCACCAACTACCCATGTATGTGGCTTGGGAACCAGACCCAGAGGCAGCAGCGGTAGATGCCTTCACGCTGGATTGGGGAAATTTATTTTTCTATGCTTTCCCTTCCTTCTGCCTCATCAGTCAGGTACTCCAGAAAATTCAGGCAAACTCAGCCTCCGGCATTCTGGTCGTGCCCGACTGGCCTACCCAACCATGGTTCCCAATGTTCCACGACATGGTGGTAGAGACACCTATGGTCCTTCACAACCACCCCCAATTATTGACTCACCCGGTAACTGGCATTAGTCATCCATGCCACCAAAAATTGAACCTCCTGGTTTCCAGATTCTGAACAGACCTTACCGGGGATTGGGGTTATCAGAGAGAACAATCACCACCATGTCGGCATCCCTGCGAGTTTCCACCAAGAAACAGTACCTGACCTACATCAGGAAATGGGAATAGTACTGTCTGGAAGCAGGGACATCTTACAAGACGGCTTCGATCTCGGATGTGCTGGAGTTCCTGGCCCACCTGCACCATGACCTAAAGATGAGCTACAGTGCCATCAATGCAGCTCGGAGCGCCCTGTCCGCATACCTTATGCCCATAGGACAGCATAGTGTTGGATCCCACCCTCTGGTTATCAAACTCCTTAAAGGGATTTATAACACCAAACCCCCTACACCTAGATACACCCATATGTGGGATGTTAGTGTAGTATTGTCACACCTTCGAGGTTGGCCTCCGGTGGGATCCCTGAGCCTGGAACAGTCCACTTATAAGACCCTCATGCTCATGGCGCTTGTCTCTGCTCAGAGGGTTCAGTCGCTGCATCTGGTAAATCTGGACCACATGGTGACCACCCCAGATACCAGTACTTTTACCATGCCGGGGTTGGTCAAGCAGAGCAGACCGGGCATACCCTCCAGAACCTAGGCTGGGTGTGGTGACCCACCTTTATTATTACATCGACGCAACTCAGACTCTTGGAGGGGGAGAGAAAGCCTTATGGGTCAGCCATAAAAAGCCTTTTGGACGGGTTACCAGCCAGACAATATCCAGATGGTTGAAACAGGTCCTTAATATGGCAGGGATTAACACAGATGTTTTTAAATCCCATTCAACCAGGGCAGCGTCCACGTCAGCGGCGGATCGGATGCAGGTTCCCCTAGACCACATCCTCAGTGCAGCGGGAGAATCAAGAGAATCGACATTCCAAAAATTCTACCGCAAACCGCTGATGGAGAAGGACGTCTTTGCGGAGAGAATTTTAGAAACCGCAAATTTATAATTTAAAGCCCAGGGGAGGGTTGTGTTAATAAACATTTGTTTTTTAAAACTAACAAACTTGGTCTTTAGCTACCACTTCCTCCCTCGAGATCTTTCGGCAGTGAGTGATAAAACTGTTACACGGTTTGAAATCACAGACCTTTGAAGTCTTCACGTAGTCACTCACGTGACTCCGAAGTAAAATAGTGAGATTAAACGAGTACTTACCAGTACGAAGTTTGATCTGTATTTTATGAGGAGTTACGATGAGGGATTACGTGCCCTCCGCTCCCACCCTCATTGTATAGATCAAACTCGGACTGATGTCTCATTAATCTTTACTATCTTTACTTCAATTTGTGTCTATCTGTGATTCCACACCGCTGCTTGGAAGTATGCCGC
This sequence comes from Leucoraja erinaceus, assembly GCF_028641065.1. NCBI lineage: Eukaryota > Metazoa > Chordata > Chondrichthyes > Rajiformes > Rajidae > Leucoraja > Leucoraja erinaceus. Next base: position 121,625,440 of record NC_073377.1, on the reverse strand, counting down.
GCCTGCGCGCTGGGTGGGTTCTTCACGTAATCCCTCATCGTAACTCCTCATAAAATACAGATCAAACTTCGTACTGGTAAGTACTCGTTTAATCTCACTATTAAAAGCCCAATTTAGTGCAAAAAAAACCCCAAAGCTCTTCTGGTAGCTCTTCCCCACAGAGATTTAGCAATGGCTGTGTCGAGCTTTGGTGTGTCTATCAGCATTCTACACCGACATCTTGGAATTTGCCAGTCAGCAGCATTCACTTGCAGAGTTCTCCTTACACTGGAAGACCAGGATCTAGGCAGACCACAATGCATCCTTTATTAAGCTGATGATCCTTCAAGAGCAGATGACGTTTGTCTCACAATGTGTCCCTGGCAACCTGGCAGATCACAGAGTCAAGAGTCAAGAGAAGGACCCGCTCCCTCTGTAACTCCCTGGTCAATTCTTCCCTTCCCACCCGTACCACCCCCTCCCTGGGCACTTTCCCATGCAGCCGCAAGAAATGCTACACTTGTCGCTTTACCTCCCCCCTCGACTCCATTCAAGGACCCAAACAGTCGTTCCAGGTGAGACAGAGGTTCACCAGCACGTCCTCCAACCTCATCTATTGCATCCGCTGCTCTAGATGTCAGCTGATCTACATCGGTGAGACCAAGCGCAGCCTTGGCGATCATTTTGCCGAACACCTCTGCTCAGTCTGCAATAACCAACCTGATCTCCCGGTGGCTTAGAACTTCAACACCCCCTCCCATTCTGAATCCGACCTTCCTGGGCCTCCTCCATGGCCAAAGTGAGCACCACCAAAAATTGCAGGAACAGCACCTCATATTTTGCTTGGGCAGTTTATACCTCAGATCTCCCTCAGCCCTCTGGCTCCTCCTTTCCTCTTCTTTCTTCTCCCCCCTTCCCCCCCCTCCCCCCCCCCCCCCCCCCCCCCCCCCCCCCATCAGTCTGAAGAATGGTTTCAGCCTGGACACGTTGTCTATTTCCTTCGCTCCATAGATGCTGCCCATGAACGTCCAAAGAGGGGGGGGGGGGGGGGGGGGGGGTGCATTGGGTGCGACCGCACTCCCCTTTCCCCCCCCAGAGTAAGAATAAATTTAAAAAAAAGAAAAAATTGGAGGAAAAAAAATCGGGGAAAAAAACAATCAGCATTTCCACTTTGGAATCGGCCAGTTCTCTGTTCTCCCGTCGCCGGGCGGGGGAGTGGCTGAATCTGAACCCAGCGGCTGTAACCCCAACACCAGACACCGCTGCGGCGGGGCCCGCTCCCCTCGCCTCCTCCCGCCGCCGGGGCCCAAGCCATCTCCCGCCCACACCACCCCGCTGACCCGCTGGGCCCACGCCACCCCCGCTGGGCCCACGCCACCCCCGCTGGGCCCACGCCACCCCCGCTGGGCCCACGCCACCCCCGCTGGGCCCACGCCACACCTGCTGGGCCCTTGCACCCCCACTGACCCCCGCTGGGCCGACAAAGATTTACGAGGATGTTGCCAGGACTAGAGGGCCAGATCTATATATATAGGGAGAGGTTGAGTACGCTGGGACTCTATTTCATGGAGCACAGAAGGATGAGGGATGATCTAATAGAGGTGTATAATATCATGATTTGGAAAAATATGGTTGAGTCTTTAGCCCAGAGTAAGTGAATCGAGGAGCAGAAGTTCCTTCACCTTCCTTAAGGTGAAGGGCAAAATATTTAATAGGAATCTGTGGGGTATGTTTTTCACACAAAGGGTGGTAGGTGTATGGAACAAGCTGCCAAAGGAGGTAGTTGAAACAGTTAGACAGGTACATGGATAGGACAGATTCGAAGGGATATGGATCAAACATGGGCAGGTGGGACTAGTACAGATGAGACATACTGTGCCGAAGGGCCTGTTTCCACACTGTAACACTCTATGACTATCTATCTTTCCCTTTCAAACCAATTCTCCTGCCTTCTCCCCATTACCTCTGACACCCCTATCAATCAAGAATTTATCAATCTCCTCCTGAAAAATGTCCATTGACTTGACCTCCACAGCTGGCTGTGGCAATAAATTCCACAGTTCACCACCCTCTGACTTAAGAAATTCCTGCTCATCTCCTTCCTAAAGGAATGTCTTTTAATTTTCAGGCTGTGGCCACTGGTCCAAGACTTTCCCACTAGTGGAAACATCCTCTCCAAATCCACTACATCCAGGTTTTTACCAGGCTGGGACAGACAGCAACAGCTTCACACCGTACCCCAAAGCTTGTGTCCTGTACTGCATCACCCAAGGCAGCAGAGACATTATAGGAGAGGGCAAGCACCGTAACAAAGTAGCTCACGGTGGTTTGGGTAACATTCAGGAATGTCCATGCATGTCAAATCATGAATATAACTGAAGAAGGGTCTTGACCCGAAATATAATCTATACCTTTTCTCCAGAGATGCTGCCTGACCCACTGAGTTACTCCAGCACTGTGTGACATGTCACCTATCCATGTTCTCCAGAGATGCTGCATGACCCGCTGAGTTACTCCAGCACTCTGTGAAACGTCGCCTATTCATATTCTCCGCAGATGCTGCCTGACCCACTGAGTTAATCCAGCACTTTATGACTATTTTCCCTTCACCCATCTGCCGAAGTCCACTCTCCCTCCTCCTTTCCTGTTCCTTTCCACCCATAAACTTCTCTCTGCCTTTACATTTCACTCCTCTTTCAAATCTGCTCTACATTTTTCTTCTTCACTTTTTAGTCATAGAATGATGCAGTGTGGAAACAGGCCCTTCAGCCCAACTTGCCCACACCGACCGACATGTCCCATCTAAACTAGTCCCACTCACACGCGTTTGGCCCATATCCATCTAAATCTGTCCTATCCATGTACGTGTCCAAATGACTCTTAAACATTAGGGTAGTCCCAGCCTTAACTACCTCTTCTAGCAGCTCGTTACATACACCCAGTACCGTTTGTGTGAAAAAGCTACCTCTCAGATTCCTATTCATTTCTGAAATATTGGTCATAAATTTGGTGCAAAAATGCTCCTAAATAAGGCTCAGAATGCATCAGAAAGCATCTAAAATCCCTGAGCTTCCAGGACCCTTAAGCGGGCGAGGGACTTCACGCTTCGCGCCCATGATGTGCGCAGTGCACACATTATTTCACATTAAGTTTTTTCTATTCCTGTCATGCCACCCCCCTTTTTGAAAAGCTTCGTATGGGCCTGCTGCCTCACCCGCTGAGTCTACCTTCAATTTTCCAGCATCTGCTATTCCTTCTTACACAAGAGTCAAGAGAGTTTTATTGTCATGTGTCCCAGATAGGACAATGAAATTCTTACTTGCTGCAGCACAACAGAATATGTAAACATAATACAGAATGGGAGATAAAGTTCCGTGTATCTATAGACCATAGACCATACATACACAATAAATAACAGATAAAGTGCAATAGGAATAAATAGGCTGTTATTGTTTAGAGCTTATTTGTTGTCATGTTTAATAGCCTGATGGCTGTGGGGAAGAGCTGTTCCTGAACCTGGATGTTACAGATTTCAGGCTCCTGTACCTTCTTCCCGATGGCAACGAAGAGATGAGCGTGTGGGCAGGATGGTGTGGGTCCTTGATGATGTTGGCAACCTTTTTGAAGCAGCAACTGTGATAGATCCCCTCGATGGTGAGAAGTCAGAGCCGGTGGTGGACTGGGCAGTGGTCACAACTTTCTGCATTCTTTTCCATTCCTGGAAGTTCAAGTTGCCGTACCAGGCCACGATGCAGCCGGTCAGCATGCTCTCTACTGTGCACCTGTAGAAGTTCGAGAGAGTCCTCCCTGACATACCGACTCTCCGTAATCTTCTCAGGAAGTAGAGGCGCTGATGTGCCTTCTTTATAATTGCATTAGTGTGCTGGGACCAGGAAAGATCTTCGGAATTATGCATGCCCAGGAATTTGAGTTTTTTGCCCCTTTCCACCATTGTCCCATTAATATAAATGGGATTGTGGGTCTCTATCCTACCCCTTCCAATGCCCACAATCAGTTCGTTGGTTTTGCTGGTGTTGAGAGCCAGGTTGTTGTGCTGGCACCATTTGGTCAATCGGTCGATCTCACTTCTATACTCTGACTCATCACCATCAGTGATTTGTCCAACAACAGTGGTGTCGTCGGCGAACTTGATAATGGAGTTCACACTATGTCTGACTACACAGTCATGAGTATAGGGGGCTGGGGGGCTGAGCACGCAGCCTTGAGGTGCTCCCGTGCTGATTGTTATCGAGGATGACACATTTCCACCAATACGGACAGACTGTGGTCTGTGGATGAGGAAGTTGAGGATCCAATTGCAGAGGGATGCGCAGAGACCCAGTTCCGTGAGCTTGGTAACCAGCTTGGAGGGGATAATCGTATTAAACGCCGAGCTGTAGTCTATGAACAACAGCCTGACATACGAGTTTTTGTTGTCCAAATGGTCCAGAGCGGAGTGGAGAGCCAGTGAGATCGCATCCATCGTTGAGCTGTTGTGGCAGTAAGCGAACTGCAGTGGGTCAAGGTTCTTGTCGAGGTAGGAGTTCATTTGCGCCATAATCAACCTCTCGAAGCATTTCATCACCACAGACGTTAGTGCCCCTGGTCAATAGTCATTGAGGCACGTCACCTTACTCTTCTTGGGCACTGGGTATTATTGATGCCCTTTTAAAGCAGAATACCTCGTTTGTACCACCGTTCGGGGTGAAACTCAGCAAGGATTATTGCAACCTTGGCAAACTCATAGTTCATGAGGCGGTGGGCCATCATCTCATCCACGCTGCAGCCATCTCAGGGGTAGCATGCGGCAGGAGTAAAACTCAGGCTCTGCAGGAAGGATTTGACGGAAGTGGCACCTCTCACTGCCTGCTAAGTGACATGTGCCTGAAGATGGGTCCCAACACAATAGGTCACTCAACCACATTTTCCATAGATGCTTCCTCAGCCCACAGAGTTCTGCATGCTGTCCAATCAAATCAGATAATACTATATACAAATACCAATCAAGCCAAACTCAAGTACAATAGGTCAAACAATACAGCAAAAGGGGAAAAAGACAGAGTGCAGAATATAGTTCTCAGCTGTGGAGCACAACGGTTCTAGATAAGATGTGCAATGTCCGCAATGTGGTAGAGGACCATCAGGCAGTGACGAGTTTACGGAAGGACCGTTCAGAAGCCTGATAATAGATTTTATTTTTAGACTTTAGAGATACAGTGTGGAAATAGGCCATTCGGCTCGCAGAGTCCACACCAACCAGCGGCCACTCCACACACCAGCACTGTCCTACACACGAGAGGCAATTTACAATTTTATTTCTGATGCCAATTAACCTACAAACCTGTACATCTTTGGGGCGTGCAAGGAAACTGGAGTGCCTGGAGAAAACCCACGTGGTCACAGGGAGAACGTATAAACTCCACCTTGGATTTTAGTCAGGATCGAAATGTATTATTTTCTAAACTGAAACACATGAAATTCTGCTTTTATAAATATTTAAAATTGAGATACTGCTACTTTTATATAATACTTGCAAGTAACTTTGACTTTGATGTTACTAGTAGATAATATTACTAGTAGAAAGAAAACAAAATCAAAACAACAGATATTAGAGTATTAGAGTAAAAAAAGAAAATGCTGGCTACTCAGAAGGCCAGGCCACATCTGTGAGAAGAGAGTTAATATTTCATGTGACAGATCAATCACCCTTTGAGAGAACTTGGAAGGTAAGAAAACAAACTGTGGAGGGGAAGAGATGTCTCTGATCGGTTAAAACTTTGGTGACATGGGGATAAGCAGCAAACAAGGTTCCTGAAGAATGAGTAGGAGCAGTTCGACAGTGAGACGAGAATGTAAGTTGCAGTGAGTTGCAACATGCGGAGCATGAAGACATGCCTGGCAGGTCCGAGATGGGCTTGTCCTCCACTTCCAGAGAAGGATTTAAAAAAAAGAAGAACCAAACAAGCTGAGCCAAAATCACAGGTGGATACAAAATCACAGGACTGATACAGACAGAAAAAAAAAGTCAAGATACCCACAGTTGGAGAATTCAATAGAGTCCAAAACATTACAATGTAACCCATCGATGATGAGCTGCTGTGGCTCAAGGCTGCAATGGGCCTCCTTGCAACAACACTTCATATACTCTGATGTCACATAGCAGCCTTCTGGGCCATAGTGTTCAAGGTTGCACTCAATATTGAAATCTACAACTTCCGGTAATTTGATGAAAAATCTGCTGGAGGAACTCATTTATCTGTACAAGTCATCCATCAGTGGCACCGGCATCTGTTTTCCTCCAGCGATGCTGCCTGACTCGCTGAGTTACTGCAGTATTTTGAGTATCTAGTCTATAAATCACCATCTGTAGTTCTTTGTTTGTAGGTTAATGGTTCGTGATTTTAATCCCCTGGTGTTGAAATAACAATAGATATTATGTTTAACATGGGTTTTTTTTACAGCATGGAGGCCCTTCAGCCCACCGAGTCCAAGCCGACCATCGATCACCCGTTCTATGCTATTCCATTTTCTCATCCAGTCCCTACAGACCCGCACGTCCTTACCCCTGTCCCACTTAGGAAACCTGAACGGAAACCTCTGGAGACGTTGCGCCCCTCCCAAGGTTTCCGTGCGGTTCCCGGAGGTTGCAGGTGGTTGCCGGAGGTTGCAGGTGGTGGAAGCAGGTAGGGAGACTGAAAAAAAACCTCCAGGAACCGCACGGAAACCTTGGGTGGGGCACAAAGTCGCCAGAGGTTTCCGTTCAGGTTTCCGAAGTGGGACAGGGGCATTAGGATGTGGGAGGGAAATGGAGCACTCGTGGAAACTCGTGCGGTCACAGGGAGAACGTGCAAACTTCCCACAGACAGCACTCGAGGTCAGGATTGAACCCGGGTCTCTGGCGCCGTGAGGCAGCGGCTCCACCAGCTGTGGCACTTGTTGAGTTTGGTTCACTGCCCAAGACTATAGAGGGAAATATCATCAGGCTGTCGAGATATTTTTTATCGTCTATTAGCACCTCCATTGATCAAACATAACGGCAGGAATTAGTTAACAAGGAAGGATGCTCCCTACTTATAAGTCCGGTAAGGGCTGTGAGTGTACCACATGACTCCTGATCAGGTTTTGTCTGAGACAGTTTACACGTGCAGCAGTTCACCTTCAAGAGCATTAGGAAAAGACTTTGCTGATGGCAGTAAAAATGACTAAAGCACCCTCTGTGTTTACAGGAGCAGCGGGATGACTTAGACCTGGTGTGCGCCCGGGCGGCAGTGTTACCTGCATTTATCCGGCGGAGTTCTCTGACCGGCAGAAGTCACCAAGATGAACAAGGAAGACGTGGAGAAATTTCTGGATGCCAATCCCGCATTCACCAAGCAGTACTTCGATAAGAAGCTTCCTCCAGAAACCGTGGCTCAGATCCTGCCCACGAAAGACTCCGCTGCCGATATCACGACCTTCCAGGAAATTAGCCAAGTGGAAGAGGCAGAGATTCTCTTTGATCTCATCCGCGACATGCAGGAGAGCGTCAACATGGAAAAGGTGGTGTTCAAAACTTTAAGGAGGGTCTGTGTTCTGATCCACGCCGATCGAATGAGTCTGTTCATGTACCGGCAGAGGAATGGCATAGGGGAGTTGGCCACTAGGCTGTTCAACATAAACAAGGATGCTGAGATGGAAGATTGTTTTGTCCATCCAGAACATGAGATTGTCTTTCCACTGGACATGGGCATTGTAGGGAATGTGGCGCAGACGAAGAAAACTGTTAACGTCCGCAACGTGCGGGAGGTAGGTCTGAGAAAAATGGGAACAAGGTGAATACCTGAAAGAAAAGCTTTTGGGAGTTTATACTTTGCTTTTGTTCATCTGAGCCACGTGATTAATAGGATTATCTTGCTCTGTCTTGAAGGATTAATTAAGATTTACATGACTTCGCCAGTGTTGAATCTCAATTTGAGGATATAAAGGAAAGGGATATATCAGTGCTCGCAAATGTGTGTATGCATGCACTTTGAATGTATATGATTCAAAATACATTTAGCTTTGAAGAAGTGTCCTGACCCGAAACGTCACCTATCCATGTTCTCCAGGGATGCTGCCTGACCTGCTGAGTTACATAGAAAACATAGAAACATAGAAATGTGCAGGAGTAGGCCATTCGGCCCTTCGAGCCTGACCCGCCATTCAATATGATCATCTGATCATCCAACTCAGTATCCCGTACCTGCCTTCTCTCCATACCCCCTGATCCCCTTAGCCACAAGGGCCACATCTAACTCCCTCTTAAATATAGCCAATGAACTGGCCTCAACTACCCTCTGTGGCAGAGAGTTCCAGAGATTCACCACTCTCTGCGTGAAAAAAGTTCTTCTCATCTCGGTTTTAAAGGATTTCCCCTTTATCCTTAAGCTGTGACCCCTTGTCCTGGACTTCCCTAACATCGGGAACAATCTTCCTCCAGTTACTCCAACACTTTGTGGCTTTTTCATATTTAGGTTTAGTTTATTATTGTCGTGTGTACAGTGAAAGGCTTTGTTTTTGTATGCTATCCATAGATACACAGACAATAGGTGCAGGAGTAGGCCATTCGGCCCTTCGATCCAGCACCACCATTCAATGTGATTATGGCTGATCATCCACAATCAGTACCCCGTTCCTGCCTTCTCCCCATATCCCTTGACGGTTAGCCCCAGGAGCTTTATCTAACTCTCTTTTGAATGCATCCAGTGAATCAGCCTCCTTTGCCTTCTGAGGCAGTGAATTCCACAAATTCACAAATCACAAATGTTTTTCCTTATCTCAGTTCTAAATGGCCTACCCCTTATTCTTAAACTGGAGCCCCTGGTTCTGGAATCCCCTAACATCGGGAACATGTTTCCTGCATCCAATCGTGTCCAATCCCTTAATAGTTTTATATGTTTCTATAAGATATCCACTCATCCTTCTAGATCAAATCAAATAATAATATACACAAATACAATGTTACAATATTTTATAGTGAATATTTTAAGATAACTAACTTTAATTGGAATCTTTATGGCCTCTTCATCATTAATTTCTACCCATGTGCCCCCCTTCAATGCACGAGGTTAATCGGGCAATGCACTGTTTGTGTCGATGGTTTTAAAAAGTGTTTGTCGATGAGTCAAATCCTCTTGATGTAATCCAGTGACCTGGTTATCATATCTGGGATTAACTTTTCAGGTTAAATCTTATTAAAGCTATTCGGTTTGGATAACTTAAGGACGATTCTACCGACGGAGAAAGTGTTTGAATTCAAATTGTTCTGTATGGTGCGAATGATGAGTTGCTTTCATCGTTTTAACTCTACAGTGCTAACATTCTGCATGTGAAGTACCAGTGCCGCATTTTTTTTTAGCATGCAACCAAGTAGGACTGGATATTTTACCTGGAAAAAGGTCCGCAGTATTGTGCGTCTGAGTCTTGTGGGTCCAAGTCTTCTGCGTGGTCATGTGCAAAAATGTCTCTTTATTTGTGAAAAAAGCTAGCTTCAACATCCAATTTTCACCCTGGTCAGAAACGTTTAAACTCCTTTCACCGAGAGCCACCCCTTTAAGCACTGGGGTGGATTTGAAACAATGGGCGAGGCGTTGTGTTCCACACACTACGTGCACACGGAAGGTCCGATTGCTGTTAAGTTATTGCATGGCACCCATAAAAGTGCCTAATTCTCCCTGTAAGTCTGACATCACACACATACGCGAGCTCAGACTTCCCATGACCTGGAGAGCGGTTGCTTGATGAGATTTTATGTAATTTCCAGCTATACCTCATCTGAAGTCTGAAGAAGGGTCTCGACCCGAAATCTCACCCATTCCTTCTCTCCAGAGATACCGATGTCCCGCTGAATTACTCCAGCATTTTGTGTCTATCCCCAGCTACATGCCATCCTCGGGTTACGAACACCTGAGCGTTTTGGAGAGCGGCATCTCCTGCACACCATTTTTGATTACTTCCCACTTACCGGCAATACTGGTTACCAACAGTTCTCAGGAACAGAACCCCGTGACAACCCGAGGACTTCCTGTATTGGAGTTAACTGAAAAGAGACACAAAAAACTGGTGTAACTCAACGGGTCAGGCAGCATCTCTGGGGAAAATAAATAGGTGACGTTTCGGGTTGAGACCCTTCTTCAGACTGAGTCAGGGGAGAAGGAAATGAGATATATAGAAGGTAATTATATAGAAGGAAATGAATGAAAGATATGAAAAAAAGCATTGATAATTAAGGAAAGGTGGAGCCCACTCCTCCAACCACACTGTCTTTTGGAGGTGGCATAAGGTTCTACTCCTTGGCATTCAGTGGAAGATCAGTTAAAAGCAAAATACTGGATTGGTCAACCAATGTGAGAACCTGATTAGAAGAACTCCAAATAGATTTCTGACATGTTTTCAGAAGATCTTGGTTCAATTATAGAATGACAACTTCGTAATTATCCAATCTTATCATCTTTCGTTGGAGTTTTCAGGTCCTCATGTCATATAAGGAGGCAATTCAGCCCTTCATGTCCATGTTAGCTCTCGGAGCTTTCCTATCAATCCCATTTCTTCCATTTATTTCCCTGTGACCTTTTCTCAAGATGAGTTTATGCTCACTGACACCCCATCTCCTGGTCCACATTGTGGTCCATCAACCTCACAAATTGGTTAAAACTCAATCACATAAAACTGATGAACATGCCGCAGAAAACATTGCACCTCATTCTGCTGTAGTGCAACCCATTTGACTTGCACACATTGCCCTTCCCTCAGAATCCACCCCAATATCTAAAATAATCCCCCTGGCACCATCTCTTTGGCCACAGTCATGCCCATTATGTTTCTGTTTCTGTACTCATTACATGTGGGATTAATTGGAATTTGGACATCACTGACGAGGTCCTGCTTTCCAAAATTGTTCCAAGCACCTTAAAACTAGTCTGCAGGGACTCATCCCTCTCCCTCTGTCACTGGCACCAACATGGAACACTATTCACCTTCCTTCATCCAAATATTCTCATTAAAAAACAAACACGATGATAAACAATTATACATTTTGGAACAAGTTATGGAAGCTGAAAAATTATTTTTCTTTACATTAAAAAGTACCGCCATATAAACCCTTAATGGAGAAAATTAAATACCTTGAATGGGTATTCTTCCTCGTGGCCTTGTGCTTTTTGGAGGCAAATTAGATTACAATACAGTGGATAGGGATATACCAGTACTTGGGATCTTTTAATCCAGTTCATCAATAACTACACAGAAAAGTTGGTATAAGTTTTTAATGGTGATGAAACAAAATACAGAGCGGAGGTGCAGAACCTGGCGGACTGGTGCGCACGTAACAACTTGTCACTAAACACCAAGGAGCTGATTATTGACTTCAGGAGGTCCCATAATGGAGAATACGCCCCAATCTCCATCTACGGGGAAAGTGTGGAGAGAGTGTCCAGCTTTAAGTTTCTGGGCACTCACATTTCAGAGTACCTCACATGGTCCACCAACACCACTGCGCTGGTCAAGAAGGCACAGCAACGACTGTTCTTCCTGAGGACATTAAAAAAGACTGATCTGCCCCAACAGCTGCTGACAACGTTCTACCGCTGCACCACAGAGAGCATATTAACGTATGGCATCTCTGTGTGGTATCTCAACTGCACAGAGGCGGAGAGGAGAGCTCTTTAGCGTGTCGTCCACAGAGCGCAGAGGATTATTGGGACACAGCTACCAGCCTTGGAGGGCATCTACCACACACGGTGCCTCAGGAAGGCCGTCAGCATCCATAAAGACTCCTCACACCCTTGTAATGGACTGTTCGAACTACTTCCCTCCGGCAGACGTTACAAGGCCTTCTACGCCCGAACCTCCAGACCCAGAAACAGCTTCATTCCCAGAGTTATAGCGGCTCTGAACCGGCCCTGCTGAGTGCCCCCCATCCCCCCTGGACTGTCTCCCTCAGATGGTCACGTCGCACAGTTTTTTTGTTTTTTTTTTGACATCGGTTGGAAGCTGCATACTAAATCTCGTTGCACTGATGTGCAATGACAATAAAAGATATTATTATTATTATTATTATTATTATTATTATTATTATTATTATTATTATTATTATAATTATTATTATTAATTATTATTATTAATAAGCAATTCGTATATTTTCATTGGAAGCTCTATCCATCTGGAAGGGAGTCCGAGCACTCGAGTGTGTACTTTGCCTCAGTACCTTCTGTGACTTTTCTTTTCCTGCATTTTCCTGCATTTTTCACTCAGGTTAGACAAGGTTAGACATTGCTAATTATTTGTGAATTAAGTAATCCCACTTGGTCAATTATATTTTGACCCCTCATTGCCTGACTGATCGTTGATCTGTTTATGCAGCAGATCAGTCCTCCATTTTTATCAGGATGCATCGCAGCATGGTTTGGGAATACCTCCATCCAAGACCGCAAAAAATTGCAGAGAGTTGTTGGTGTAGCACAGACCAACGCACACACTATCCTCCCTTCCATTTCACGCTGCCTTGGCAGGGCCACCAGCATAATCAAGGACGTCTTACCCCAGTCACTGCTTCTTCTCCCCTCTTCCATCAGGCACGAGGTACAAAAGTGAAAACGCACATCTCCAGATTCAGGGACAGTTTCTTCCCAGTTGTTACCAGGCAACTGAATCATCCTATCAACAACTAGAGAGCGATCCTGAGCCATTATCTAACTCAGTGGAGGCTCGGACTATCATGTATCTGTACACTGTGGATGGCTCAATTGTAACCATGTATAGTCTTTCAGCTGACTGGTTAGCATGCAACAAGAACTTTTCACTTTATCTTTGTACACAAGACACTAAACCAAGCTAAACTAAACTAAATTAAACTAAACATAGAAACATAGAAAATAGGTGTAGGAGTAGGCCATTCGGCCCTTCGAGCCTGCACCGCCATTCAATATGATCATGGCTGATCATCCAACTCAGTATCCTGTACCTGCCTTCTCTCCATACCCCCTGATCCCTTTAACCACAAGGGCCACATCTAACTCCCTCTTAAATATAGCCAATGAACTGGCCTCAACTACCTTCTGCAGGAGAGAATTCCAGAGATTCACCACTCTCTGTGTGAAAAATGTTTTCCTCATCTCGGTCCTAAAAGATTTCCCCCTTATCCTTAAACTGTGACCCCTTGTTCTGGACTTCCCCAACATCGGGAACAATCTTCCTGCATCTAGCCTGTCCAACCCCTTAAGAATTTTGTAAGTTTCTATAAGATCCCCCTTCAACCCCCTAAACTAAGCTAATAGCTTCCAGAAGCCTTTTGCTGCAGAGTACATTGTTCTGATCTCATCAAGAGTGTTTTTTTGTCACATGTTCCAGATAGAACAATGAAATTCTTACTTGCTGCAATGCAACAGAATATGTAAATATAATACACTGTAAACAATATAATAAACCAGAGAGAAAAAAAAGTTCAGTGTGTGTGTATATATACACATACTCACAAATACACACATATTTATATACACAAACACGCACACATATGTACACACAAAAAACAAACACTAGTAGTGTAATAATAATAATAATAGTCTATTGTAGTTCAGAGCTTATTCGAGGTTGTAGCCTGATGGCCGTAGGGAAGAAGCTGTTCCTGAACCTGGACATCACAGTTTTCAGGCTCTTGTACCTCCTTCCTGATGGCAGGAGTGAAATGAGTGTGTGGCCAGGATGGTGTGGGTCTCTGATGATGCTGGCTGCCTTTATGAGGCAGCGACTCCGGTAAATCCCTTCGATGGTGGGGAGGTCAGAGTCGGTGGTGGACTGGGCGGTGTTCACAACTTTTTGCAGTCTTTTCGCTCCTGGGCATTTGTTGCTGAACCAGGCCACGATGCAACCAGTCAATACGTTCTCTACTGTACACCTGTAGAAGTTCAAGAGAATCCTCACTGACATACCAAATTTCCATAATCTTCTCAGGAGTTGATGTGCTTTCTTTGTAATTGCATCAGTGTGCTGGGTCCAGGAAAGATCTTTGGAAATATTCACGCCCAGGAATTTTACGTTTTTGACTCTCACCACCCGAAGCATGATCCTGTGCCTCTTGCTGGCGTAAGATCGTTCATTGTATTGGAATGATTGTGTGGATGTGATCATTGGAGGAAGAAATTGGGTTGGGCCAGAGGTGAATCTTCATCTGTGAATATCTTCTCTGCTTGGCTGCTTTATATATATCTGCTGTGCCTGCCCTGGTGAATGTGGGAATATTGCTTCTGGATTTCTATACCGCTGCCATCAGTAGTTAAGCAGCCAATATTGCAATGCCAAAAACAGGGGTAAAAGCCACACCAACAATATTTAGTCAGTTCTGAGGTTTCATTGCAGGTTGCCCAATTAGACATTGCAGCCAAACTCACTATTCTTTAAAGCATCAAGCATGATAGTAGTCTAGTTTGGACATATTAGTCTGAACCTTTGAGCACAGTAGCAAAAGTCAAAAATATTTTCAAAAATATTGCTTTATTGTGTTGTAATCAACCCTTAATTTAAATTCCCTTTAAATCTAATGTCATAGAGTCATACAGCATGGAAACAGGCCCTTCGACCCAACTTCTCCAGGCTGACCGAGATGCCCCATCTACGCTAGTCCCAACAGCCCGCGTTTCCCTCTAAACTTTTCCCATCGCTGTGTATGATTTTATGTAAGACATATCAGTTTGCTAAATCTGTCTGGAAATTCTGAGCCTCCAATTAATGGGAATGATAAGGGGAAACCTGTGGATGTAATATATTTTAAATATTTATAAAAAAATAATTTTAAAATGTCCTGCATAAAATTACATGTAAATTGGTAACATGGATAACAAATTGGTTAGTGGGAAGAAGATCATTAAATGGGTCATTGGTACACAGATTCTCCAGCATCTGCAGTTCCTTCTTAAACATTAAATGGGTCATTTCTGGGTCAGCAGCGGGTGACAAATATGTCATTGGAAGGCTCTGTGCTTTTTCTTTATTTATAATGTATATCATTGACTTGACGGGAGAAGCAAACTGTAACCTATCTATGCGTGTGAATGATACAAGCCTAGGTGTAAAGAGATACTAGGAATTGCAAAGAGATGCAGGAAAACAAAATGAGTACAGATTCTCCCCGTGTTATGAACAGCCGACATTTGTGCAGCCCTTACGTACGAACAAGTGTTGTGGTGCTGGCAGGATAGATTCCCTGGGTGGTGTAGGGCTGTAGGCACCTTCTGCTGGATGGGATGAGACATTTCCATGTTCCTTCTCTTTCTAACAGGACCTCTGCACCACCCACCAACACCTTACCCCCTCTCACACCACAGGTGCAACAACAGTGCTTTGTAGTACCAGGAGGACTAAGAAGATTCACTCGCTCCCTCACTGAGTCAATGAGGCTGGGTAGTGGTCACTCTTCCCACGCCTGATCCCTCTCATCACAGGGACCCCACATACTGTATTTGTTCAATTCCGACTTACGAACAGTTCAGGTGATGGACAGAGCCCAGGATCCCGACCCGGAACGTCACCCATCCCCTTTCTCCAGAGATGCTGCCTGACCAGCTAGGTTACTCCAGCATTTTAGAAACATAGAAAATAGGTGCAGGAGGAGGCCATTCGGCCCTTCGAGCCAGCACCGCCATTCATTGCGATCATGGCTGATCGTCCCCCATCAATAACCCGTGCCTGCCTTCTCCCCATATCCCTTGACTCCACTAGCCCCTAGAGCTCTATCTAACTCTCTCTTAAATCCATCCAGTTGATGCACAATCATGTCCGCACAGTCCTCGCATCTCTAGAGTGTGTGAACTGACAGCGCCGACCCTGCCATCAACATGCCGTCTAGAACTGAAGCAAGAGAGCTCCCTCACGAGTGAAAGCTGATCTTTGCGCTTGTGTCTGTCTTCATTGTCCTTGAGAGGACCTGCATGAAAGAATGCAGCAGTTGGAATATTGTGAAGGAATGTGTTAAGTTACCTACATCCACATGAAAAAGTGAAAGGAAGAATTATTTTTTCTAAGTTACAAGATTGGGAAGTTAATTTATTTTTTCGTTATGTCCTTGCACTCTCTTTGATGGAAGTCGAAATGCAGGTACATGGAAAAATAAAGGAACAAGAAAATGATAGCAAGAGTGTGCCCTACCATTTAATATGATCATGGTTGATCTACCCCTCATTTGTACCACTGTCCCAGAGCCCCCTATTCCCCAATCTTTCAAAAACATGACCTCCAATAGCTCCAATGAGCTAGCGTCGCAACCCTTTGGGATAATGATGAGCATCATTATACTCTGAAAGAAGAAATTCCTACTTCATTAGATGGTCCAGACAAGACAACCCTCTCATCCAGGAACTAGCCTTGTGAATCATTTTTGGATTGCTTCTAATGCTAATATATTATTTCCTTAAATAACAGAACCAAATCTGTGCACAGCATGTCAGGTGTGGCCTCGGCTATATCCTGTTCATTTTCAAGAGTCAAGAGTCATGTTTTATTAGCATATATTCTGAAACAGAACAATGAAATTCTTACTTGCAACAATACAACAGATATGTAAACATAGTATGGCGAAAACCCTATAATAAACAAGTTGTCGGTGATAGGTTTGCACCAACATATGCACCCTATCGATATCTGGTTACAGAGTCCAAATTTTCTCATCTCAACATGCCCTCCCACCATCAGACTGAAGAAGGATGCCAATCCAAAACCTCACCAATCCATTTACTCCAGACATGCTGCCCGACCCACTGAGTTACTCCAGCGTTTTGTGTCTTCCTTTGGTATAAACCAGCATCTGCATTTCTTTTTTATTACATTAAGGTAGCACATGTTCTCGCGATTATCAATTGAGTAGTCCATTAAATTGAGTATTACTTGTCACATAATCTTCAATGAAAACATAAGAATTGAAAGTGGGAATTGGCTCCTCTTGCTAATTCCCCATGCATTAGGCCAATGAATGATCATAAAAATAGCGGAGTCAGGGGATATGGGGAGAAGGCAGGAATGGGGTACTGATTGGGGATGATCAGCCATGATCACATTGAATGGCGGTGCTGGCTCAATGGGCCGAATGGCCTACTCCTGCACCTATTGTCTATTGTCTATCATCTGGCACTGCTCCATTGACTGCCCACATGCCTAGGCACTCTGCTCCTCTTAAATGCACCAGTCGTCAATATATCCAATGACTGGACACCAATGCCCTTCTGTGTAAAGATTGTCGAGATTCACAGCCATTTCCCTGAAGAAATTTATCCTAATTTTAATCATGATTCACTTCTTCTTCTTCTTGCGTGTGGTATGCACAGCCTAAAGTTGTAGGACAACTCGTTCTATTTGATCTTATGTGATTGTGCACGCCGGGTTGATTGCATTAGTCGAAACAGGAGACCTTTACCATGTGAAGGTTGCAATCTCCCACCCCAATCATGATTCACTGATCATGTATTGTAGGATTGTTGTACAAAGTTCTAGGCCCGTGAATCTGCATAACAATCCTCCGGGCAATCCGGGGGCACAAGAGAGAGCAGATGCTGAAATCTTTAGCAAGAAACAAAGTTCATTATTAGTTCTCCACTTATGAATGTATATCATACTTACAAACTCATCACAAAATCCTATTATTCTGAATAAGAAACTCAGGGCACATGCCCAAGACTATGGCTTATCATTGTTGCCACTTCTTGAGCATGATTGATATTTTCCACAATGACCCACAACTGTAGTGATAGTCAGCACACTAAGCTCTACCATATATGTGGCATACTAGACTTTCAAAGACTACCTACTTTAGCTACTGTTTAGAAAGGCAGCGCAAAATTAATCAGTTTCAACCCAGCTGTAGGGCAGGGAACGTTTCTTTCAACAAATAATTCCTGTTGTCAACAGATGGAATCCTTGTTTGCCATTTATATTTCACCATTATAAATAGATTGTAAAGTCCCTGGTTCTATTTTCCAAGACATCAACTCATTTTGTGCACAGATGGATATTTAAAGCAACAATCTAGGCATTGCAGTGTGTAACTTTAGTAGAGTTTTGTTTCTAAGATGTGGACAGCATTAGCAAAGTTACTTCTATTGTCCGTCCCTGGGTGGCCTGACACAAGTGGTTCACCCCTGTCCCTCTGCTCCTGTCTGGTAGGGGGTACTGAAGCTTGAAAACATGCATCACCTGACTCAAGAACAACTTCTTTCCCTCTGTTATCAGACGTCTGAATCATCCTTCCACATGCTTGGGTTCTGCCTGATTCACCTCTACCCCATTGCGGACATTGGACTTGGTCTATGAAACCAATGTGCTATAATGCTGAGAACTAATTCTGCACTCTGTATCTTCCCCTATGCTCTGTCTATTGTACTTGAGTTTGACTTGATTGTATTTATGTATAGTATTATCAAATCTGAATGAATAGAATACAAAACAAAACTTTTTACTGTATCTCGATACACTTGACAATAATAAACCTAAAGCTAAACCTAAACATGTGTAGATACTGGTCTATAGTCTATACCAAAAATAGACCCAAAGTGTTGGAGTATCTCCGGAAAATAAGGATCTGAGGTTTTCGAATTGGAATGCTAAACGTGATGGGAATCTCCAAAATGCTGTTCGGCAAAGAATCACGGAAAATTGACCGAATGGCAGAGTGTGAATGGAAAGTGCTAATAATCTCACAATATCAGTGGTTTTGTTTACAGTGGCAAAGGAAGGAACACGTTTGAGTAAGTTGCTTCTATGAATAATGGAGAATGCACACATTGCATCCATGGAGAACCTATAAGTGAAGGGGGCGCTGTTCTGGCGGCAGCCATGGCAGCAGCGCGTCAGCCTTTCAGTTTTGTTTTTTATTTTTAGTATGTTTTAAAGTGTGTATTTAGTGGGGGTTTTTGTGTTTTGTGTGGGGGGTGGTGTGGGTGGTGTAAGGGGGAAACCGCTTCGGTCGCCTCCTCCATGGAGAGGCGACTTTTTTCCAGGTCGCCTCCCCCGTGGCCTACCATCAAGGATCGGCGAGGTCTTTCCCGGAGACGTGCCCGGGGCTTCAGCGGCAGGCGCAGCGTGGACTCTCGGCGTGGAGCGGGTGAGCCCTCGCTGGGGCTCGCCGGAGGGGAGTGCTCCGTTTCACTGGCCCGGGGCAGCCGGCAGCCTGAAGTCGCAGCCTGAAGCTGCGCGCGGCCTGCAGAGTTCCAGCTGCTGCGGCGTCTACAGCCCGGGATCTCTCGTGGGGGACCCGGGGGAAGAAGAAGCCGCCATTGCCGGCCCGCGGATAACTTCTACCGCGGGCCCGGCATGGACTTACCATCACCCCTGAAGGGGAGCTTCGACCGCCGGCCCTGCAGTCTACGGTGCTTCTGGCTGCGGCGGGGACTTTAAATCTCAACCGCCGGCCTGCGGCCTACACAATCTTGAAGCCGCGGTCTCCGGTGAGGAAAGACCGATCCTGGACTGGACTCTGGACTCTGGTCTTGTCCACGGGGGGGGGGGGGGGGGGGGGGGGGGGAGGAGGACGGCCAAATTTTTTGTGCCTTCCACCACAGTGATGAATGCTGTGGTGGATGTTTATGTTACATGTTGTGTCCTGTTTATGCATTTTATTATTTTGTTAACCCATCTTTATGCTTTGTATGGAACTGATTTTTAAATTATGTAAAGCACTTTGGGGTCAATGAAAATTGACTATAAATGTGCTATATAAATAAATTTATTATTATTATTATTATTATTATTATTATAAATGGATGCAAGGATAGGGCCACTGATTAACCAAGCCGGTTTGGGTGATGTTATTCTTGAATGTTGCTGCTTTCAGGAGGGTATTCTGTTACAGACCTGATTAATGACTTGTAGATGATAAAGAGATTTAGCGGGCTCAGGAAGCGAACCATTTCCATACCACCCAGCCTCAACCTTGCTCCTGCAGCCATATCAATGGTATGAACCTGCTGGTACGAGTGCTGACCATTGACATTTAGAGATGGGATGATCTTGGTGTCATTGCAAATCTATGCCTGGATAGTTTTTTTGTTCAAGGTGGTGATTAGTTAGCACTGAAATGACACAATATTCATTGGTAATTGTGGGATTTAGTTTAGTTTAGTTTTCAGATACAGCACAGTAACAGGCGCTTTGGCCAACGTGTCCAGAATAATATTTCCAAAGTTGGGTTATCATTTCATGCCTTCAAGTTGTATTTAATTTAATGAAACCATAGTGCAGTCTATAATTTGTCATTGTTTGTGTGGAGCAGCAAAATACCCAGATGTACTGTCTTTGACATAATGATGATATAATGTGTATGGGAGTGTTGATGGTTTGGATTACTTTGTTCGGACATGCAGTAATGTGGAGTATTGTGACTGGCAGTGTGATAGTGTGGAGTATTGTGTGAGCAAAAGTAAGCATGGGTTGTATTGTGCAGGTAACATGAATTGTATTTAACAGTTTGGTATTGTGATGTATTGCATTGACAAGATGATGGCGTTGTACTTTGGGATTGCAGGTGCACTGGCTGCAAGATTATGCTTTTGACAGGGTGTTGTATCTGGGTGTGTGACACCCTGTAGTATTGTAACTGGCAAAGTGACTGACCTATATTTTGCGCTTGGAAACTGATGTTGCGATACATTATGCTTGGCAGTGGAGTGGCGCATTGTATTTGCCAGTTTAATGGTATATGCCAATGTGTTCCTAGTGCTTTGTAGTGAAAATGTGTCACAAAATGTTTGTGAAGCTATATGCAGTAATGGGACCGGCCTGGCTATGGTGTGTGTAGTGGGCTGGCAACAGCGAGGCTGGATTGTTTTGTCTTTCAATGTGTGATGGTATGGTGTCTGCACAGAGGCCACAGTGGCAGAGGCCACAGTGCCCGCTCGGAAGACCCAAAGGCTCGGCGGACTGCAGAACCCACCTGAAGGCTCGGCAAAATGCAAAACCTGCTCAAAGGCTTGGCGGACCGTGCAACCAGGAGGTAGCTGCTGGAGACGTTGGGCGAGAGGTGCAAGGGCCAGTAGAAAAGAGAAATGGGGCAATGTCTCAAGCACCTTCAAGGTTGGCTGTAGGAGGCACCCCCTCAAAGATAGCCAGGTGAGGAGAGGGATGTCAGTTCGTGGGCCGATCTGGTGGAGGACGATGGAGAGAGGCCCTGCAAGTTTCTGGGGCTTATCAGGAATGGGACCTGCTCCAGTAGACCGGGCACATGGGCAGATCAGATTTTGGACTTTGGAAATGGTGCCAAAATATGGTGGCGCCTGCATGTGTAAATATGCAGTTTCACATGTGACAAATAAGGGACCATTGAACCATTGTGTTTGGCAGTGGATGTTGTGCTGTGCTACGCTTGGCAGATTGGTTGTACGGAGTACAGTGTTTTAAAGTTCTTTGATCTGAATATTTGTGGCATGTTCTGTTTTTGTTACAGATCTCCAGAATCTGCAGTTTTTATTGCTTTTTGATGAGGTATTATCTTGGATTTGGCAAAAAGTGATGTGTTGTCCTGTGCTTGCATTGTGATGGTATGGAATACTGTGTTTTGGCATCATATTAGTATAGTATACTGGCATGTTTAGCAGAGCATTGTGCTTAGCAGTCTAATGGTGGATGCCTTGTATCTTGCTGTACAACAACCCATGTCTTGTAGTTTGCAATGCAATTGCCTGGATACCTGTACTATCTTTGGCATTGTAATGTTGCGGAGTATGTGTTAAACAGATGAATGGTGTGGGACATTGTATTTAGCAGTAAGAAGTGTTTTTTTTAATGGAAGTAGGTTGTCAGGATAGAGTCAAAGAGACAGAGAGACACATAGCACGGAAATATGCCCTTCAGCCCAACTCATCCATGCCAATCAAGAGGTCTCATCCAAGCTAGTCCCATTTGCCCAATTTTAGCCCATGTCCTTCTGAAACGTTCCTATCCACGCATCTCTCCAAATGTGTTCTAAACGTTATTTCTGTACTTGCCTCAACTACATCCTCTAGCAGCACGTTCCAACCGAGATGAGGAGAACTTTTTTCACACAGAGTGTGGTGAATCTCTGGAACTCTCTGCCACAGAGGGTAGTTGAGGCCAGTTCACTGGCTATATTTAAGAGGGAGTTAGATGTGGCCCTTGTGGCCAAGGGGATCAGAGGGTATGGAGAGAAGGCAGGTACGGGATACTGAGTTGGATGATCAGCCATGATCATATTGAATGGCGGTGCAGGTTCGAAGGGCTGAATGGCCTACTCCTGCACCTAATTTCTATGTTTCTATGTTTCCATAGACCCAAAATCCTTTGTGCAAAATAATTGCTCCCAAGTTCCTATTGGTCCTTTCCCCTCTCACCTTAAACCTGTGCCCTCTAGTTCTTAATCTACTCTTGGGGAAAAACTGCTTACAAAATGAATCAAGATGCATTCAGGACAATGGCCTGGTGCATTGAGTTTAGAAGTATGATATTACGGAGTATTTGGTTGTGCATTGGTGTGGTATATTGTGATTATTGCATTATGTTTGGCGGTGTGGTGTTGTGGAGTTTGTGCGTGGCAATGTGATGGTGTAGAAAATTGTGGTTGGTGGCGTGATGATGGAGTGCCCTGCGATTAGTATATGATGAGTTATATATTGTGTTTAGTATTGTGGTTATTGTGTCCACCAATGTGATGGCATGGACACAGTTGGTTGCAGTGTTGTGCTTGGGATGATGTGAATTATTGTCTTTGACATGTCTATTAATTGGTCCATTGGGCTATGTCTCATTGGTTAATATCATGTTACATATGAAGCTCCCACAATTTCTACTTAAAGGGGCAGCAGTAGAGTTGCTGCCTTACAGCGCCAGAGACCTGGGTACGATCCTGACTAGGCGCTGTCCGTACAGAGTTTGTACGTTCTCCCCGTGATCATGTGGGTTTTCCCCGGATGCTTTGGTTTCCTCCCACACTTCAAAGACGTGCAGGTCTGTAGGTAAAAAAAATTGTAAATTGTCCCTCATGTGTAGTGTGTGCTACTGCAAAGGGGATCGCTGGTCGGTGCAGACTTGTTGGGCAGAAGAGCCTGTTTCCACGCTGTATCTCTAAACTAAACAAAAAAAAAGTGGAATCTTATCTTGGGCTTCTGCAAATGTATCTACTATTTACTGGATACCAAATCTGACAGTTAGTTTGCCACAGAAATGCACATACAGTCCAACATAGCAGATTCCAGAGTTTGTCGAGATCTCTCAACATCTACTCTGGGGCATTGCTACCTGGATCTTCCATGTGACAATGTCCCAGTGTAGCACTTGCAATTATAACCCATTTAAAAGTTTTTGTTGTCAAATGTAATGTACCGTGGAAGGCACTGACTTCGATCTGGGGGGGTGGGGGAGAGGGTGGGGGAGAGGGTGGGGGGGTGGGGGGGGGGGGTGGGGGGGGGGGGGGGTGGGGGGGGGGGGGGGTGGGCGGGGGTTGGGGGGGGGGGGTGGGGGATATATCATGGGATTAAGGGGGAAGTAACAGGAAAGAATAGAGAAAACCTTGTGCTACTAGTTGGAGAGTTCAGGACAAAGGGAAAAGTCTAACTATTAGTCAGGCTTTTCCGTAGTGAAACTGGCGTACAAAGGGTAGTAGACATTTGAATCCCTCATGAGAGAGAAAGTGCTAATTGTGATTGATATAAATGAACCATGGCTAAAATACAAATTGATGGAATAGAGCACAGATGAGCCATAATGTTATGGAATGACTGAAAGGCTTGAGAGGTCAAATAACTTATGTTGCTCTAAATAGGATGATGCATAAAATTATAAGGCATAGGTTATTAATATCAACTCAGTGCCTGTACTATATCAATCAATCAATCAATCAATCAAACTTTAATCAATCAATCAATCAAACTTTATTGTCATCTTGCAAGCAACAGTTGTACAGTGCAAAATGAAAAGACGTTTCCCAGGGAATACCGGAGCATCGCACATGAAATTAAAACAATTTCACACATAATAACAGTAAAAACAATCCAGTCCCTGATGGAACAGTATAAATAGTTAAATGCAGGTAAAACAACAACGTTAAAATACAGTAAAACCAATCATAAAAATGTCCGGGGCAGCTGATTTGAGTGGCCAGTGCCAGTTATTAAAGTGGCCAGTGCCAGTTATTAAAGTGTCCGTGCCAAACCTCAGAATCAGGTGACTGTGAGTACAAAGTGACTGTTTAGCAGCCTCACAGCCTGTGGTAGGAAGCTGTTTAGCAGTCTTGTAGTCCGGGCTTTGATGCTGCGATATCTCTTGCCTGATGGCAGGAGATCCAGGTGTGTGTGGAGGGGGTGCAGTTTGTCCTTAGCAATTCTCTGAGCTTTTTTCAGACAGCGACTCTGGAACAGTTCTTGTACCGAGGGTAGGGAGACGCCAATGATCCTCTCTGCTCCCCTCACTACCCTCTGCAGAGCCTTCCTGTCCGAGCAGTTGCAGGTGGAGTACCACGTATTTATGCAGTACGTGAGTACAGACTCCACCGTACCCCTGTAGAAAGTCCTGAGGATGTTGGTGGGGAGTGAGGCCTGTTTTAGTTTCCTCAGGAAGTGCAGTCGCTGATGGGCCCGTTTGACGGTCCCAGTGGTGTTCCTGGACCAGGTGAGGCTGTCTGTAATTTGCACACCGAGGAACTTTATGCTCTCCACTCTCTCCACTGCAGTGCCACTGATGTTGAGGGGTGAATGCTTTGGCTGCGCCCTCCTGAAGTCGACAACCATCTCCTTTGTTTTGTCGACATTTAATTCTAGATTATTTTTGCCGCACCAGTCCACTAGTTGTTTTACTTCCTCCCTGTACATTGGGACATATATAGGCTGTATATAGGCTTTCATTGTAAAAATAGGAAAACATGAGGCTATTTCATAACATGAAAACTAAGCCAACTGCTTTCCTAACTGTATTGTGAAAAATTTATTCTGTGAAAAGTCTCTCTCTCCCTCGCTGACCTAATGTTAACTTATTTTTGTTTGCTTCTTGTGGATTAGTCCAGCTTTTACAGCATGTATGTGGACAAACTGACAGAATATGAAACAAAGAGCGTGCTTGCAACCCCTATCATGAATGGCAAGGACATGGTCGCTGTGATAATGGCAACCAATAAAACAAATGGATCTTATTTCACTGAAGATGATGAAGATGTAAGTCTTCCCACGTACATGTAAGAGAAGTTGATAAATAAAGTATGATTGTACTGGTTTATTAACGAGCGTGATCTGCTTTCTTTCAGCTTTTCTTGAAATACCTCAATTTTGCCAGTTTGAACCTCAAGATCTATCATCTGAACTATCTTCACAACTGTGAAACTAGAAGAGGCCAGGTAAAAGAAAAACTAAAACTACTGCATTAAGCAAAACATCGATAATCAAATAAAAACAGAAAACGCTGGAAACACTCATCAGGTCATCAACAACAGGT
This sequence comes from Leucoraja erinaceus, assembly GCF_028641065.1. Taxonomy (NCBI): domain Eukaryota; kingdom Metazoa; phylum Chordata; class Chondrichthyes; order Rajiformes; family Rajidae; genus Leucoraja; species Leucoraja erinaceus. The sequence goes on along the minus strand of NC_073377.1, from coordinate 121,600,033 downwards.
CAAAGACCCTGCTCTCAGGAAAGGCCTTCAACCTTAAAATTGTACTTTGTTTCTCATCCACAGACACTGCCTGACCTGTTGCGAGTTTCCTGCATGTTCCGGTTCTATTTGAGATTAGGTTGGGATTTCATAGAGTCAATTCTGCTTCATTCCCAAGGACCATTTTGGGGGTTATGCTCAAGGGGAGCATACATTATGATTAGCTTGCAGTCTTTATAATATTACAATGCAAATTATGGACTTCTTACGAGTGTGGAACTAGCCACCATCCAAGAAAGCTCAACTGCTGGGAGTTTGCTTTTCACTTTGTAACTATGGCAACAGCTTATTTATATCCCTAGACATCCTGGGTTGTTAGTTGGATGGAGCATATAACATTAAAACAGCATAAATAATCTACATACACTGTATGCAAGCTAACCTCTCATAACCAGTGCATTTGAAACAAATGATGACCTCCACGGAGGCATTTGCCAAAGAAGCAGTAGCAGACCATTTAGCAATTTAAAAAAAAAACTCCAATATATTTATGGGTCATGAAGATCATGGGCAATGTAATTTTTTATTGTCTGTCTGAACTTAGGATGATTACAGGAAACCATCTTTCTGAACTGTAGCATTTCTAGTGATGAAAAGGTTGGCTAGTGATTTCCAGGAGATAGATAAATTAACGACTAGACCTATATAATTCCAAGACAGGATGGTATGTGACTTGATATGGAATCAGTGTAGGAAGTTACTGTCGGTGCTGGTTTATACCAAAGATAGACACAAATACTGGATTAACTCAGTGAGCCAGGCAGCATCTCGGAGAAAATGAATATGTGATATTTCGGGTCGGAACCTTTCTTCAGATAGGGAACCAGGTAAATTCCGAGTCCGAAGAAGGGTCTTGACCCAAAATATCACCTATTCCTTTACTCAAGAGATGATGTCTGACTCGCTGAGTTACTCCAGCATTTTATGTCTACATTCCTGTCGAGATGTCAATGATTAGTACTTCATGTATTTTAACATTGTTTAATATGAAGACAGATTAACTTTAAATTCATAGCACAGTAACAGGATGTTCCCCCAACCAAGACCTCATTGACCATCAACCACCCGGTTGCACTAATCCTACATTAATCCCAATTTATTCTCATCACACTTGAACCAACTCCCTGCAGATTCTACCATTCACCCGTACACTTGGGGCAATTCACGGTGGCCATTTAATCTACTGCACATATTTGGGATGAGAGAGGAAATTGGTGTGAGTGATGGAAATTCATGCAGTCACAAGAAGGCCATGCAAACTCCACTAAGGCAGCGACGCTGCCCTGGCAGCAGCGGCTCGCCTGCAGTCCGTTTGTTTTTACTTTTTTGTGTTGTTTTTTTTTTGTTTTGTCCAGTTAAGTTTTTGGTTTTTAGGTTGTGTTTATGTGGGGGGGGGGGGGGGTTGAAACGGGGCTTGCTGTCTCTCCCTTCGGGGGAATGCGACTTTATTGTCATATCCCCCTTCTCTGCCTCCGTCTGAGCTGAGGCCTAATGACGGAGCTGGCGAACTCGAGACTCCGGAGGCAGAGCCAGTCAGGACTTGCCCTGGGCTCGCTCCGGTGAGGGCGGTCCGGCTCGGGGCTGGAACGGCGCTCCCGTGAGGGGCTGTGACGCTCCCGTGAGGGTGGCCTGGCGAGGGGCTGAGACTCTCCCGTGAGGGGCTGTGGTGCTCCCGTCGGAGCGGCCCAGCCCGAGGGTGGAATGGCGCTCCCGTCGGGGCGGCCCAGCTCGAGGGAGGTATGGCGCTCCCGTCGGAGCGGCCCAACTGGAGGGAGGAACGGCACTCACGTGAGGGCGATCCGGCTCGGGGCTGGAACGGTGCTCCGGTGGCTGGGACGGCGTTCTGGCGGCGGTGACCTGAGTCCGGGGTTCTGGTGGCGGTGACCTGTGTCCGTTGGACTGGAGGGCGGCAGTTTCGACCACCCCGGGCCGCGGTGTTTGAGCCGGCCCGTTTGCGGGGTTCGGTGAGCCGCGGGACTGTTTGTACCATCGCCCGGTGGGGTATCGCCTCAGCGCAGAGGGAGAAGAGGAGGGAAGAGACTGCAGCCCTAAGATTTTTGCCTCCACCACAGTGAGGAGGTGCTTGGAGGACTCACTGTGGTGGATGTTAATTTGTGTTTAGTGTTGTTTATTATTGTATGTATGACTGCAGGCACGAAATTTCGTTCAGACCATAAGGTCTGAATGACAATAAAGGTAATTCCAATTCTAATTCTAATCTGATATCAAGGTTAGCTAGTACTGTGGGGCAGCAGCTCTGTTGCTGTCTCCAACACGCTGACTGATTTGTGGAGTATTCTCAGCATTTACAGTTGTATTGTGCATTTCCAGCATCCATACTGTTTATTTTCATCTCCTCTCTGAATCCTTTTATTCTCGTCTCATTGTTTCTTCCATTTCCACAGGTTCTTCTCTGGTCAGCTAACAAAGTGTTTGAGGAGCTGACAGATATTGAACGACAGTTTCACAAGGCTCTTTACACAGTGAGAGCCTACCTGAACTGTGAGAGATACTCCGTTGCACTGCTGGACATGACCAAGGAAAAGGTTTGGATCAAATTATATTGATTCAAGTGCCATATTATTAAGAACCATTGAATCAGATCCTGTCTAGTATGAAAATCAGTTATACATCTAAATATTAATTTACAGGAATTTAGGCTTCAACAATAAAACCTAGTTGCAAGTTGAATTTATTTACATTCAGCTTAATGTACTACTAACATGACCTCTTAGATAACTTAAACAGGCAAATTCTTACTTAAATTGACAAATGTGAAAATTCTTAACCTGATCATTTGTTAATTAAAATGCCTCTTTTCCCCACAACTGGAAGATATAAGGCAAGTGTATTTAGAAGAGATGCCAAAAAAATTGAGAGGACACCTCCAGTGGAGTAAAAAAGAATAGAGACTATCATCTGACCATATGGATGGCAATATAGTCGTCAAGTCACTTTTATTTCTATGGCACATTTAAAAAACACCTCTCGTTGACCAAAGTGCTTTACATTGGTGGAGGTACAAAAGGCCTGTCCCATGAGCATGCGACTGCATGCGGCAAGCGTGACCAAACTGGAAGCGGGGGCCGCGCGGAAGTCGAGTGATCCCGTACGAGTTGACGTGAAGTTCAAGCGAAGTCCGCGGGAAGTTCGTGCTAGGCGTACGCCGTCAAGACGCTGCGTACAGCGTCAAGACGGTGCGCACGCCCGCCGAGTTGGTGCGTATGGCCTCAATGTGGCTGCGGGCCGGCAGGCCATTGCCGCGCGGAATTTTTGGACAATGTCATTTTTTCTAAGCCCCGCGCAATATCGGGACCAGCTCCGCACAATCCCATACGGCTCCGGCGATCGAAGTGGGACCGGCCCTTCGAAGCCGTATGGCTCAAGCGACCACGTTAGGTCGCGCTTGCCACATGCTCGTGGACAGGCCCTTAACGTTATACAACATTGATCATAGACTAAGTACATACATAAATACATACATGTAGCCCTCCCTCAGAGGACGTCAGGAAAGGCTAGAAAGTAAAGATGAGTTTTAAGTCTCGACTTAAAGAAGTCGATGGAGGGGGCAGTTCTGATGGGAAGAGGGATGCTGTTCCACAGTCTAGGAGCTGCATCCGCAAAGGCGCGGTCGCCCGAGAGCTTATGCCTAGACTGCAGGATGTTCAGTAACCCCAAGTCGGCCGATCTGAGGGACCTGGAGCTGGTGTGGTGGGTAAGCAGACTTTTGATGTAGGAGGGGGCAAGCCCGTTCAGGGGTTTGTAAACATAAAGAAGGATCTTGAAATTTATTCGGAACCGCACAGGGAGCCAGTGGAGAGAGGCCAGGATCGGGGTGATGTGGTCCCTTTTTCGAGTGCCCGTCAGGAGTCTCGCTTTGGCGTTTTGGACCAGTTGCAGGCGGGACATGGAAGATTGGCTGATGCCAATGTAGAGGGAGTTGCAGTAATTGAGGCGGAAGGAGATAAATGTGTGGATGATCTTTTTGAGGTCATCAAACTGGAGGAATTGTTTTATTTTAGCTATCGTCCGAAGCTGGAAGAAGCTAGCTTTTACCACGGCATTGACTTGTTTGTCAAATTTCAATGCTGAGTCAAGATAGTTACCATAGAATACTTCTGCTTGGTATGCGGGTAGCATAAGAAGTTACAAACTCATTCTATGAAAACAACATTCAGATTCCATTCAGAGGCCTGTCACTGTGTCCGGGACTGCACTTCACAGACGATAAGATCATTGGAAAGGACCATGGAAAGCAGGAGCAAATTACTATCAATAATAAATGAAGATAATGCTTCTCGACTGCAAATACTTTGTGACTAAGCAACCATTGTTAACCAACGATGTAAAAAATATGAAGTCACAGCTAGAGTAGACAGTCAGAACCTTTTTCCCAGGATGGAAAAATCAAATACCGGAGGGTATTTCTTTAAAATAAGGGGGGCAAAATTTAAAGGAGATGTGTGGGGAAACGTTTTTTACACAGAGGGTTGTGAACTAAAATAAACTGTAGAATGTGAATACATAATTTGAAATTCTTAACATCTCATTTCCAAACTTGCCAGTGCTTACTTGTCATTAATTAGTTTCACCTTCATAAAGCTGCCATTGATATTTAATAACACCTTGTTGAAAACAAAGTTTGATGATCTGTGTGGAAAAAATAGCAACACCTGTTCCGATGCCACTGAAAACATTGAGTTAAGGGTCTAATTGTGCTCAGTTCTGGCCAGCAAGCTATAATAAGGATATCAGCAAACTGGAGAGGGTGCAGAAAAGATTCACAAGGATGCTAATGGAACTGGTGACTTAAGTTATAAGCGGAGGTGGAATAGCTGGTGCTTTGCCTCCCTGTGAATCGCAGGAGATCTGATAGGCCTATTTAAAACAATGAGGAGCATAGATAAGGGTCCACATTTTTTGCCAGGGTAGGCGCGTCCAAATCTGGACAGTGTAATTTAAGGCAAGAGTGAAAAAATTTTAATACCGGAGGGTGAAGGGTTATGGAAGGAGCTGTCAGAAGAAGTGGTAGGGGAGGACAATTAAAATGCTTGACAGTTATTTTGACAGATATGTAGATCGAAAAGGTTTAGAGGGATTTGGGTCAAATGCAGGAAAATGGCACTAGATCGGGTATTGGTATGGAAAACTTGAGTCGAGAGGTCTGTTCTGTGCTATATGACTCTATGACTCCATGCCTGTACAGTATGACTCAGTTAGTCGACAATGGATAATGTAGACCAGTAAGATCTTACCTCACTTGTGACTAGCTCACCAGCTTATAACTAGCCAAAAATAGTCAAAAATATTGGTGGGCACCCGATGACATTTGCAAGTTTGCTAAGGATGAGAAAAAATGGCCCGGAATATTTTGCATATATAGTGCTTTTTGCATCCTCAGAATGTTTGCAGTGCTTGATGTCCATTTATATGGTCATTGATCTCACTGCCATTAGTGGCATTTTGTAATATTTACTTACAATACCAAACCATCACTTCTTTGCTATGTTGTTTGCAGTGTAATTATTGGTCAGGATGCCTGGACTTCCATTCAGACTTTACATTTTAATCTTGTTCCTCCTCACTTTCAGAACACTGGAAAGTGTCACTTTTGCATCCAATATCGCCATGGTTGATTAGGAAGGTCATAGGTCAATATCCTACAATACAAACCACTGGATGCATTTGTACAGATGGATTCGTACTATTGAATTACGTCTGGCAAAACAGAAGTCATGCCTGTATGGGGGAATGCTTCTGAGTATCGTTTCCTACATCACATTTGCCACATCTGTCTGACACGAGGTTTCATTCTAAAATACAATTCCACTTCTGGAGAGGGTGTTAAGTCTATGTTATCCTATAACAGTTTGTGTTGTTGTCTCCATTGTTTCATCTAACCATGGCATTAGCAGCTGGTAGTAATTCTCCAGCCCCTATGTTGATAGAAACATAGAAACAAAGAAAATACGTGCAGAAGTAGGCCATTTGAGTCTGCACCGCCATTCAATATGATCATGGCTGATCATCCAACTCAATATCCTGTACCTGCCTTCTCTCCATTCCCCCTGATCCCTTAAGCCACAAGGGCCACATCTAACTCCCTCTTAAATATAGCCAATGAACTGGCCTCAACTACCTTCTGTGGCAGAGAATTCCACAGATCTTTATGTTCTGAAAAATTAACAATCTCAATATTCAGTTTTATAACAAAGATCCAGCATTTCTTTTGTGTTTTATTTGCAGGAATTCTTTGACCTATGGCCTGAACAGATGGGTGAAGTTCCTCCCTACAAAGGTCCCAGAACACCTGATGGCAGAGTATGTTTTAATTGGATTCATTGTAAAAGTGAGAACTCTGTTATAGAAAGACTTGCATTGACACAGAAACATCCTTGTTTTTATTGTGCACTTCACTATCTGTTTGGCGTTTTGCCACCAGTGTATTACCATCACTTGTACACTGTGGACAGGTTGGCAGCTCATTTGTAGACAGCAGGGTTCCATAATATAATGAGGGCCCAATAATCTGATTGAAATCACTTTGGCTGGGGGATACATATTGGCTGGAACTTCTCTGGTCTTCTTTATAAAGTGTTCTAGATTCCTTCAATAGGACCTCAGAACACACACGTGCCTTCAGTTTAACATTTCCTCCGCCCTTGTATCACTCCAGGGCTTGCTGACCCACAGTGACTCCCTGTTAAACAGTACCTCCATTTTAATACTCATAGCCTTGTTATAAACTCTTCCCAACACTTGCCTCTCCATACCCCTGTAATTCCTCCACATCAATAACCCACTGTGATAACAGGCCAACTCTAATTTTGACTTGTCGGTTCAGTCCTGAATTTAATCGTTCCATTACAGGGTTTCATGTTTTCTTCTGTCAAGTTTCCAAGCTCTGGAATTCTCTCCTTATACCTCCCTGCCTTTCCACCACTTTTTCTTCCTTCAAGGCACTTGGTTAAAACTTCCACCTGTAAACAAGGTTTTGGTAATCTGGGCCAATATGGGCAGATGACAATATCATTACATGAGGAGCCCTGGGATGTCTTTGCTAGATTAGGGATGAGATGTAAATAAAAATATTTGAAAGGTGACAAGCCAGATTTAGGCCCTCTGTTGTTTGCTCTTAAACATTAAACACCCTTATTCTGCTTTGACATTTGATTTTGTTGATTTTAGTTGAATCAAATTTCAGAAGTAAAGTGCAACACAAGATGAATTTCCAGGCCAACATTGCTGGTATTAGCCCAATATTGCTGGTACTATCCTCGGCGCCAATCTAGATTTTGCACCCCAGTGTTAAAAGGTCACTTGAACCCCAACCTTCTAGATCAGAGACAAGAGGGATATCAGATGAACCAAGTCTTGAACCAGCTGAACCAAGCCATGTTCTCTCGGGACCTGCTGAGTTAATCCACCATTTTGTGTCAAAGCAAGGCTGATGGGAGCTGATAAAGGCTATAGCAAATTCCAGCTGGGTTCATTGTCATTTCTGCTTGTCATTAATGAATGTTATTGTTTAATAGGAAATAATCTATCACAAAATCATTGACTACTTTCTACACGGGAAGGAGGAGATTAAGGTCATTCCGTAAGTTTTAAACATGTCGCAGACGACCATTTTTTTCAACTGGTAAAATGATATAAAAGTCCAACTTGGGGTTTTCTCTCTCTTGCTCTCTCTCACTTCTGCAGGACTCCTCCTGCTGACCACTGGTCCTTGGTTAGTGGACTGCCAACTTACGTTGCAGAAAATGGCTTAGTAAGTTTTGTTTTTTTAGCCACTAAAGCATTTTGTAAAGTAATAATAATAATAATAATAATACATTTTATTTACGGGCGCCTTTCAGGACTCTCAAGGACACCTTACAATTAAAACAAGCATGAAAAAACCCCAACATATACAGCAACAATACACAATTCAGAGAGAGAGCAGTGGCAGCCAATTGCACCAGCATTCATTCTCACCTCCAGCAGCCATGTTTTCCGAGCCATCTGCAGCACACCAATAAAAATAAAACACAACATTAAAGAATTTAACATCAAAAATAAAAACATCCCCCCACAATGGTTCCCACTGTGAGGGAAAGCAACAAAATCCAGTCCTCTTCCTCTTGTTCACCCATGGTCGGGCCTATTGAGGCCTCTGCAGTTGCCATGTTACAGGCCCTCTCACTGGATGATGGAGCTCCAGCATCGGGAGAACACTCTCAGCGGCTTGGAGTGTCTGGTAATTACAATTATATCTTGGAAAATAACTCTAGGAGAAATATAGAATAGATTTAGTTACATGGAGCGAGGGCAAAGTCAGTAACAAAGAAACTCGCAATTTAAAACTCCATTGAGTCGGCCTTGAAACGCAGGGCAGGGAAGTAGTGTAACACTGAAGATAATTCACTACACGATCTAATAGTGATGGCTACATGTTGCAGGAGATGCTTGTGCTAGAATTGCCCCATGATCAAAGGCATTGAAAATCATTCCAGGCCTGGACTCCAATGTATGCGTAGACGGGTTGCTCATGTAGATGGGTTGCTCTTGTGAGCAAACCAGCTTAATTTTAACCTTATTTGTGAAACACCTTTCACTTGGCTTCGCAAGTTGGTCTATCTCTTGGAAACTGCGTGGGAGTCATTTCACTCTGTGCAGATGATTTCTATATGGGTCCAAACCTCAGCTGAGGTTTTGAGAAACATCTTCATGGAATGTAGATGGAAACCTGGAGTTTATTGCCTTGAGTTATGTAAGGGCACATTTTTGGACTGAGGATTGCAGGTCTCAAAGAGGTTCACCAGCAGTTGAGAAATACCTATTAGCGTACTTCAGGTAAATGTTCCATGTAACAACCCACGTCGTGGATCTACAGCAGTCCAGGGGTGGACCACTGCATGGACAACCACATACTGGAATCATTATTTCCAGGAGCTACCAAGTGGTTGAAAGATCGATCTCAGATAGAAACCTTCTTGAGATTTGGGAAACCCATCCTTGTCAGCACACCATACAAAGTGAGGCTGAATGTTTCATTTATACACAGTCATACAGTCATAGGGTGATACAGTGCGGGGACAGGTCCTTCGGCCCGACTTGCCCACACCGGCCAATAATGTCCTAGCTACACTAGTCCCACTTGCCTGCACTTGGTCCATATCCCTCCAAATCTTTCCTGTCCAGTATTTGCCAGTTAGTACCCTGGGACAGGGAAGATATCCTTCCTCTTGTTCTCTACCAATAAAACCTAGAAGATTACTTGTTTGAGCTCTTGTTTTCATTTCAGTTGGTGCTTTTCTCCCAAGTTCACTCTCATATTCTCATCCAATTATACACATTTTACAGTTCTCGTGACCACATGGGTTTCCTCCAAGTTTCCTCACACATCTCAAAGATGTGTGGGTTGGTTGATTCATTTTCCACTGTAAGTTCATCATAGAGTATAAGTGAGTGATAGACTCTTGGACGGAGATGATGAGATTGCGGGGAGAATACAACATGGGATGAAGGTTCTATTAGTGTAAATATGTGGTTGGTGGTTGGCTTGGACTCAGTGGGCCAAACAACCTGTTTCTATGCAGTCATTCTCTATGACTAATTGAGTTCATTATTATCTTTACAGATTTGCAATATCATGAATGCAGCAACTGAAGATACATTCACCTTCCAGGTAAAACAACCAACAACTGGAGCCACAAACCACTGATTTAGTAGCCCCTTCAAATCCCAACTCCTGTCATTCAGAATGTCAATCAGAAACAAGCAAACCTAAGCTGTTGTTGGCTTATCTGTTCAGAATCTAGTTCCAACAGTTAAGGAATAAGTACGGAATGCAATGAATGATCCATGCGGAATCAACATTTACTGTTTTATGCTCTATGTTTTCTGTTCTATGTTCCGTGATTACTTTTCTATATTCACTGTTCTCTGTTCTATGAAAGGTTTAGAGGGATATGGGCCTAATGTGGACAAATGGGACTAGCTTAGATGGAGCACCTTGATCAGCATTGGCAAGTTGGGCTGAGCCTCTGTACAAGGGAATATCTAAAATTGTCCAAGTAAAATTCTTAGTAAATGATGAAAATCAACACAAATACCTTAGTTACCGATTCTTCTTGCAGCACTTATACCTCACCCAGATGATTATTCTTTTTTATATGTTCATGTCATAGGGGCAGCAGTAGGCCATTTGGCCCATGGAAACTACTCCACCATTCAATCATGGCAGGTTCCCTCTCAACCCCATTCTCCTGCCTTCTCCCTATCCTTGCCATCCTTACTAATCGTTTGTGCCTTTATATACCTATTCATACACTACCCTTTTGTTCCTTTTCATTGTTAGGATCATGCAGGGAAGTGAAAAGCATCTTTATGTCAAATGGTAATTAAGTCAGGGTATAATTGCCATTTCAGCAGCCATCATAAGTGGTTCAGCTTTCAGCTAGAAAAGTGTGTGAGAGAGATGGTGAGAAAGCTGAAACAGAAATCACCGTACTTGCGGGATCAAGTGTTTTTTCCCTGTAATTTCTGCTCTTATTGGATTCTATTCCTCTCCCTCAAGTGTCAGAGTTGTGATCAATCCAAAGTGTGTTGCACTTGCATTTATCGGTCATGACCAGTTGGCCCTTGTACAGAACTGGGAAAAGGAGCAAAACACATTGAGTGGCTCTTGGATAACAGAAGATATTTTTTACTTCCTGGCAAGATTTCAAACTGGTGCCATTTATACATTCTCTTTTTTCCCCTTCATTCAGACTGAACCTTTGGATAGTTTTGGGTGGACAATCAAAAATGTCCTTTCCATGCCAATAGTAAACAAAAAGGAAGAGATTGTTGGAATCGCCACATTTTACAACAGGAAAGATGGGAAACCTTTTGATGAAATGGATGAGGTTCTTATGGAAGTAAGTCTGGTACTCTGGATCTTTTCCCCTGATCGTTTGTCCACTATAAGGTGCCTTCTTGGCATTTCATTATCTGCTGCCTCTGTTTCTACCCCTAGTCCTTGACCCAGTTCCTGGGCTGGTCTGTTCTCAACACGGACACATACGATAAAATGAGCAAGCTTGAACATCGAAAGGACATTGCCCAAGGAATGGTGCTCTATCATGTGAAATGCAGCAAGGAAGAAATTCAGGACATATTGGTATGTCTTTGCCCAAGAAGGCAAATTAGCGTCTTCTTTAAAAAAAGTTATTTTTAATGTTTGCAGGTGGCAGCAATTTGACAGGGGAGTGAGGACAATGTTGTTACCCCAGTGCCACATCGTTGTCAGGCAATGATCCAATTCAGTGTGATTATGACAAATAGTTTTTCAGGAAAGCATTTATACTGTTACTGTTCTTTAATTTAGTTTAGAGATACAGCTTGGAAACAGACCCATTTGCCAACTGAGTCTGTGCCGATCACCTGTACACTAATTGTATCCTATGCACTAGGGACAATTTACAAAAGGCAATATATCTACAAACCTCAACATTATTGACATGTGGGAGGAAACAGGAGCACCCAGAGAAAACGCACGCGGTCCCAGGGAGCATCCGTACAGACAAAACTCGTGGTCAGGATTGAACCCAGATGTCTGGCACTGTAAGGGAGCAACTCTACCGTTGCGCCACTGTGCCGCCCAGGTCTGAGGCAGGAGTTGACTCGCCCCCTAACCAATCTCTCAAAGCACTTCATTATGGTCAGATCAGGCAGAGCTGTGGAAAGAGAAATAGTTGAAATATCTGGTTTCTTTACCCTGAATGTTTCCAGCACTTTCTATATTTACTCTTCTTTAAGCCTGCTGGCAGTGGGTAGCGTGGGGCCAATTGGAGGTTGAAAGGGGACATTTTCCCCTTTGAGGAACAACTTTTTTTACACAAAGGGCGCTAGATATATGGAACGTGCTGCAGGAGGAAGTAGTTGAGGCAGGTACTATCAGGACATTTAAGAAACATTTGGACAGGTACATGGATGGAATAGTTTTAGAGGGATATGTGACAAACATAGACAAGTGTAGACTAGTGTAGATGGGGCACGGTGGTTGGTGTGGGCAAGTTGTGCTGAAGCGCATGGTTCTGCATTGTATCACTCTATTACTAATTCAAGGTATGGTTTGCTCTGTCGATGAGGAACAAAAAAACAGAGGAGTATGAGAAACAGGGGCATAGGTGTTTGTACAATGGTTGGCTCATCCACTGAAGCAGTAATTCAGAGTAATGTTAAACTACAATCAAGCTGATAAACAAGATAGTTTAAATTCAATCTGCATCACATAATTTGCCTGCACTAAATAACATGGAGAATTGTATTATACAGTACCTTTTAACTCAAATAGTGACAGATCTGTTAGCTGAAATAGGATGAACTATATTCAGGATATTACTACAACAATATAGTATAACCACCTTGCTGAAGTAAATGATCCAAGCCAAATATTTATTCTATTTGTTTGAAGGTTTAATTAGTTGTACAATCACTAAATCTTGTTCTTTGTTATCAGCCAACTAGGGAATATTTTGGAAAAGAACCCAACGAATGTGATGAGCAAGAATTGCAAGAAATCTTGGTAAGGCATGACAGATTGCTCCTGCTCAAAGCGTTCTAAACGTGGACGGTCTTGGCAAAGTAATATCAAAGCTGCCGTTTATCAGTCCTGAGCTCTCACATGTGCAGCCTACAAGCACAGGTGTACATGGACAAGTTAGTTACAAGTTCTTTAGCAATGTTAGTTTTGAGTTACTTATGTTACGAAATTGTAAGATCTGATGAAGGATCTTGACCTCAAGTGTTAACTTTGTTCAGACATCAATTCCCATCCTACTCCCACCCTGACCTTTCTGTTTGTAGTCTCTTGCAGTCTTACAATGAGGCACAATGTGAGTTTAAGGAACAACACCCCATTTTTTTTGTTGGGTATACATCATCCTCTTGGACTCAATATTGAATTCTTCAACTTTTGCTATTTCAGACTTTCTTTCCTTCTGCATCAGAATTGGCCATTTCTGCCAGTCAACCATCTGTGATTTTTGGTTCAGTTTGTCTCTTTCTATTAGTTGTAAGGCCCTGCCAGGCATCTCCCACAGACAAGCTGGATGTAACACACTACACAGACAATGAAGCACAACCTGAGTCTAACCGTCATGTTAACTCATTTGGCCACACCCTGTCTGAGATATTCTTGTTGTTCTGTTCATCCCTCCCCCACCTTATGTGTTCCTGAAAACTAATATGACCTCTCTCTTTCCCAGCTCTGTCAAAGGTTCTCAGACCTGAAACAATAACAGTTTCTGTTGTCTGAAGAAGTATCTCGACCCAAAAAGTCACCCATTCTTTCCCTCCAGAGATGCTGCCTGTCCCTCTGAGTTACTCCAGCTTTTTGTGTCTATCTTCAGTTTAAACCAGCATTGGCAGTTCCTTCTTACACACTGTTTCTCTTTCCACAGATGTGGCCTGCCCTACTGAATGTTTCCAGCATTTTTTAATATTTATTTCACAATTTCAAAGCCAGGTTGTGGTTACCACAAATACACTTTACCCTTCCATTTTCTCTCCAAATTCCACTACCCAAATTTTTTTGGGATTGGGTTGAGGCTGAAATTTGTGCCATGGTGAACAACATTCCTCCATGTTTATTCCACCAATAGGTTCTTCTTTAATAATGACATTTTTAGCAGCATAGTTAATTAAGCTTTCCATTAGAACCAATTTAATATTTCATGATGAGTTCTGTATATAAATTAATTGGATTCAATAACAAAGGTGATTTCATTATTACACAGAGGTCACTTCATATTTTCAGTATTGAATTACAGTGTGAACAGTGTAACAGGTATTTTATGATCTTGCAAACATTTTACTTTAATTTAATTTTTAGAGATACAGCTTGGAAACTGGCCCTTCAGTTCACCAAGTCCACACTGACTATCGACCACCCGTTCTATGTTCGGATCACCCGATCACTACTATCCCACTTTCAACATCATACACACTAGGGCCAATTTACTGACAAACCTCCATGTCTTTGGAATGTGGGAGGAAACCAGAGCACCTACACAAAACACACATGGTCACAGAGAGAACGTTCGAGCTCCATTGTATAGACAGCACTCGTAGTCAGGATTGAACTTGGGTCTCTGCCGCTATGAGGCAGCATCTCTACTGCTGCACCATTGTGCTGCCTTTATTGGGAACAGTTTTCAAAGGAATGAAACTACAAGAATGATGAGACTTAAACTGCTTAAGCACATAGATAGAACATTGCAACTTACCGTCCCATATCCAACTTTTCCTATTAAACAATGTGACATCATTTTATTTTCTAGGACAAGCAACTTCCGGCAGCAGAAGATTTTGACATTTATGAATTCAGTTTTAGTGATCTTGAACATGCTGAGATGGATCTTGTGCGGTGTGGCATTCAGATGTACTACGAATTAAAAGTGGTGAACAAATTCCACATTCCACGTGAGGTAGGTAATTCTATGCGATGAAATGCCTGAAAAGGAAGTGACCAGAGAATTTTTTGATTTAAGATTCTGGGTGTTCTTTGAAGTATTCAGATCCTAGATTTAACTTTCAGAAACATTATTGAACAAACTGGACATAACTTTCCCAATAGTCATGGATAGAGCTTGAAACAACTTGAAAATAGAACCTTCCTCCCACTGAGTCCATGCCACCCTATTTACACTAATCCTACACTAATTTAATTTCATTCTTCCCACATTCCAATCAACTACCCATAGATTCCAGCATTGCCTAGCCACCAAGGGCAACTTACGGTAGCCAATTAGCCAACCAACTTCACTTCCATCACTTCAAAAAGAATATCCAACCCTAAATATTCTCTATTATTGACATTTATTGCATAAAGTCTAAGTGGATCATTTCAGAGGTATGTAACATGGGTCATACAGTTCATAATTCCCAAATTCCCTTAAATTGTTAAAGATGATGCATTTTACTGGCTGCTGAAGAAAAGCCTCCCTCATTTTCCTCAATTAACAAAATATTCCATGGATGTTTCATAGGTGCTAGTCCGATTCATTTACTCGTTAAGTAAAGGATATCGAAGAATTACCTACCACAATTGGCGCCATGGATTTAACGTTGGCCAAACCATGTTCACGCTTATGATGGTAAGATTATTTCCAATATCCTACCTTTTTAGAAGAACCAGAAGTTTCTAAAATACAGATTCATGTCACAGACTGTTTTTCCCATCTTGCTCGATAAGAAAAGCATTGGTATCCACGAATAATTAAACAGAGGTACCTATTTAACATTGCATTGTAAGACGTCTTTCCTTTCTGGCTTCCTCCTCCTTTGTTTCAATATCACCTTTAAAATGTGTTAAGATTCATTCTGACAATTAAAAAATTGCAATTATTCCAAAATATATTTAATTCTCAAGATGGTTGCTTTTTTTTTAATCAACCCAGACATTACTAATTGATGCCATGTTTTTAATTTCTTAATTCAAATAATCAAACTGCCAAGGCAGAATGTGAGCCTACAATCATTGGACTGCTTACCTATGCCACTGGAGTACAAGTCCAACGACATAACCACAGCACCATCATTACATTCATTACTACTTCACAAAGATATATTTTGAAGTTAATGGCCCATATCAATGCAAGATATAAATGTTGTGAATATAGACACAAGATGCTGGAGTAACTCAGCGGGTCAAGCAGCATATCTGGAGAAAAAGAATAGGTGACGTTTTGTGTCGAGACCCTTCTTCAGACATCCAGTCTAGGATGTTCCAGGAAACGTCACCTATTTCCTTTCTCCAGAGGTGCTGCCTGACCCGCTGAGTTAATCCAGCATTTTGCGTCTATTTTTGGTGTGCACCTGCATAAACACATCATGTATTCCTCTTATCCATGTAAACAGCATGTAAATAGCTTTACCCAATAAATTCAATGCTCACATATTTGTGGATCTACAATTTCTGATTACTGATTAAATATAGGTAAAGATAGATTTTCCTGCCATTGGAAGTTGCATTACCAAGGGCTGTGGCCTGCCGTGAAGATCAATTGGACAAAATCTCACAGGTTGTTTTATTTCCGCAGACCGGTAAATTGAAAAACTATTATACAGACCTGGAAAGAATGGCCATGTTAACTGCGGGTTTTTGCCATGACATTGATCACAGGGGAACCAACAACTTGTACCAGCTGAAGTAAGTTGTTTGAGAATAGCTTATTTTCATGTGTATCGAGGTGCAGTGGAAAGCTTTTGTTGCATGCTAACTGTCTTCATAAACGGATCTGCCACTGGTAAATTAAGTAACATGTGATAAATAACATTATTCCAAAATGAATTGGACATTTAATGTTAGATGTGATATTAACGTTTTAGAATCAGAATCAGTAATTCGGGATTAAAGTGTATTAGCTATAAGGAAAGATTGGATAAACAGTTGAAGGCTGGCAGGTGACTTGATAGAAATATATAAAATTATGAGAGATTGACTTTAGAGTGTTTTTCCTGGAGTGGAAATGTCAAATGATAGAGGACAAAGGTTTCTGGTGTGAAGGGGAAATTTCAAGTAGATTTACTGAGCAAATGTTTGACATGGATTGGTAGATGCTTGGGATGTGCTACATGGGGAGGCGTTAAATGCAGGCACAGTAGCAACATTTAAGAGGCATCTAGGTAGCTGCATAAAGTTTTTCACTATATCTCGGTAAACATGACAATAATAAACTAATATCAAGATGCAGGGAAAAGAGTTCAATTTGTAGTATGGACCACATGCTGCCTGATGAGATTAGTTTAACTTGGCATCTTGGGCTGGCACCGACATTCCCGAGAGAGTGCCGCCACCTACGGCCGTCATTTTTGGCCACCTCGCTCAGACCAAAGGGCTTTTCCTTGTGCTGCACTCTTTCTATGCTTCTATATACCCCAGTCAATCAAATAGCATCTGCTAAAAGAAAATAAAATAGTTAATGTTTCAGGTTAGATGACCAACCCTTGTTTTGTTAAATTCAATTTATTAATTTATTAAATACCCTCGTTCAATTTGTAGATAATCTTGAACACAGAATAAAAAGCGTAATCTCTTTTCCCCTCTCTCCTCCCCTCTCTCTCTCCCCTCCCCCCCTCCCCTCCACATGGCAGATGATGCCATCACCCCTAGAATGTAAGACCCCCCTTCAATGTTCATCTCCCCCTCACTAGTACTCCCTCTTCTCCTCCTCTTCATCAACCTCTTGCTACAATGATAATTTCTCTCTCTGATCACATAGATTTGACTAGAGATCTGTAAAGGGCTGTTTATGGGGTAAAAGGAGCAAATTAATAATATTAGTATAATATCAAGGGGGGTTGATTATATGGAGGGGTGAGTTAGTGTGTGTGACATGGAGGATAACTTACTAACTTTCTAGGATGGGAGGGGCTTGGAAGGGTTTATATGGATGAGTGACATGGAATGGATGGGAGGTGGAGGATTCTTGATAGGAGGGTAGGAGGGTTTTACTGACTTGGGTAGAAAAGACAAAAGGTTACCAGAATGCACAAGCTCATTTACTTTTTACTTACAGCTGCGTTTAAAACTCTTTGAACAAGTTTCTTTGGTTTATCTGTTCCCTTTGTTCGTGGTCCTCTGGAAAGTCACTGTTGCCCACGGTAACAAGCAACCCACTATTTCTCATTGCTGTTTCTTTATTATCAGGTCCCAGCACCCATTGGCTAAACTCCATGGTTCTTCAATCATGGAACGTCACCACTTGGAGTTCAGCAAGACTTTACTTGCTGATGAGGTGAGTCTTGGAATCAGGTGGACTCGTGATTAGTCGGGGTCTTCTTACTGAACTGATCAGACATTGGAGTGAAATTGAACAGAATGTGGTTGAAAAAGTGTGGACGGATGGTATAATCCATTTGTTTGGTACCACTGTCTGTGGATGATAGCTCATCGCATGTTGACGTTAGTTCTTCCATTGAATTCAAGAGGAATTTGAAACCTATCCCACCCGTTCTCTTTCAGACACTGAACATATTCCAGAACTTGAACAGGAGACAGTATGAACACGTCCTACGCCTGATGGACATCGCTATCATTGCTACAGACTTGGCTCTCT
The DNA here is from genome assembly GCF_028641065.1 of Leucoraja erinaceus. Taxonomy (NCBI): domain Eukaryota; kingdom Metazoa; phylum Chordata; class Chondrichthyes; order Rajiformes; family Rajidae; genus Leucoraja; species Leucoraja erinaceus. The sequence continues at coordinate 121,581,905 of NC_073377.1, read as the reverse complement.
ATTTTAAGTAAGGGGCAGTAAGTCTCCTTTATTGATGAACAGCATTGTAATTTATCTATCTAGCAGACATAATACCATAGAAAGAGGATCGCTGAGGCTTTGCAGTGTCTCAGCCAAAGAACTGATTTATCACAAAGAGATATTGATTGATTGAAATTAGTTATAAAGTCAAAAGATTTTTTTTTTAAATGCATTGCTACATAGTTTAAATTCTTCTTTACAAGTGCAAACTCTTCGAGATCATATTACATAATTAACCCAACCACATGCTGGGCAAGTTAAAGGTTTACAAGGTAAGCTTTATCGTATGCTTCTCTTTGGGGCAAATCTTCCAGAGCGCAGCTGGCAGATCCGTTGCCTCACAGCGCCGGAGACCCGGGTTCGATCCTGACCTTGGGTGCTGTTTGTGTGGAGTTTGCATGTTCTCCCTATGACCGCATGGGTTTCCTCCAGGAGCTCTGGTTTCCTCCCACGTCCCAAAGATGTTCGAATTTGTAGGTTAATTGGCCTCTGTAAAATTGCCCCTAATGTGTAGGCAATGGATGGGAAAATAGGATAACATAGAACTAGTGTGAACAGGTGATGGTTGGCGTGGACATGGTGGGCTGGAGGGTCTGTTTCCATGCTGTACCACTGCACTCCAAACTCTAATGTACCTGAAATAACAGAGTTGAGATGCTGGGGAGTAACGTTCTTGAACTGGCAGTTTGTCGACTGAAACCACCTGCACAATATACCTGGGCTGTCAAAGAAACAAGCAAAACGATGGAATTTAGAGCATGGCTCATTAACTTATTAATATAAAGATGTCATTTCAAAAACATTGTTTGAAGTAGAATGAGCAGTGATTAGAGGGATTACAGAGAAGAATATGCCGTCAGATCAAATATGATCTAGATATTTACAGTTGTTGCCGTAACTGTACCTCAAAATCTTATTTTTCAAAGCATTTCACTACTTACTGAACAAATAAAACTCCTCCAGGGAAAAGTTCTGCTGCTTATCTTTGAGGATGGCTGGGTCAAACAGTGAATGTTGCTTTGTTTACAGAAGGCATGAAGGGTGCCCCATCTGGTGGTTAGGTTGCATTTTTAAACCTAAAGCTTGCATTTTGGTTTACTGTGACTCCCAAAGAGTCAGGTGCTTTGGCCACATAATGCAGGGCTGCCAACTCTCACGCTTTGAGCGTGACACTCACGCATTTCAGCCAATTCTCACGCCCTCATGCTGAAGACAGAATTCTCACGCTGACAGGCTGTCTTCAGTCCCTGCACAGCAAAGATCCTATGACGGAGCTATAGGATCTTTGCTGCACAGTTTGTCCGCATGACAGCGATCTGCACGGATTGGGGAAGCGCGTCGGTCCCGGGCAGCGGGTGTCAGCGCTTTTGTGTGCTGTCTGCGAACGCTGCGCTTCAGGCTGCCGCGGCAACCTCGCTCCCTCCCTCCCTCCTGCCCTTCAACTCACACGGCAGCGTCCGGGGAAAAAGAGGGAGGGGAGAAAGAGAGAGAGAGAAAGAAAAAAGGGAGGGATGGAGGCAAGAGAGACGGGGAGGGAATGCAGTAAGGGATTGAAGGAAGGGAAGGAGAAAGAGGAGAAAGAGGAAGCGCGAGGAAAAAGAGGAAGGGTGAGGAAAGAGAGAGGAGGGAGGAAGGGGAGGAATGAGGGAGGGAGGGGGAGGATGGAGGGGGGAAGGAAAGGTGTGTGTGTGTCTGTTTCCCTGTGTGTGCCTGTGTGTGTGTGTCTCCCTGTGTGTGTGTGTGTCTCTGTGTGTGTGTGTGTGTGTGTGTGTGTGTGTGTGTGTGTGTCTCCCTGTGTGTGTGTGTGTCCGTGTGTGTGTGTCTCTCCGTGTGTGTGTGTGTGTCCGTGTGTGTGTGTGTGTGTGTGTGTGTGTCTCCCTGTGTGTGTGTGTGTCCGTGTGTGTGTGTCTGTCTGTGTGTGTGTGTGTCTCCCTGTGTGTGTGTGTGTGTGTCCCTGTGTGTGTGTGTGTCTCCCTGTGTGTGTGTGTCCCTGTGTGTGTGTCTCCCCGTGTGTGTGTGTGTGTGTCCCTGTGTGTGTGTGTGTCTGTGTGTGTGTGTGTGTGTGTGTGTGTGTCTCCCTGTGTGTGTGTGTGTGTGTGTCTCCCTGTGTGTGTGTGTGTGTGTCTCCCCGTGTGTGTGTGTTTCTGTCTCCCTGTAACAGGAAAATTGCCCCCACTTTCCCCCATTTTAATTCTTGAGATTAATATCCCTTTGCTCTGTTAACAGCGTTTAAGTACTTATGAGGTAGGGTCAGGAAAGGGAACATGTTATTTCTTTTTAGTTTTAATTTGTTAGTTGATTGTTTGTTGAGTGCCATCATTTCTGAAATGGTCTTAAAGTAACTTAACTGTTATAAAGCAGTAATAAGTGATTTTTGTCCAAACAATTGGAACTTGCATAAAATGTTTGCATTATTAGCAGGACTGCCAACTCTCACGCATTGAGCGTGAGACTCACGCATTTCACAAAATTCTCATGCTCTCACGCTGATCACAAAATTTCTCACGCTCAAATATCTGCGGGTGCTGAAAGTTCAAAATAAAGCAAAAATTGTTTTAGAGGTGAGTAAAAACCATGAGGGGAATATCAGGTGAATGCATAGTCTTTTTCCCAGGATATGTGATTCAAGCACTAGAGGGGATTGGTTTAAAGCAGGGCTATCAAACTACCAGCACCAACCCCCCTCCCCCTTCCTCCCTGAGGCACGGCACACACCACCCATCCTCACCTCCAGCGGCTCTATGTCCGTCGACCGCTCAGTCCACACCCCATGGAGTTTTATCCCCGGCCCGGAGCCAGGAGTGGACCGGGTGAGTGGGGGCGTTGTTGCCGCCTCCGGAGCCTACTATGGGAGGGGGAACACCCGCTCCCACACCCTCCCTCGCAATTTCTCACTCTCAACTCTCACCCAATGTTGGCAGCCCTGCGTAATGGCCGCCTCGCCAGCAGTCTGTCTTGTCCCTTCTCTGTTTTTATTATTTTATGTATGTCTTGTATGTTTGTTTTAATGTCTCTTGGTATGTTTTATGTGGGAAGTGCGGGGGGGGGGGGGCGAATCGGGAAACTTTTTGCAGTCACTTACCTCGACGGAGATGCGATATCTCTGTGTCGCACCCTCCCTGCGGCCTACAACGTGGAGTGGTGTGGCCTTTCCTGGAGACCGGCCCGGAGCTTCAAGCCGGGGGCGCAGCGCGGCGTGGACTTACCATCGCGGAGCCTGGGATATTTTGCTGAGGATTGCCAATGTAGGAGCTTCGACCATGCAGCAGAGGTCTCCAGTAAGAAGTGGCCGACTCGGGAGCTCCATGGGATGTTCCAATCCGTCCCGACGCCGGAGTTTCGATCATCCCGACGAGAGGGCTTGAACAGCGGACCATCAGCAACAGCAAGTGCAGAGAGTTCAGCCCCGACCAAGGGTGAACAAAGGAGGAAGATGACTGAACTTTATTGCCTTCCATCACAGTGAGGAATGTGGATTCTGCTGTGGTGGATGTTTATGTTAAATTTTATTTTTATGTGAATTGTATATTGTTGTTTTTCTCACAGTATGGCTGTATGGTAACTCAAATGTCACTGTACCTTAGTGGTACATGTGACAATTAAATTGAATCTTGAATCTTGAAGTCCCTCCTGGAATGAATTAGGCAGCAATAGGTCTTTTAAGTAATTTTTCTTTTAGCTTGGCATTCCCACTTTCTTTTTAAAATGTCTTTAAATTTATTGTCAACTTTTGTTTGTGGTGCATGGGCATTGGTCTCCCAGATCGGGGTGATGTTTGCCCAACAGCAATCTATGAAAGGAAATGAAAATCAAATCAGAGAACCCTACTTATTCGGCACAACATTCCAATTAAATAACAGAAAGAGGAACACAATTTGTAGAAGCAGAGAAACAAGGAACTTCAGATGCTGCTGGTATGTACCAAAGATAGACAGGCACATAGTGCTGGAATAATTCTGCTGGTCATGCAGCATCTCTGGAGAAAAAGGATGGGTGAATTCCCGGGATGGCGGGGCTGTCATATGCTGAGAGAATGGAGCGGCTGGACTTGTACACTCTGGCGTTTAGAAGGATGAGAGGAGATCTCATTGAAACATATAAAATTATTAAGGGTTTGGACATGCTAGAGGCAGGAAGCATGTTCCCGATGTTGGGGGAGTCCAGAACGAGGGGCCACAGTTTAAGAATAAGGAGTAAGCCATTTAGAACGGAGACAAGGAACCACTTTTTTTCACAGAGTTGTGAGCCTCTGGAATTCTCTGCCTCGGAGGCAGGTTCTCTGGATGCTTTCAAGAGGGAGCTAGATAGGGCTCTTAAAAATAGCAGTCAATTGATATGGGGAGAAGGCAGGAATGGGGTACTGATTGGGGTTGATCAGCCATGATCACATTGAATGGCGGTGGTGGCTCGAAGGGCCGAATGGCCTACTCCTGCACCTATTGTCTATTGACATTAAGAATGGTCCCGACCCGAAACGTCACCCAATCCTTTTCTCCAGAGATGCTGCCTGACCCCCTGAGTAACTTCAGCACTTTGTGTCTAACACAATTTGGAGAGACAAACATGTCACAAAATAAACCTGTTCCACAGAGTTCTTATTTATGTCAGGAAGGCCAGAAAAGCACAATTCTGCAAAAATGCATCTTTCATAAGATTTTAATTGTTTCCATTCTTGCAGAAAGAGAACAATGTTTCAAAAAATTGTCGACCTCTCCAAAACGTACGAGGATGACAAAGCGTGGGTGGACTATATGTCTCTGGAGAATACCAAGAAGGAAATAGTAATGTAAGTACAAGTCGTTCAAAACGCAGTACAGGCTGTGAAAAGCCTTGTAGGTTTTGATGAATAACTCCACGGAAAAGTGATAACATTTGCTCTTCCTACACCCAGGGCCATGATGATGACAGCATGTGACTTGTCAGCCATTACGAAACCCTGGGAGGTTCAGAGCAAGGTGAGTTCTCAAATCCAACAGCATATTGTACCACCATGAACCTATGCCATTTGGAAGGTCCTGTAGTGTTCCTGTGTGTAGACTAAAATGTTATGGTGACATGGGGCTTTATTCTATGTCAACTTTATACTATTGTTTGATCTGTGGAATTCTTTGTCACAGAAGGCTGTGGAGGCTAGGTCGGTGGATATATATATATTTTTTTTAATTTTATTTTTATTAGCAGTACAGTAAATCACATTAATACATCGTATATATCTTATTACATTATGTTGTACCACTTCATTTTTTGAGCTTTAAAAAAGATAGAAATAAAAGAAGTAAGGAAAGTAAGCAAGAATCGTGAAGGTGCAGGAAAGTGTTGGGAGAAGAGAACCCCTTAGGGAAGGAATTAGAGAAGGAAGTAAAGAAAAGAAATAAGACCCTAGAAAGAAAAGAAAAAAAAGAAGAAAGGAAAATCAATCGCTCTATTGTAACACAAAACTCCGCAAAAAAGGATATACCAACCGTGTTTTTATTAAAAATTTATTTTATACCCCCCATTACCAGGTCCTGGTAGCCTTTATGTTTTAACTTATTATTGCACCTTCCATAAATGCAGACCACGTCTTTCAAAAACTAAAATAAATAAACTTTTCCCCAATGTCTCACCCATTTGTGATAAATGTCAGTTACAAGAAGCTAACATAGCGCACTCTTTTGTTTTCTGTATAAAAATCCAAAAATTCTGGAACAAAATATTTGAAATCTTCACAAAATTATTTAAAACGAAACTACTACCCAAAGTAGAATGGATTATTTTTGGAATATCGGAAGGTAACCCAGAATTAAATATGTTTCAAAAGAACTTACTTAATTATGGGCTAATAATCGGAAAATAGCTTATACTTAAATTTTGGAAAAATGCTCCAATACCAACAACAAAAATGTGGATTTCAAACATGTTCGAAACACTACACTTGGAAGAGATGAGACTCCTCCTAGCAGGCAAAGCAGATCACTTCCAAAAGTCGGTGGATATATTTAAGGCAGAAATAGATAGATTCTTGATACGGCCATCAGAGGTTATGGGGAGTATAAATTAATGGAATTTCAATCGTGGCAGGAGGCTCCTTTTGAATCAACAAAGGCCACCACGTATTTATCCGCATCCTGGCAGACAACTTGTACACAGTAAGCTTCCATAAACAATAGTGTCATAATGATCAATAAAACTACCTTGGTTAATTACATTCTTGATTAGTACAGGAGTCGGGGATTATGAGGTGAGCATGCTCTCCCATGCAGGACAATGGGTTGAGGAGGGAGAGATAGATCAGCCATGATTGAATGATGGAGTAGAGTTGATGGGCCGAATGGCCTAATTCTGCTCCTATCACTTTGATCTTATGAACTACTGTGTGGAATTTGAACGGTGTTAATCTAAATTGCTAAATTTATTGGCAGTTATTCGTTAATACATTCCAATGTAGATGTGGTAAATTAATGGTTAATAGATTATCTGTAGATAGAAGTACCTGTAGCTACATAACCATAGAAAAATTGAAAGATGGGTAAATGGCTACATAATATGCTTGAACTTAAAATAGTTTATTGTTTTGATCTCTTTGATTGCAACAGGGTGCTTTACATGTTTGTGCATTATCTGTCATTTGTATTGCTTAAGAGTGCCCACAGTGTTCTAATGGCATCCCCCACTGTTCTTTAAAGGAGGCATTGTCCTGACTTTGGCATTATAAGCAGAAAATATTAGCTTGATGAAAATTTGTTTTATGTTTGATAGTTTGAAGCAGGTTTATTGAATGTGTGAATTATAATATTTCAATAGTTTGTATTGTAGCTACTGTACCTAGCAGTATCAGATGCTACAAAATAACAGAGATCTTGTCTCTCTGGTCAGATACACTATAGGGATCATGAGTATAAATGAATGGAGTTTCAATTGCGGCTCCATTTGAATCAATATGGCCATTGACAATTAGGGAATCCCCAGCTATGAAGCTACAACCTTTTAATAACAAATAGACACATGGGAAAATCCACAATAATCACAATATTCATGGAATCACGTGGAAGAATCTCCCTACAGGTTAGAGTCAGGTGGATGAAAACTGTATAGTCATCAATGCACCCATCCACCATAAACATATTCCTTTTATAGTTGCAGCCATTATTCATGGGCAGGACATAAAATTACAAATATGTCTAGATACTAGACCAAGTGCAGACCAAGTCTGTTCCCCCAACGTGCGATTGTGGGGGGGGGGGCGGGGGGGGGGGAAGGCGGCATGCAGCGTCACACACATTAACTATCCCCCCCCCCCCCCGCACTCACGCTAATTACCCCCGATATTATATTAATATTAATTTGCTCCTTTTACTCCATAACCCACCCTATCTACTGACGCATAGCCCCCAACTTCCAGTCACATCTAGAGGAGGGGGGGGGGGGGGGGGGGGGGGGGGTAGAGAGTGAGGGCAGATAGAGAAAGGGCAGATACAGAAAGAGAGAGAGACACAGAAACACAGAGAGGGGCAAAGAGTGACAGGGGGGGGGGGGGGGAGAGGAGGAGAAGAGGAAGGGCGAGTGAGGGGGGGAAAGGTTGGGGAGGAGGGGAGGAGCAGAGAGGGTGAAAGTGAGGGGGAGAGAGAGAGGGGTGCTGAGAGGGTGGGGAGCAGGGGGAGGGGAAGGGAGGGAAAAGGGTAGGGGGTGTGGAGGGGGAGGGTATTTAGGGGAGGGAGGGAGGGTGGGGGGAGACAATGGAGGGGAGGAGGGGAGAGAGAGAGAGATGGGGGGAGAGAGAGGGGGGGAGGAGAGAGGGGGGAGGAGGGGGGGGGGAAGGAGAGGGGGGGAGGAGAGGAGGGGGGGAAGGAGAGGGGGAAGGAGGGGGGGAGGGAAGAGGAGGGGAGAGGAGAGGAGAGAGAGGGGGGGGAGAGAGGGGGGAGGAGAGAGGGGGGGAGGAGAGGAGAGGGAGGAGGGGGGGGAGGGGGAGAGAGGGGGAGGGGGGGGGGAGGGGGGGAGGGGGGAGGGGGGGGGGGGGGGGAGAGGGGGGTGTGCTGAGATGGGGGTGAGGTGAGGGGAGGGGGAGAGGTGGGGAGCAGGGAGGGTGGAGGGAAGGGGTTAGGGGTGTGTGGAGGGGAGGGGGGTTTAGGGGAGGGGTGGTGGGGGGGGGGGGAGAAAGAGGAGAAGAGAGAGAGGGGGAGGGGGGGAGGGAGGAGGGGGGGAGAGGAGGGGGGGAGGAGAGTGAGAGGAGAGAGTGGGGGGAGAGAGTGGGGGGAGAGAGGGGGGGGACAGGGAGAGAGGGGAGGGGGTGTGGTAGGGGAGGGGGTATAGGGGAGGAGGGGGAGAGAGAGAGAGAGAGAGGGGGGAGGAGGAGGAGGGAGGGAGGAGAGGGGGGGGAGGGGGGGGAGAGAAAGGGTGTGCTGAGAGGGGGTGAGGTGAGGGGAGGGGGAGAGGTGGGGAGCAGGGAGGATGGAGGGAAGGGGGTAGGGGTGTGTGGGGAGGGGAGGGTGGTTTAGCGGAGGGACGGTGGGGGAGAGGGGATGGGGAGGGGGAGGGAAAAAAGGGGGGAGAGGAGAGGGGGGGGTAGAGGGGGGGAGGAGAGGTGAGGAGAGGTGAGGAGGGGGGAGGTGAGGGGAGAGAGGGGGGAGGGGAGAGGGGAGGAGGGGGGGGAGGAGAGGAGAGGGGAGGAGGGAGGGGGAGGGGGAGAGGTGAGGAGGGAGGGGGGAGAGGAGATGAGGGGGGGAGTGAGGGGGGGGGAGAGGGGGGAGAGGGAAAGGGGGGAGGGGAGGAGAGGAGAGGGGGGGGGAGAGGGGGGGGAGAGTAGGGGGGGGAGGAGGAGAGGGGGGAGGAGAGGGGAGAGAGAGAGAGGGGGGTAGAGAGGGGGGAGGGGGAGGAGAGGAGAGAGGAGGGGGGGGGAGGGGAGAGAGGGTGAGGGGAGAGGGGAGAAGTGAGGAGGAGGGGGGGAGGGGGGGGAGGAGGGGGGGGGAGGAGAGGAGAGGGGGGTGGGAGGAGAGGGGGGGGGAGGAGAGGAGAGGAGAGGAGAGGAGAGAGAGGAGGGGGAGGGAGGGGGAGGAGGAGAGAGAGAAAGGGAGAGGAGAGGGAGGGGGAGAGGGAGAGAGAGAGAGAGAGAGAGAGAGAGAGATAGAGAGAGAGAGAGAGAGGGAGGGGAGAGGGAGAGAGAGAGAGAGAGGGATAGGGAGAGAGAGAGGTGGGGAGGGAGAGGAACCCAAACCCCCCAAACAACCATTTGCAGGCAGTGCTTTTTTTAATTTCAAACTAACCATATTTTATTTTCAAACCACATTAAGGGTACTTACTCACAGGTTTGAAGAAATTTGTTCAGTGTCATTCAGAGCTCAGAGTGCCCTCCATGTTGCAGAGTGATTGAGGCACACCACTTGCAGAGACTGATTGAGGCACACCACTTCCTGGTTTTATAGTCCCTCCCCCTCCCTCCAGCAGGTGCAGCAGAGAGAATGGGGAATTATGTAAAAACATTAATATCTCTGTCATTTTTCATCGACGGGAAATATCCTCAGCACACATGCGGCGGAGAAGGGCTCTGAGCAAGGTGGCCAAAAATGACGACCGTAGGTGGCGGCGTTCTCTCGGAAATCGCAGCACAGTAGGCCAAAACCGGTCAAGAACAGACTTTTAGTAATTTAGATATGAATAATCAATGAGGGCAGTGGGCAGGTGCTATAGAACTGCATGGGAAGGTAGACGCTCCCGTCCCCACAAGTCTCGGGCAGATGGGGCTCATCAGCCTGGGAAGGCAGTCCATCTAGGAGAGGGAAAACTCTGATTTAAAAAACTCTACTGTCTTGTGGCCATAGCCAGTCATAGAAAATGCTCCAGGATGCTCATGAAAAGGCTCCAGGAGTAAACCTCATGAAAATCCGGAGTCGGAGCCCCTAAGGCAGTTGGTCGTTGTCTACAACCTCGCTCTGGCAGCTCCTGCGACGGCGCTGGTGCCAAACTGTAACGGCCCTGCTGTTCCTTTGGATCGATCAGCGACGTGGAGAGGGGGGACGTGCTGCATGGGCAACAGCCTGTCCTCCATATGACATTGCCCCATGTTTGCATCCGACCAGGATGCATCACCCATGGTCAGTCATGACCGAGAGAGGCCTACTAACTAACGAATAATCAAGTTACAACTTTTTGTTATAATGCCATTCTCCTTTGCATATCTTAAATTTGCAAATCTATTTTCCCACTATATATGCATATATGCATTTTAAATATCTGGGAGTCCACATCTCTGAGGACATGAGGGGGGGGGGGGGGGGGGGGGAGGGGGGGGGGGGGGTGCAAACTCCAAAGCCAATAAAATCATGGTAGACCCCTTCCACCCCCTGCAACGGACTGTTCCAGCTGCTACGGTCAGGCAAACATCTCCGTTGCCATGCACTCGTGAGTAAGGCAAGGCAGCGCCTTTACCACCTCAGGCAATTGAGGCAATTCAGAGTGTCTCCAAGGATCTTCCAGTGCTTCTACGCAGCGGCTGTGGAAAGCATCTTGTCCGGAAATATTACCATCTGGTTTGGGAATTGCTCTGCCCAGGACAAGAAGGCTCTGCAGAGAGTAGTGCGTTCGGCTGAACGCACTATGGGAACTTCACTCGCCCCCCTGCAGGAACTTTACATCAGGAGGTGCAACTCCAGAGCCAATAAAATCATGGGAGACCCCTTCACCCCTGCAACGGACTGTTCCAGCTGCTACGGTCAGGCAAACGCCTCCGTTGCCATGCAGTGAGAACGGAGAGGTTGAGAAGGAGTTTCTTCCCAGAGGCCATTCGGACTCTCACCAGGGACTAACTTTACTGAATGTTTTTCCTTCCAATATTTAATATGTAAAAGAATATGTGTGTGTTTATGATTGTGTTTATAGTTTGTTTGGTTGTTTGGTTGTTTGTCTTTATACACAAAAGTCCGCGAGCATTGCCACTTTTCATTTCACTGCACATCGCGTATGTGTATGTGACGAATAAACTTGACTTGACTATAACCCAGCCTTTTTGATTCACAAAAAATTACTTTATAAAACATATTCAAGTCAGGCATGGTTTTGTAAATTGAGGAGTAGCTGAACCATAACAAATGTAGACTACTTGCCTCCTGATACACCAGTTTACCTTAGCGGACTCGAAAATACAGGAGTTGCAAGGATGCAAAAGGACTCATTAGAGACCAGGGACCATGATAACTTCTGTCAATTATTGCTGAATGAGGCATAGGGTCGAGAGGGGTGTAAGGGCTAAAGTGTTCTCACATAAAATCATAATCATAAACATAATAATAATCATAATCTATATGGCAAGAATGTTTTGCAACATATTTGGTTTGCCATTCAGTCATAACAAAAAAGCAACAAGACACACAACTACATAAAAACTGACATAAATATCCACCACAGTGGCTCAACATTCCCCACTGTGATGAAGGTAATAATGTCTTATCTTCTTCCCTCCTTTCCTCCCGCGGTCGGGGGAGTCGAACCATCTGCAGCCAGCAATTGAGCTCCTCATTGGGGCAGTCTAAGCTCCCTCATCGGGGTGGTCGAAAACTCCTGCAGCTTGCAGTACCCAAAATCAGTCCCTAGCCTTTAAAGTCCGCAGCATCCACAGGTTGGAGCAACAAAGGTTGACCCCTGGTAAAGGGATCACATGCTCTGAGATGTTAAAGTCCACAGGCTCCACGGTTTTGGAGCTCTCCAAGTTCCAGCAAGAGTACGATGTTAGGCCGCAGTGCAGACGGAGACACGACACAGAAAATGTTGCATCTCCGTCGAAGAAAGAGATAAGAAAAGTTTCATGACTGAATGATGCAGATGTCCTGACTGAAAATCACACCCTTCCGATCAATTATTTTAGGATAAGCCTTTCTAGAGAACATGCTTTTTTGCTTTGCCAATTTTCAAAATAGAGAATTTTGAATTTGGCGTTTGATTGGTACACTGTACAAGGAGACTACAAAGGCATCTACAGCACTTTATGTTTTGCTGTTAAAATAAATCCATAATCCGTTGAAGAAACAACACGATAGACCACTCTGGAAGTGCAAGTTTTGCTGTATACTTCATACTGTAGGACACATCATAATACACCCTGAGTGAATTAATTGGGATAGATTTTTGTTTTTTTAACCTGTTGCCTAGAATTAATCGATACCCACCTCATGTACCTTATATCAGATTTAAATCGGAATTCCGATTTTTTTGTTTTCCTATTTGTCAATTTGTTGTGCCCGATTATTTGGTAGCCCATCAACCGCTGTCTCTAAGGGGGTTGCATCCAATCGCCGACCAGCTTCCCTTAAAACTCCCGTCCAATCAACAAATCGGTCTCCTCCCGTCCAATCAGCCACTGTCTCCAAGGGCACTGTCCAATCACATAATGCGCTGGTCACTCGGCGGCCAATCAGACAGTCTCCGAGGGGCGTTGTGACCAATCACCCACCTGCTTCCCTCACCGAAGCAGATGATAGCTAGAGCCAACACAGAGAGAGAGAGAGAGATGCAAGAAAGCAGCTATGACATATAATACGCAATAAACTGAATTACAAATGCACAATAAACAAGATGCATTCTTGTACTCTTACATGGGTATGACCGCACATAAACCCCCCCCCCCAGCCTCACTGACCTTAGCGTACCCCTAGTTCCTAAAACCCATTCCCATCACTGGTTATGGCTGAAGTAGCTGAGGGAGCATAACATGAGTGTGCAGCAACTCTCACAGGCAACAATGTGATAATGACCACATAATCCATGTAAGGAATGTTGTATGGGGAATCTGTACAGTATTGGCCAGGGCGTTTGTGGAACTCCCTGGCTCCCCATTGTTCCAGACATCCCTCTTGCACCCTTTTTGCAATTTAAAATGAACTAACCTCTCTCTTCCCTGGTTCCGATTCAGGCTTTTCCTGAAAGATTGACCTTCTTTCCACAGATGCTGCCTGACCTGTTGAGTGTTTCCAGTGCCTTCTGTTTTTATTTCAGATTTCCAAAGTTTTTGGCGCTCTTTCAACATTCACAAAAGAGAGCTGGTTTAAGTCTTTAAGGAATATTGCAGGAGGTGTCTGTTGCCCTGAAATAGGAAATGGAGAAACAGACAAATGGCCCACTCTTGAATGCTAACTGATCCTGATCTCACTGGATGAGAATGAGATTAGTATTACTCTTGTTAGCCCTAATCAAAGTACCCAGTTTCATTCATTCTTTCAAGATGGCGGACTGCGGGGGTGATGCGCCGTTGTGTATGGCTGCTCCTCCTGCAGTCCGTCCTTTCTCCCTTTTTTTTTTTTATTTTTAGTCCTGTCCGTGGGAAATTTTAATTGGAAGTTTTCTTTTATGTGGTGGGGGGGGGGGGAAGGGGGAAACTGTTTAAATCCCAGTCCTACCTGGTCGGAGAAGCGGTTTTCTTCCGAACCGCTTCTTCGTCCTCTCTGTGCGGCCTATCGTCGAGCTGGAGCAGCGCTGGAGCGGCGTTTCCTGCCGGGACTGCGGGTCTTCGCCGGCGGTGCAGATGCTGGGACACCAACACCAACGCGGAGCGGGCGATGCCTTACCGGGTCGCCTTCGGGTAAGCTCCGGAGCACTGGGAACATCGCTGAGCTGCGGCTGCAGAGCATCCAGGCGGCACTGGATTTCAACACCGCGGGGCCTGGTGTCCGAGTTCGCCAGTGTCAGAGGTCCGGCCAGCGCGGCCTGAGAACGTTGGACATTGCAGTCTTCAGGGAGGAGGCGGCCGCTTCAGTCCAGGCCGCTGAAGAATCGTTCACCCGACGCCGATGACCAGCTTTGCGGCAGAGGGCCTGAGAACGTCGAGTTGGCTGAGGAGGCCACATATAGACCCCGACCTCGGGTGGACTATGAGGGGGAGAGCTGGATATTTTTAGTGCCTTCCCTCACAGTGAATTCTGCTGTGGGGGGACGTTTCTTGTTGATTTCTATAGTGTACTGTTCTGTGTCTTTTTTCTTTTTTCTCTTTTTTTGTTTTTATGGATTTATTGACATTTGATCTGTTCAATTAATTTAATCAATCTCTGTAAAGCACTGGTTCAAATACTGGTTTTGTTGAAAAGTGCTATATAAATAAAGATTATTATTATTATTATTATTATTTCTGGGCTCAGACTGGAGTAGAAAATCAAAACAAGAAGAAATGATGCTGAAGTGGATTACAAAACTGGATACTGAGCCAAACTCAACAATTATTGTATTTGTGTTGTGTTATAGGTGGCTCTGTTAGTAGCAGCGGAATTCTGGGAACAGGGAGACTTGGAACGGTCTGTATTGCAACAAAATCCTATTGTGAGTAAGGAACATTATGCAAATATATCAGGTTCATGTCAAATTTCTAGCATTTAAAAAAAAGTTATTTAATCTCACAGCTCTCTGCTAGTGTTGGGCCTCCACTAGTGGTTGGTTCTGACTGGATCTCACCCTGTCTCCAAACCTTTGGCTTCCTTTCGCCCTTGTGTTCATCAAGCTTCCCATATAATATTCTCCTCATACACTCCAAATAATGACAAATTTCAATTACTATTAGCTCTCTCGGTAAAGAAGTTTCTCATAAATTCATAATTGGATCTATTAATGACTATCTCGTATTTGCAGTCCTTTTTTGGAGTGCCCTGTCTTCTACAAATAAAAGCTATCATACCTGCCTACAGATTTAAAGACCCCAGTTAAGTCACCTCTTGATCTCTTTGCTAAGCCGAGCTTCATTGTCCCAGAGCAGTTGTAGGCAGGAACATATAGACCAAAAAACAATTGATTTTATCTTGAGCAATTTTAGCAAAAATGCTTTTATAGATAAACAGAATAACTCTACACTGCGTTTAAACTTCACAGATTTTAACTTTTCAGTTATATTTATTTAAATCCCTAGCCTATGATGGACAGGAATAAATCTGATGAGCTTCCCAAGCTTCAAGTTGGTTTCATTGACTTTGTGTGCACATTTGTCTACAAGGTACGTGGATGTAATATATTTGGTAACTTCTAAAGGGGTTTGCATCTAAGCATGTTAAAAATATTATTTTAATGATTTCCTGAAAATATTGCTTCAGGTGAAGCAAACCACAGGATTACAACCAAATTCATTTGTGCTACCAAGTTCTACCAGCAGCTTGGGTCAATCACAGAGAAACAGGCCTTAGCTGGAGAGTGAAAGCATGTTCCAACATTAAAAAGGCAACTAATCTGGTGGTAACACTGGAACATCTATCTTCTAACAGGCAGGTCTCCTTAAGATCATTGCTATGGCACCAAGTGCAGGCTTAACACATCGGAACGTCTTCTGCGGGATAAATTCAAACCCTCTTTAAGTGGATAATTAGGCAAACATCTGTATGTGACTATCGCACATTACCTCTGCATGGCCTTGTTATTTCACCTGCAATCAAATAGACATCCACCAGTAAAACACAAAGTGTAGAAGTAACTCAGCATGTCAGGCAGCATCTGTGGAAGGAATGAACAGGCAACGTTTCGGATCGGGATCCTTCTTCAGATTTATTGAATATCTTATCTGGAGTCTGAAGAAGAGTCCCAACCTGAAATGCTGCCTAACCATTCGCTCCACAGATGCTGCCGGACACGCTGAGTTACTGTAGCACTTTGTGTCTAGCACTTTGTGTCTTGCTCAAGATCCCACCATCTGCAGTTGCTTGTATCTCCAGCTATCCACCAGCTCCCTGTTGATGGTGAAGGAAGAAAGATTTAATAGGAATCTGAGGGGTAACTTTTTCCACACAAAGGGTGGTGGGTGTATGGAACGAACTGCCGGAGGAGGTAGATGAGGAAGGGACTATCGCAACGGTTAAGAAACATTGGACAGGTATATGGATAGGACAGGTTTAGAGGGATATGGGCCAAATGCAGGCAGGTAGGACTAGTGTAGATGGGACATGTTGGTTGGTGTGGGCAAGTTGGGCCAAAGTGCCTGTTTCCATACTGTATGACTCCAATGTGGTTGTTGTCTAATCCAGAAATTAATTTGTAAACATACACAATGAAAGATGAAATAAAGCAGGCTATGATGTTTGTAGGTCTGTGCTTCTAAAAATCTATTAGAATAAGCACAACGGTTTTAATGGTTCTTGCTATTAAGGGAGTGCAACGTAGGTTCACAAGGTTAATTCCAGGGTGACGGGACTGTCATATGCTGAGAGAATGGAGCAGCTGGGCTTGTACACTCTGGAATTTAGAAGGATGAGAGGGTATCTTATTGAAATATAAGATTATTAAAGGTTTGGACACGCTAGTGGCAGGAATCATGTTCCCGATGTTGGGGGAGTCCAGAACCAGGGGCCACAGTTTAAGAATAAGGGGTAAGCCATTTAGAACGGAGACGAGGAAACATTTTCTCACAGAGAGTTGTGAGTCTGTGGAATTCTCTGCCTCCAGAGAACCAGTGGAGGCCGGTTCTCTGAATACTTTCAAGAGAGAGCTAGCTAGGGCTCTTAAAGATAGCGGAGTCAGGGGATATGGGGAGAAGGCAGGAACGGGTACTGATTGTGGATGGACAGCCATGATCACATTGAATGGTTGTGCTGGCTCGAAGGGCCAAATGGCCTACTCCTGCACCTATTGTCTATGGTCTAAAACATAGAACATTAAACATTACAGCATAGGAAAGTTTGGCACAAACACACAATGTTTGTGCCAAACATGATGCCCACCTGAACTAATCTCGCCAGTCTGCACATGATCCGTATCCCTCTATTCGCTACACTTCCATGTGCCTATCTAAAATCCTTTTAAACACCACTATCATATCTGCCTCCACTACCACACCTGGCTATGCATTCCAGTTCCCTATCACCCTCTGTGTAGAAAACTTGCCCCGCATATCTCCATTCAACTTTCTCCTCTTAGCTTATAGCTCTGCCTTTTAAGAAGGAACGGCAGATGCTGGAAAATCGAAGGTAGACAAAAGTGCTGGAGAAACTCAGTGGGTGCAGCAGCATCTATGGAGCGAAGGAAATAGGCAACGTTTCGGGCCGAAACCCTGAAGAAGGGTCTGAAGAAGGGTTTGGTCCGAAACGTTGCCTATTTCCTTCGCTCCATAGATGCTGCTGCACCCGCTGAGTTTCTCTAGCACTTTTGTCTACCTTATAGCTATGCCCTCTGGTGCTGGACATTTTCCCCCAGAGAAAAAGGTTCTGAATGTCTACCCTATCCATGCCCTTCATAATTATATATACTTCTATCAAGTCTCCCTTGAACTTCTGTCATTCCAGAGAAAACAATCCCAATCTCCCTCTGCTGCTGAAACCCTCAAATTGAAGCAGCATTCTGGTAAACTTTCTCTGTATCCTCTCCAAAGCTCGATAGAATTATGTTCACTGGATGAATTTTAGAAGCACATATGAGAAAAACTTCAGCCAGGTTCCAACATTTCAGACTCTGGAAATACCAAGTTCTCGGTTAAATTTGTTGGTTAGGTACTTGGGTACCAGTGCTGTTTGCCAGTTACAATTGCTTTCTTTCAGGAATTCTCTCGCTTTCACGAGGCTATCACACCAATGCTCAATGGTCTGCTCAACAACAGGAAAGAATGGAAAGCTCTCGCTGATGAATATGACTTGAAAGTAAAAGCTCTGATGGAAGCCAAAAATCAGAAAGCAGAAGAGCTAGAAGCAAAGAAAGGTGAGATAAACCTATGTCCCTATCCCCCCCCCCCCCCCCCCCCCCCCCCCCCCCCCCCCCCCCCCCCCCCCCCCCTCAAATAATCAGAGGCTGGCAAATACTGGCCTTCCATGGACTTTAGAAACGTTTTCTTTGAGCAATTCCCTGGAGATTCTGAAGGATTTATTGCTCTTGCTCTTCTCTTGCATTAAAATCAAGCCCAGAGTGAGCACTCAGGGTGAGACACAGCTGGTAGAGCTGCTGCCTCATGGTGCCGGAGACCCCAGTTTGATACTAACCTCGAGTGCTGTGTGTGTGTGGAGTTTGCATGTTCTCCCTGTGACCCACACCCACATCCTTCAGTTTGGAAAACCATCCCAACATGGTCTCCTGCAGCACAGGAACCTAGAATCCACTGATAGCTTGCTTGCTAAGTCAGCATGCTCAGTTCCAAAGTCTCCATCAACACTGTGCCATGAATCTATCACCCTTCCATTCCTTCTTTGCCTTGTGGAGGGACACGATCAATTTGCAAAGTAGCCTCGCCACATAGTAGAGTAACCACCTCCAAATGTGATTATCATCTTTATTTCAAGCTGTCCTGTCAATGTGTTTTGACTTCAACGGCCCTGACCTACCTAGAATCCCTAACCACGGTTCCCATACATCATTATCTATGTATCTCTATTTCCCGGCATCAGTCTGAAGAAGGGTCTTGAACCGAAACGTCACCCATTCCTTCTCTCCAGAGAAGCTGCCCGGCCCTGCTGAGTTACTCCAGCATTTTGTGTCTATCTTCCATATAATCCAACATCTGCAGTTCCTCCATACACATCACTATTTTTACCTGGTATAGATGTGGGAAGCCGATTCCACTGTGAGTTCAGTAGCAAAACAATAGCTGTGACACACCCGATAGCTTTTGACAAAAGGTAAGGCTAGGGAAGGAGCATTGTCTTCTGTCAAAGCTTTCATTGAACATAACACTTGTTCGTGTGCAAGGAAAATTGAATCGGCAGTTAAAACCAAACAATGACCTGAAGCGAGACGCTGTGGAGGATATTCAGTTTAAGGTTTTACTCCCGGAGAAAGAGCAGGAACTAAAGGAACTGAAAGAAAATTACCTATTGGCCCCATCCAGACCAATATTTGTGGCTAGAATTCTGAAGATACGCACTATTAAAAACATTTGACTAGAAATTTAAAATATTTGTTAAATAAACATTTACACATGTTGAAATTATATTGTTTCATGCAACCAAGTTAAAAAAACATTTGAAAGTGTAGCTTTTACAAATTAGTAAATTCTCAATAGAAAATAAAAGCTCAATAAAAGAACACAGAGAACATTAGACCATAGAGAATATAGTATATAGGAGACCTTTATGTCAGGGCTAAAATGCATAGAAAAGATAGACAATGTGTTGGAGTAACTCAGCAAGAGACCCGGCATCCCTGGGGAAATGTTTTTCCACTTCCAGTTCCTCTCCTTCCTCCTACTTTCAGTCTGAGGAAGGGTTCCGACCCGAAATGTCACCTGTTCCTTTTCTCCAGACTTGCTGCCTGACCTTCTGAGTTTCTCCAGCACTTTTTGTTTATCTTAAGCATAGAAAATAATTGGTTACGTAGAGAATACTGGGATAAAATAACCCTCTAGTTTATTTTGTGCCATAAAGCACCAATTAAATGTTTTCAAACTTCTTAGTTTCCCGTATTCAATTACGCCTTTGCTCATTGTTGCTTTGGCTTTCCCATTTCAGCCGCCACTGCTGCTGCTGAAGCAGAGAAAGCTCAATCGAAAACCTGTTGTGTGTGTTAGCCTTGTGGTTCCTCGCTGCCTCTCTCTTCAGTAGTCACAATGACGAGACTGCACGAACTGTACGGAAGTGACATCTGTTTATCCAGTGACTTGTGCTTGGATTCTAGTGTCAAGGAATGACCAGGCGATGAGACCAGCCTGCGGTAACGGGATTAACTCATTACAATGGTAAATCTGTTGTGTGTGGCACTTGTGCTTTAGTTCCTACTATGTACATCATAATATATTTTGAAACAAATAAAAATGGGGAACTTCCCAAGTTTTGTGGTGATGGAACTCGATGGACAGCAGCTCAAAATAAGTTCAGTTCTAAGCAATATTCTGTTTCTTTGGTGACGGTGAGAATAAATATTGAGTAGGAAGTACAAAAGGTCAATGTGCTACTGTCCCATTTGCTCTGCCATCCCAAATAACTGCTTCCATCGAGAAGGAATATCTTCCGATCACAAAATTTCATTTAAACTTTTGATGAATAAACAAATAATACCTGCATGTACAAGCGGTAATAGAAACTACACCTTTCAGTGTGTTTTTACTCAAATAGCTTTGATCCATCATTGTTTTTTAACAATTTATTCAACTTTAGTGTTCAAACAAGCATGCAAAATAACATTGGGGTTATAAATCATAATAAAATCATTGAACTATCATTTTCCAACATGGGATTTTAAGTATGTAATTCCTTTAGTCAAATGTGAATCTGGAAGGCAGGATGCAACTGAGTTGTTACAGATATTGCAATAATGACGCCTTGTGATCAACTTGATTGTGTTGTTGCATTATTACTCCATTAAAATGCTTTAAAGTGTGTAGTTGCTAACCACACCTTGTAATCTTTGACCCAACTGAAAATTGGGAAAGCATCTTTGAACTTTAGCCTCTTTGGAAACAGGCGTCGAACTATTCGACATTTTAGATCTCTTTTTAAATTTCCATTTTTTTCTTCTGATATATTGCAAAAGTATGTCACTTGGCCATGTTGTTAAATTTACTTATTTTCCAAAGTCCTATCAACATGAAAAATTGTGTTAATATAAAATCAAAATTGATCTGTTCAGTCTTTATAAATTTTGTGAAATGTTTGTAACACTAATTAAACATTTAAGGATTATTTTGAGTTTTTTCAGAACAGTTACACAATGGAATAGACAAAGGTATTATTAAATTCATTAGGTTTAGACCTACTCTCTGAGAAGATGCTTCATCAGGGTTTCCATACTGGTGGCTATATTTTCATCTCGCAGTACCATATAGAAACACCCATATGTTTATTGCAAAATAAAAACATATGTCGAGATAAAGACTACATACATTGGTAATTAATTTGTGGCTAACCACAGTATTTTCATTGGGTGTTGAATGTATAGTTTTAACTTCAGCATATCAGGGTATATCACCCAAACAAATAAGAATGCTCACCATTGAATCATATAAAAGATGCAATTATCAGATCTTCTATGACAATGTTCCATTAAATGAAGATTCTGAATTATACACTCAAAGTGTGATTTAAAAGGAACAAATAAAAAGACACTTCTACTTACCGAGTACATTTAATCATTAGTGTTTGAGTACATTGTATATATAACCATTTGTAATATATTTTGCTTGTGTTGTGTACCTGCAATAATATTTTCATTTATAAATGATACAAACTAGATTTGCACTTTGTTATCCTAAGGAAGGCTTTAAAAATCTGTCAATGTCACTACATTCTTTCACCAACTACAATTGGCTGTCAAATGTAGCCTGTGTTGTAATTTTATTATAAACAGCTGAGAATAAGCAAGAGCTTTGAAAGTGGACATGCCTTGAAGAAAATTCAGAATGCATTCATATGAAGACAAATGCTTGACGCAAATGTAGTGGAGGGTTGGGTGATGAAGGTGATAAAAAAAATAAAAGAAAACAGGTTGATAATATACATGAAGAACCTGATAGTATGTCTTCGGATTATGCAGCCACATGACAAAGCTGACAAAGAGAAATTAAAAATATATATTTCTCTGAGAAGAAGTGTGGGATCAGGCAAAGAGTACATATTTAGTGTACTCTGACCAAGTCTGTCTTAAACTCCAAAGAGCAAAATAAATGGCAGGTAGTAGATTTCCTAAAATTGATCATAACCCGCAAACCTATAATGTTCAACATTTATTTATATGGCTGTTACCAATATTGTATCAGTACTATTTTTATACAGGATTACCACATTTTGATTTCCATTGATTCATCATTCAATGAACAAGCAGCATGACTTTCAACACCAGCAGACTTGAAACAAATGTTGTACCAAACAATGGTTATAAATACAAACCTCCAGTGGCAAAAAGTTTGTGTCTTTCAGAAAAGCTGACCTGGTCACCGTATTCTTGTTAGAACTTACTTGGGGTTAAGGCTGCATAAAGTAAAGAAAAACAATATGTAGCGAACAAGGAATTGTGGTGTACATCTTAAAACATTAAAATTATCATTCATCGTAGATTGTCATTACGAACATTGATAATAAATGCTTTAATTTTAAGTGTTTGCCCCTGCCATGTTTAAAAAAAGAAACCCTATTAACAATATTTAACAGCTCTCTGTTCGGTATTACAGCATTTAATTCCACACTTACAAGGATTACTGACACCATTACGTAATAATGCACACCGATGTGTACAGATTAGTAATTCATTGGTTGATAAATCTTCTTACGAGACAGAAACACTCAGCCAAACACTCCTAAATCATCTGTCATTTCATTAATGCATTTCAAGGTCAATTTGGATTTCATTTTCATGTATTTAACTATTGAATATTTTTTTTTTTTACAAATTCATATTTCTTATTAATTTACCGAATAATGGATGCAGGTTAGCTGTATATAAATACAGCACATGAATGGTAACCTTATGTATAAAATGGTAAAAGTAGTTGGATCTGGTTCCACTCTTATTTCTTTCTAGCATTGGTTTCTTTGAGACAAATATTCTCAGGCAATATATATATATTCGACATGTACACAAAAATGCTGGAGAAACTCAGCAGGTGCAGCAGCATCCATGGAGCGAAGGAAATAGGCAACGTTTCGGGCCGAAACCCTTCTTCAGACATATATTTTCGACATGTTAATGTTCACGGTATGAAAATGTTAAAATGCCACTTGACAATTCTTCATTTATTAAACAATATCCTAGTTCCAGAACAAGGACTGCCTTCATTTTGTAAATTTCTGAAATATATTTTACGCCTGCATGCGTCCAACTGTTTTAAGCACTGCTTGACCGTTTTAAGCACTGCTTGACCTAATTCTTGGGTTTAATCAATAGATGCATGAGATTACAGGGAAGTTTACAGAAAATACCTAATTAATAACAAAGTGGTTTTTATCATTGTTGTTCACTTCCTCGCCACTGCAAATAAATCTTGATTAAAGTATAATTTGTGACTGGACCACATCAGCAGGCAAAAAATATCAGTTCTGTTATGGTTCAGTTCAAATGAATGTCATTTGTTAGGGATAATTAACTTTATCACAACGTTAATTTTGTGAGATATTGAACCCCCACCTTCACTGTGCTACTGACAGAGTATGACATCATTGAAGGTTCCATCTTCTCGAGAATATGTTAAACTAATGGAAATAATCTGGTAGCTAGTTTACTCCGGTGTCCTTGCTGAGTGTATCTACCAAGTATGTAATCTTATTGTTTATCTCCATTTAAGAGTTCATTCAAATTGCTCTCTTTTCTTATGCCAGCTGTGTCTTACACTGTGTGTGAAGATTTAAAAAAAAATGAAGATCAAAATGTTAGGTACTGGAAATCTCAGATCAAGCAGTATTGTGAAAGGAAAAAGAGTTAATGTTTCTGAAACTTTTACTGCATCTCTGCATTGAACTGATTTAAAAAATATATATATTTTATGCATGTAATATACTTTACAGGCTGCAAAATACATTATTCAGCAGTGAAAGGTGTTTTATAAATACAGGTTATTTGTTTTTCTTCATGGATATATATTTAATCATGGAGCAATTCCCTGCTCTTGAAATAGGACTATGGTATCAAGAGTGTTTAATTGTCACATGTACCAACAATGGAACAGTGAAATTATTACATACAGCAACAGGCCTGTAATTACAGTATTTGTAGATGGCATCACAAACCAAAATTCAATAAACACTGCAGCATTAGTGCAAACACATCCAAAGATCTTAGAGCAACAAAGACAGTTCATAAGTACTTGTGTTCAGAGGACCCTAACGGTTGTTGGGAAGTAGCTGTTCCTAAACTAGGTCAGTTTTCAGACTCCCATACTTTCTTGCGAATGATAGAAGTGAAATGAGAGCAAAGCCACGGTTGTGCACGCCCTTGATGATGCTAGCTGCCTTTTTACAATACAATACGGTTTATTTGTCACATTGCACAAAAAGTGCAAGTGAAATGGATATGTCAGCAGCGATACAATGATAAAGAGCACACACAAAAACACAATAAAAATTTAACATAAACATCCACCACAGCATTCATCACTGTGGTGGAAGGCACACAATTTGGCCAGTCCTCCTCCATTTTCCCCTGTGGTCGGGACCTCAACCCTCCGCGACTGCCGCTGCGGGCGTCCAGATGGCAAGGACAAGGTACGAGTCCAGGACTCTGGTCGGCTCTTCCCCACCGGAGACCGCGGCTTTAAGTTGGTGTAGGCCGCAGGCCGGCGGCCGAAGATTTAAAGTTCTTGCCGCGCCGCAGACTGCAGGGTCGGCGGTGGAAGCTCCCCTCCAGGGGTGATGTTAAGTCCATACCGCGCCCGCTGGTAGAAGTTGGCCGCGGACCGGCGGTGGAAGCTTCTTACCCCGGGTCTCCCACGAGGAATCCCGGGCTGTAGACGCCGCGCCAGCTGGAGCTGTGCAGACCGCGGCTTCAGGCTGCCGGTTGCTGCGGGCCAGCGAAACGGAGCGCTCCCCTCCAGCGAGGGCTCGCCCGCTCCGCGTTGACAGTCCACGCTGCACCCGCTGCCGGAGCCCCGGGCGCGTCTCCGGGAAAGGCCGCGCCGATCCTCGCTGTTAGGCCACGGGAGAGGCGACCTGGAAAAAGTCGCCTCTCCTTGGAGGAGGCGACCGAAACGGTTTCCCCCTCATCCCCCCCCCCACACAAGACACACAAAGAAACAATAAAAACATACTTTAAAACATACTAAAAAAATTAAAAAAGTTGAATATAACTAACGCGCCGCTGACAGGGCTACCACCATTGCAGCGCCCCACCGATGGCAGCACCTCCTATAGATCTTTTTGATGGTGGGGAGGTCAGTACCAGTGATGGACTCGGTGGCATCAACCACTTTTTGTAATCTTCTTCATTTCCAGGCATTAGAGTTGCTGAATCAGGCTGTGGTGCAACCAGTTAATGCGACGGGCCTCTTGCACCTCTTTCTTTGCTGCTGCTAACTGATGTTCCAATGCTGCCACAGCTGATCTGTTCGCAAGAAATGCATCCAAGAAGCTACAAAATTCTACCTGTGACACCATCCTGTATTTCTCAATTCCTCTGCTCTACAGCACTTCCCAGGACCCTAACCATTTATCAAGAAGGTCCTGTATTGATTTAACTTCCCAAAACGCAACATCTCAAACTTATCAAAATTAAAACTCATTTTGCAGAATATTTCAGCTCACCAATTATGTAATGTGAAAGGAAGCATTTAGAATTGAAGCGAATGGGGTGTAGTTAAAGAAGATGTAGACTGGATGACTTACAGAATCTCAGTAAAAAGAACCTAAAAGTTGGAATGTATAGTTTTCCATGCACAGAAACAAGTAAAACTGAAATAATTCACTGAATATTTTAATGTTTGCCCACGTTTAGTTTTGACAGCATATAGTGGTCAATAATCAAAAGTATGTTTAGGGTCTCGGAAAAACAAACTCAGACAACGTTAGACTTCTTACACATATGACAGATAATGTGTGGTCTGTTGGCATATTCTTGCAATTCAAAATCAAACACGACAAAAGCAATATTAGCAGTTCTTGCAAGTCAAATGTTCCACAATGAACCTGGGAGAAATAATCAAACAAAAATACTACTTATTGTTCAAATAAATTTTATTTTTTCACTATGTAGTGGTGGAAAATGCACCAGAAAGCAGTCTTGATTATATTTACGTCCATACTATCAACCAGAAGTGCACGCAAGATATTCTTCATCCATTCTTTTGTTGGGTTCAATCATTTCAATATTGTGTCTTCATTTGCTGAAATGAGAAATAAATTTACTGTTTGATGCACATACATTGTATTCAATTTTACAAAAGCTTTTCACTGCACCTCGGTACACGTGACAATAAACGAAACTGAACTAAACTAAATTTTGTTTTAAGCGTTTGGGATACGTTATGCTCAAAGCCAAAGAAATGACAGGGAGACGTGTTCCTCTCAGCAGCACAATCTTTCTGGTCTGATGCAAGATAAAGATCCTCAACTTTCATCTCGTGCTCGATCCTCCAACTCCAACTAATAGTCTCAGTCTGTGAATGATTCCTACTTGTCTTTAACTAATCCTCCATCCATGTTAACACTTATTTCCCGTACTATATTTAGACCCTAATTTATGTAAAAGCTTTGATATAAAACCTTGTCAAATACCTTTTGTACATTTAGGTCCTACAACACCTATTGGCTCCCTCATTAGTTACTAACTGTGTTGCTAAAATCCTCAAATTTATTCAATACAATTTACCTTTTATAAATCCTGATTATTTTTGTTTCAAATACCAATTTTGTTTTCCCACTACTTTCAAGATTCTACAATTTCCCTGACAAATGTTCTCATGCTAACCACGCTGAAGCTCTATTTTATTTTTGCTTTTTTTTTTTTTGAGTGACAGTATTATATTATACCTTCTAATCCATTGGGGCCATTCCAAATTAGGGAATGTTAAAGAAATCACTATCTCACTGTCTAATCCTTTTGGAACTCAAGAAAGTGGGTCACCGGCTCTAGAAGATTTGATCCTTACCTTCTCCAGTACTTTCTATTCATAATCAATTGTGTTAATATCATTATATACATTTACTGTGACCTATTGATTAGACAGATACAAAATAGTCAATGGCCTCAGTCATTTCCTTATTTAATTTCATAACTGTTCATCTCCCAGTAGTTATCTTGAAATACACATTTCTTGCTGGCTTACCAGCATTCCATCTTCTCTCACAATCAATTCATGCTCTTCTGGTTTATAAAACACTCTCAATCCTCAAAATGAATTACTATTCTAGGCAATACAAGCCTATTTTCAATCTAATACAATCCTTAAACTCTTATATGGATTACTCAACACATATTAATTGGAAAACACTTAGATTTTTAATGCTCATTGCCCATCTACTGGCAAACCTTTTCATTTATTTTCCAAATACATCATAGCCAATTTACTTACTATAGCTAAGCAAATTACTTTAAAAATAAGTTCTAATGTGCTTTTTGTATTCAATAAAAAATATTAATGTTGTGATCACCTTTGTTGAGAATTCCTTGAGATTACTAATTGCCTTGCTCATTGTGGGGAAAAAAAATTCTTTCTTACTTAATTTTGATCGGAATTGAACAAGGTAACGGAAGGGTGTGCAGGTGTGGCAATTGGCATCTCTCGTTGACCAGGTGCAGAAGAGGCTCGCGGGAATCGGCAAAATAAGATCAGACACATTACCTCTTGTCTGAGAATGTGGTGGATGGTGAATGTAAACATTACAAAATTAGGACAGAGAAAAGGAAGCTTGTTTTCCCAGAGGGAAGTTACAGAATGCTGGATTACAATAGTAGATGGAATGTCAAGCCGGGTACACCACCCGCGCCCCCTACCGCTAGCAGCGTAGAAATGGTGAAATGCACATATGAAGCCTCGTGGGCTATCCTAAAAGATGGGTTTGAAGTTTCCTTCTGAGAAAATGGAGATTGGAGAGGAAATGATAATCAACAGGTGCAGAGAAAAGACTTCCTCACTCACTGGTTAGCCCACGGAGGATAGGGGGAAGTGAGAAAACAGTGACATGGGGGAGGTGGTGCGATGTTTGCAACACAGAGACGAGCCGATCCCGGATTTTATAGTCCGATTTAGAAGTGGGAGGAACGTGCCGGAGTGTCCCTAACTGACAATGGGCCTCGGGCTGTTCAAACTTTAGTACATTGTTTGATGCCCCGACAGGCTCAAGCTTATAAATTGGCCACTATGTCATCTGTACCCCCCTCCATGGACATCCCCGTCGGTCAGTCAAATATTAATACTATTGGGTTGCCGGTGTCCACATGATAGAACCTTCATCGGAACCCACTGATAAACAGGTAAATGGCAGGCCCCTTACTGATACTTTTATAATCTCTAAAATGGCCCCACTCCTGTTACTGGGAAAACAGGCTCTGTGCAAACTGGGAGCGGTCTTACACTACACCACAGAGAGCATGTTTATGGAACTACCTCAAAATCGGACCCATCAATTCCTAAAGATAATTAATGAGGAAGAACATGGGCAAAATGCGCCCATCCTATGCTGTTGACAATTGAGAAGCAATCTGTACAGTAAATTGGTCAGCCAATTCCATTGTGCCCTGCAAAGAGTGCAGGATCCAAAAGGCCAGTATTTACAGTATCTTGACGAAACCAGCCAAGTGCATAATGCCCCTGTCCCACTTAGGAAACCTAAACGGAAACCTCTGGAGACTTTGCGCCCCACCCAAGGTTTCCGTGTGGTTCCCGGAGGTTGCAGGTAGTGGAAGCAGGTAGGGAGACTGACAAAAACCTCCGGGAACCTCCAGGAACCGCACGGAAACCTTGGGTGGTGTGCAAAGTCTCCAAAGGTTTCCGTTTAGGTTTCCTAAGTGGGACAGGGGCATAAGTGAACACATTGCATGGCATTATATAAGCACC
The DNA here is from genome assembly GCF_028641065.1 of Leucoraja erinaceus. Taxonomy (NCBI): domain Eukaryota; kingdom Metazoa; phylum Chordata; class Chondrichthyes; order Rajiformes; family Rajidae; genus Leucoraja; species Leucoraja erinaceus. Next base: position 121,553,560 of record NC_073377.1, on the reverse strand, counting down.
TCCCTAATCCCGGTACCAGGAAAAGGTCTCCCAGGTTGGATCAGGCACAATATGCTTGAGATATTTAAAATGAAATACAACGTTGATAGGAATAAATACATAGTAGAATAAGCGCATAGAAGTGGTTTTGTTTGGTACTTGAACCCAGAACAAATAACACAGGCTTGAAAGTAATTATGGTATGTGGAGTGAAAACACTTTCTGCCCAAAATAATGGATATTTATACGTTGTACCCCTCCATAGACTGTGGGGCAACTGAGATATTTAAGACGCAGACTAATAGACTTTTCTGAAGAAGTCTATAGGCTCAGTCTCAAGAAGGGTCTTGACCCGAAACGTCACCCATTCCTTCTCGCCAGGGATGCTGCCTATTCCGCTGAGTTACTTCAGCATTTTGCGTCTACCTTCGATTTAAACCAGCATCTGCAGTTCTTTCCTACACTAATAGACTTTTGTTAGGCATGGGCAACGAGATATATAGCTATTGAACAATTAAAACAGAATGGATCCATTTATGCTTTAACATTCCTAGCATAAATTATATAAGCTCAAAGTCACATACAAATCTTACTTTTAAAAGACACAAGTAACCAGAAGATGAGTGGCACATTTGACCCTTTTAAGCTTTCTTTATCATTCACCAAGATCATGGTTGATTACCAACTCAAAACCATTTTTACTACACTACATTCATATCCCTTGACTCCCTTAATATTCAGAAGTCTATTGATCTATGGAAGTCTATTTCAAATTCGCTCAATGACTGAGTCCACATGTCTTTTCTAGAGTAGCAAATTCCAACGATGCACCACTCCCATTAATTACATATTACTCATCTTAGTCCTAAATAGTCTTTCCCTTATTCTGCGACGGCGATTCCTACTTGTAGATTTCTCCGCATAGTGGAACATCCTCCCAGCATCCAACCCGTAAATGCAGGGCTCGAAATTAGCGGTTGCCCGGGTGTCACTGACCACTCAAAGCGCCGCCGGGCAACCTAAACACATATTGTCGGTTATTTTGCCCGGCTTGGCAACCAGATACTGGTTTGTACCGAAGATAGACACAAAAAACTGGAGTAACTCCACGGGTCAGGCAGCATCTCTGTAGAAAAAGAACGCAACGTTTTGTGTCAGCAGTGACGACTGTATTGCGTGGCAAAGGTACTAGGTGCGTGGTGTCGAAGGGTTGGAGAGAATGACGGGCACCGAACAGCGGCAGCAGCAGCCTCCTCCTCCCGCACCCCGCCCACCCTGATAAGGGCCTCTGCTTACAAACCCACTAACGGCGCTTTAAAAAAAAAAAACCCTCCCGCACTCCGAGCCGGGAAGAAGGAGGGAGGGGGAGGCCTCGACGTGCGGGAGGGTTTGTTTTGAAAGCGGTTATCGCCGTTAGCGGGTTTGCAAGCAGCGGCCGCTATCAGAGAGGAGGAAGAGATGGAGCCGCTGCTGCTGCTGTGCGGGACCCGTCATTCGCTCTGACCCTTCTGAACCAGCTGCACCATAGATCCTATAGCTATAGGATCTTTGAGCTGCACCGCTCGGCCCCCGCACCTTGCTGTTGGCTGGAGGCGGCGGCGAGGAAATCCCAACGGCCAAGGCAGCGGGCGATGTTGCCCGAGGAGCGCTGACCTTCCTTCCTCCCCACCTCGCTCCCCTTCTCTCTCTCTCTCTCTCTGGTACGCCCCCTCCACCCCCCTCTTATCCTGGGACCCCTCCTCTCCATCCCACACTGACCCTATTCCCGCCTCTATTCAGTCCTCACTGACATCCCTTGTGCTCCCCTCCCCATCTCCCCCCCTCCAATCTATTCATCCTGCGCTGATCACCCTATCCACCTCGCATTAATTCTCCTACCGCCACCCCCCCCACCCATCCTACTGGTTCCCCAATTCACCCTGTACTTACCCCTTTCCCATCCATCCTGTACTTCTCCTCCATCCATCCTGTACTGATCCCCCATCCATCACAATCCACACAATCATCCCCCATACTGACCCACCCTCCATTTATCCTGCACCTTCCCCTCATTCATCCTGTAGTGATCCTCCATTTTCATCCTGCAGACCCTCCGACCCACACTGTACTGACCATTCCCATCATCCTGCGCTGATCTCTCCCCCCCCCCATCCATCCCGTACTGAACCCCCCATTCGACACCACTGATATCCCCCATGCTCTCCCCTCACAATTTTGACCTACTCCAACCAACACGTCTAATCACCTGCCTCAATCCATCCATTCTGCACTGACTGCCTTCACCCCCCCCCCCCCCCCCAATCTATCCACGGCAATGAACACACACACCCCCCCCCCTCCCTGACTCTATTGTCCTGGAAATGTTTTCAGAGCGAACATTGACAATGTTTGATAACGGAATGCAACGGAAAGATGGATTAATTAAATTGTGAACACGTGAAACATTAAAACCGCAGTGTTCGACTGTCACTGAGACCATTGACACGTTATTACAGAATTCATTTTAACGGCAAATCAATGCTCTTAATATGGAGTATCAGTACTGTAGATATTTAATGAGCAACATTCACAACTATACGTACGCATATGTTACCATGGTCCAGGATTTATTGACACAGGTTGATCATATGTTGAATAATCCAACCACATTTTTGTTTGGAAGTGGAAAGAACTAATAAAAATTGTATTAATTGCAATGTGAAAAAATAGTTGAGATACTGTCTTATAATTTTGATGCATGTCATTGTGGGATATATCATGTCTTGATTGGTAAATGTTTAGTTTGTGACTTTATTTGAAGCAGAAATAATATGTGAATGCTTCATTGAGTATAATTCCGACTGGTAACAACGCACTTCGTCCTAGCACATTATCGCACGCGTCATGCAAACCATCTTAATTGACCACCTAAACTGTCATTTGGCAACCTAAAAAGCTGCCAAGGTTGCCCAGCTGGCAACAGGGAAAAAATGTTAATCGAGAGCCCTGAAATGGCTGCAAGGATGTTGGAATTCCAATGAAACCTAACCACTTAAATAGAGTGACAAGGAATTACATCTATCTTTCAAATACCTTCAGCCAGTTGCTTTGCAATTCGTTCAAGCTCCTCTCGCTTCTTTTTCTCTTCAGCTTCGATTCTTCTCTCTTCTGCTGCAACAGGCTTCAAATAATCTTCAAAAAAATATCAACAATTAAATCTCCTTTTAAAACTCAGACTTAATTTTCATACTTTGGTACTTTACCAATGAATTTTAAATTGATTGCTAACACTCCGTAAATACCAATCATTGGCCTGTGTAGAAACACGGAACTGCAGGCACAGGTTAACACAAAAAGAACACAAAGCGCTGCAGTGGCAGATCTCTGGAGAAGAGAACTTCTTCAAAGTAAGCATACGCTGATGAGATTTTGCCATGGAGCATCAAAATGTAGATACAAGGAACAGCAGATACTGGTTAACACAGGAACTTTTTCAAAGTAGATGTTGCATATCCTTCTAGGTTACTCTAGCACTTAGTGCCCTTTCCAATTTTGTCCTGTTTACGTTGTGACTAATTCTTTGAATAAAAGTGCAGCAGTGTAATTCATTCAAAGCCAAATACAATGAACCTTCTAATACATCAACAGATGATCTGGCAATACCAATGGAATGGCATTAGGGTCATCGTTAATGTTTGCCACAATGCCTTCCCACTCATCAGAACCCTGGTACCTACACTGTCTTCATTCGCCAGAGCAGAGTAATTTGTTCCAAGCTTGACACATTGAAGCTCTCGGTCATTGTGTGGAAAGAGGCCCTTTGGCCCAACTTACCCACGCCAACCAACAGGCCTCATCTACATTAGTCCCACCTGCTTGTATTTGGTCCATATCCTTCTAAACCTATCCTATTCATGCATCTGCCCAAACGTCTTTTAAATGTTGCTGTACCTGCCTCGACTACTTCATTTGGCAGCGCGCTCCATATATCCACCAGTGTGAAAAAGTTGCTTCTCAGGATCCAAATTAATCTTTCGCCTCTCACCTTAAACCCATGTCCATTGGTTTTGATTCCCCTCCTCTTGGTAAAAGACTTTGCATTTACCCTAACCATTCCCCGTGTGATCTTATATACCTCTAAGATTATCCCTCATCCTCCTGCACTCCAAGGAATAAAGTCTGAGCCTACTCAACCTCCCCCTATAGCTCAGGCCCTCGAGTCCTGGCAACATCCTCTTAAATCACCCCTGCCCCACATCTTTCCGATAACAGGGAAAAAACTGAATACAATACTCCAAATATTTCCTTATCAGTTGTCTTAAACTTACTGGGTTCACGGAAAAGTTCATGACATGACCTGCCATGGACAAAGCCATGCTGACTGTCCCTAGTTGTCAAATACTCTTCCAGATGTAAGTAGGTTTTATCCCAAAGAGCTCTCCAATGGCCTAGAATGCTCTGGATTATCTTGATTTCTCTTCTTAAAGAAAGGATCAACATTGGTTACTCCCCAGTCCTCCAGGACGTGGCTTGAGAGAATAAAGATCTTCAAGGTCCCTAACAATATCCTCTTCCTCTCAATAACCTGGGATACGTCCCACCAGGCATTGGAGATTTATCCATCTTAATGTTTTTCAAGAGACCAAACACCAACTCCTACTGGACATCAAACTGCCCTATCAGTAATAGTCCCAACATGATCTCACTATCCTCACAGTAAATATATATGATGCATTCAGGTTATACAGGGCACAGATCCTTACCATAGCGTGTCTTGCCATAGATAATGCCAACGAACAATGCTGAGTATCTAGCCATCTGCAACAGAAAACAGTACACGGTAATAATACGTAGGTAGACATTGTACAGACCGGTAGAGGAACAGGCCCTTCGGCCTATAACTTCCATGCTAAACACAATGCCTGTTAAAATCAATCTCTGCCTCCAAAGTGATCCATCTCTCTCCATTCCCTGTATATCCATGTGCCTATCTTGCAGCCTATTAAATGGCACTTCTGTATCTACCACCACTAGTGGGACTAATATCGATGGGACATTTTGGTTGGCATGAGCAAGTCGGACCGATGGGCTTGTTTCCATGATATGACTCTATGTAACCCCTTCTCCCCGACCTTACCCCCTCCTGTACCGCGTCCGTTCTCCTGCATCTCTTTCGTATCCACCCTCTCCTGTATCCCCTCGCCTGTCTCTCCCCCTCCTCCTGCACCTTCCCCCTCTCCTGTATGACTCCCCGTCCTCTATCTCTCCCCCTCCCCAGTATCACTCTCTCTATCGCTCCCTCTGCCCTCTATCTCCAGAGATGCTGCCTGTCCCGCTGAGTTCCTCCAGCATGTTGTGTCTTTCTTCGATGTAAACCAACATCTGCAGTTCCTCCCTACACACACACACTCGATCTCCGTGCCCCCGTCGCAAGGTCCCGGCTTGACCTTAGCTCAGGCTCTGCCAGGCCCGGGGTGCGGAGTGCGGGCAGAGGCGATGGAGCAGCTTCCTGCCGCCTCAGGGGACGGTGTGAGCCGCAGTCCCCGAGCACCGCGACCGCGACCGCCGCCGCCTACCTTGATGAAGGGCGACACCTGCACCGGGGGAACCATGGCGGCGGGCGGCGGCCGGCAACGGGAAGCAAATGTCCGCGGCGGGGGGAGGGCAGCTCACTGCGTCATCACGTCCATCCGTCACACCGCGGTCGCGTCATCACGTCCCCGGGATCGGCGGCCCGACGTCAGCGCCTCCAAGCTGGCGTGTGAACGTGTCTGCGTCATCACGTTGAGGAGGGGGAAGCTGGTCTGGGGCAAAGATCCTATAGCAGAGCATGATTTTTGCTGATGGGGGGTGGGGGGGGAGAAGGAAGGAAAAGGGGAGGAGGAGGAGCCCGAGGGCGGGGGGATGGGAGGAGACAGCTCGAGGGTTAAGGAAGGGGAGGAGACAGCAAGGGCTAGCAAAATTGGGAGAATTCAATGTTAATGCCATCCGGACGTAAGGTCCCCAGGCGGAATATGAGGTGCTGTTCCTCCAATTTCCGCTGTTCAGATTCAGATTCAATTTTAATTGTCATTGTCAGTGTACAGTACAGAGACAACGAAATGTATTTAGCATCTCCCTTGAAGAGCGACATAGCAAACGATTTGAATTAAAAAAAAATAATAATAATAAGTGTCCGGGGGGGGGGGGGGGGGGGGGTGATTGGCAGTCACCGAGGTACGTTGTATAGTAGAGTGACAGCCGCCGGAAAGAAGCTGTTCCTCGACCTTCTGGTTCGGCAACGGAGAGACCTGTAGCGCCTCCCGGATGGTAGGAGGGTAAACAGTCCATGGTTGGGGTGAGAGCAGTCCTTGGCGATGCTGAGCGCCCTCCGCAGACAGCGCGTGCTTTGGACAGACTCAATGGAGGGGAGCGTGGAACCGGTGATGCGTTGGGCAATTTTCACCACCCTCTGCAATGCCTTCCGGTCGGAGACAGAGCAGTTGCCATACCATACTGTGATGCAGTTGGTAAGGATGCTCTCGATGGTGCAGCGGTAGAAGTTCACCAGGATCTGAGGAGACAGATGGACCTTCTTCAGTCTCCTCAGGAAGAAGAGACGCTGATGAGCCTTCTTGATCAGAGTAGAGGTATTGTGGGTCCAAGAGAGGTCATCGGAGATGTTGACTCCCAGGAACCTGAAGCTAGAAACACGTTCCACCTCCGTCCCGTTAATGTGGATGGGGGTGTGCGTGCCGCCTCTGGACTTCCTGAAGTCTACAATGAGCTCCTTGGTCTTCTTGGAGTTAAGGGCCAGGTTGTTGTCAGCGCACCATGCTGCTAAGTGCTGGACCTCCTCCCTGTAGGCCAGCTCATCGTTGTTGCTGATGAGGCCAATCACCGTTGTATCATCTGCATACTTGATGATGGTGTTAGTACCATGTACAGGTGTGCAGTCATAGGTGAAGAGGGAGTAGAGGAGGGGGCTCAGCACACAGCTCTGAGGAACGCCGGTGTTCAGGGTGAGGGTTGAAGAGGTGTGCTTGTCTAACCTCACAGACTGGGGTCTGTTGGTTAGAAAGTCCAGTATCCAGTTGCAGAGGGAGGGGTCGATGCCCAGGTTACCGAGTTTGGTGATCAGTTTTGATGGAATAATGGTGTTGAATGCTGAGCTGTAATCGATGAACAGCATTCTTACATAAGTGTCTCTGTTGTCAAGGTGGGAGAGGGCGAAGTGAAGTGCCGTTGAGATGGCATCCTCCGTACTCCTGTTCTTGCGGTAGGCAAACTGATAGGGATCCAGTGTGGGGGGTAGGCAGCTTTTGAGGTGTGCCAGGATCAGCCTCTCGAAGCACTTGGTGATGATGGGGGTAAGTGCAACTGGGCGGAAGTCGTTGAGGCTTCACTCTGGCAATGGAGGAGACCCAGGACAGAGAGGTCAGATTGGGAATGGGAGGGGGAGTTGAAGTGCTGACCCACCGGGAGGTCAGGTTGGTTATTGCGGACTGAGCGGAGGTGTTCGGCGAAACGATCGCCCAACCTACGCTCTCACAGTCCACCATGAAACTTACAAACACCACCTCACTGCCTACAATCTTTTAAAATCTTTACCCTGCACGGAGAACCCGACCTTTTCCCTGTCGGGTCTCCGTTGTCGTTGGGGCTGCAACGTGGAGCGGCCTCCAGCAGGATCGACCTGGGGCTCCAGTCGCGGAGCTGCGGACTTACCATCGTAGAGCTGGCCGAGTTCGGAGCGGGTGGAGCGGTGGTGGCGAGCTGCTGCGACCCGACCCCGGGGATTCGGAGGCTCCAACCGCAGGTCTGGTGGACGGTGACACCAGGAGCCCGCGGGTTCCTGCTGGGAGACCACTTTTCGGGGCTTCCGCAAAGACGACTTCTCCCGCCCGAGTCGCGGGGTCGAAGAGTACCTGGAGCGGGGCCTTACATCACCGCCCGGCGCGGCTTCAACGGCTGCGGGACTTTGCTAGCGCCCGCGGGGGCTCCAACAACAAGACCCGGAGCGCGGCCTTGCATCGCCCGGCGCGGCATTAATGGCCGCGGGACAATTGCCATCGCCCGCCGGGGGCTTTGACTCTGACATCGAGAGGGGAATGGGAGTGCAGGGGAGAGATAAGTTTTTTTGCCTTCCATCACAGCGAGGAGGAGATGCGCTGTGATGGATGTCTGTGCAAATTGTTTTGTGTCTTGGGTCTTTTTTTTCTTGTGTGTATGACTGCAGAAACAACATTTCATTTGAGCCTCTATGAGGTTCAAGTGACAAATAAATTGTATTGTGTACAAAGATGCCCTCATTGCTGCAAAATCTGCCAACCTCTCCTCCATATTCACCGACCCCTGCCTTAACCACAGAACCCTCTTCTCCACAGTGGGCAACCTCCTCAAGCCTCGAGCCAACACTCTCCCTACCTCTACTCCGGATCTCTGCAACTCATTCCTCCACTTTTTTGCTGACAAAATCAGCACCATCTATCAATCTTTATCTCCTGTACCCGACTCCCCAGCATCTACTCCACCACCTACCAAGGCCCCTCCTTTCAACATCTCCACTGACCTCCTTACCCCTCCTCCACACTGCTTCCTCTCCCAGTTTGACCTGGTCACCCCTACTGAAATCTCCAAACTCATTAGCTCTTCCAAACCCACTACTTGCTCCCTCGACCCTCTCCCCACTCCCCTGCTGAAGTCCTGCCTCCCCGTTCTCTGCCCCTACCTCATTACTCTCTTCAACTCCTCATTGTCCCAAGGAATTGTCCCCTCTGCTTTCAAAACTGCTGCTGTCACACCAATCTTAAAGAAACCTGGTCTTGATCCCTCCTCTCCCATTAACTATCGCCCAATCTCAAACCTCCCCTTTCTTTCAAAAACCCTGGAGCATATCGTCGCGTCACAACTTCATTCCCACCTCCTCGCGTATAACCTATTCAAACCCCTCCAATCTGGATTACGACCCCTCCATAGCACAGAAACTGCTCTCCTCAAAGTCCTCAATGACCTCCTCACCTCTGCTGACACTGGTTCCCTCAACATCCTCATCCTCCTCGACCTGAGTGCGGCCTTCGATACCGTGAACCATAACATCCTGCTCACCAGACTTAAAGACCTTGGCATTGAAGGTTCTGCACTCAGCTGGCTCCGTTCCTACCTTTCCAACCGATCACACTTCATCTCTCTTCATAACCACACCTCAAATCCTGGATGCAACTCAACTTCCTTAAATTAAACAGTAACAAAACAGAATTTCTCCTCATTGGCTCCAAATCAACACTTACCAAAATTAACAACCCCACTCTCACTATTGACGGCACCACTGTCTCCCCATCTCCTCAGGCCCGCAACCTTGGCGCGATCTTTGACTCAACCCTCTCCCTTGAGCCTCACATCCGCCATGTTGTCAAAACATCATTTTTTCACCTCCGCAACATTGCCAAAATCAGACCCTCTCTCACACCCCCCGCTGCTGAAAGACTCATCCATGCCTTCATCTCCTCCCAACTGGACTACTGTAACTCTCTTCTCTTTGGCATTAATTCCAGCAACATCAACCGACTCCAACTGGTCCAGAATGCAGCTGCCCGACTCATTACCCACACCAAATCCTGGCACCACATCACCCCAGTCCTCAAAGAACTTCATGGCTTCCCATTTCCCACCGGATCATCTACAAAATCCTGGTCCTCACATACAAAGCCCTCAACCACTTGGATCCCCCCTTATCTCACTGACCTCCTCTCCCCCTCCAACCCTCACGGTCCCTCAGATCCATTTCAGCCGGTCTCCTCTCCATTCTGAAATCCAACCTCCGCACTTTTGGAGACAGTGCCTTCTCCAGGGCAGCTCCCAGGCTCTGGAACACCCTCCCACAATTGATCCGAACTTCTGAATCCCTCACCGTCTTCCAGTCCCGCCTCAAGACCGATCTCTTCACCTATGCATACCCTTAGTCCCATGTCCCCCTCCCCTTTGCATCTCTGTCTTACTGCTCTATTTTGATTTGTTCTTGACTCACCATGTAAAGCGACTTTGAGTCCTTGAAAAGCGCTATACAAATAAAATGTATTATTATTATTATCCTCACCAAATCCTTTAAAACAGCAAAGAGGCAAATAATGTTTTCCTTTTTAAAGTAAAATATATTCTCTCACTTTGGCTAAATATAAAAAAATTGTATCCAAACTGATATAATTGCTAATGGTCAATATGTAATGGCATGTATGGTACTTTTATTTTCATTGATGAAATGTTCACAAAACTATAATCACACATAAGACTACACAGTGTGGGCTGATGGAATGCATACTAGTATTTAATTCAAGTAAGAACATCCATTTAAAACTTCCTCAAGCTTAATTCATACATTTAAATTGATTTTATTATTAATCTTCAAAAAATCATGATTTTCTTCTGGTAGATTGAAATTGGTGCATCACATCTATTTTTAATTATAATAGTAAGATTAAACGAGTACTTACCAGTACGAAGTTTGATCTGTATTTTATGAGGAGTTACGGTGAGGGATTAAGTGAAGACCCCAGCTCCAGTGCGCATGCGGCATACTTCGAAGCAGCGGTGTGAAATCACAGAATAGACACAATATTTGAAGTAAGATAGTAAAGATCACGAGACATCAGTTTATTAGCTTGATCTGTATAATGAGGGTGGGAGCGGCGGGCACTTAATCCCTCACCGTAACTCCTCATAAAATACAGATCAAACTTCGTACTGGTAAGTACTCGTTTAATCTTACTATTTTACTTCGGAGTCACGTGAGTGATTCCGTGAAGACTTCAAAGGTCTGTGATTTCAAACCGTGTAACAGTTTTTATTTCACTCACTGCCGAAGTTTATGAGGGAGGAAGTGTTATCGTAATCAACCAGTGGATCTGCTTTCAAAAGAAACAGAAAGGTATTTGTTAACAATAACAACATAACAGAGCTCCTCTGAGCTTAAATTAATATTGCAGTTTGTAATATTCTCCTGCAATTAAATCAGGTTTATCAACGGTTTATAATAAAAAATGTTCTGAACGCGGTTCCCTTGACCATTCTGCTGTATTGAAAATGTGGTCAACCGGGATGTCCATTCGTTCAGCCGCTGATATCAATGCTGCCCTAGTGGAATGGGATTAAATGTATTATTATCTATTCCGGCAGCTTTCAGTACCTGTTTGAGCCACCTTGGAGTGGTTTGGCTCGTACCCCGTTTTGGGTTACTGTGGTTGACCCATAGGCTTTCCTCTCCCTCTAAGATAGTGGGTTGTGTATATATATATAGTAGTAGATGGGTCACCACACTCAACCTGGACTCTGGTGGGTAGGCCCGGAATCCCACCAGTGAATCGGGCGTTCCTGGTCCATATAGCCATATAACGACTACAGCACGGAAAACACAGGCGATCTCGACCCTGCTAGTTCGTGCCGAATCCATATACCTGCGAGTTAGATTTTACCAGACCTAAATATGAACTTGATGCGTCTGGGGTAATCACCATGTATCCAGTCTAGTTTATGGAGTGACCGGACTCTTTGAGCGTGTACGAGAGCCATAAGCATGAGCCTTTTTTAAAACATAGATTAAGCAAGCCGAGGGATCTGGCTGGTGCCATTCTCTGAGGTATGTCAATATCACACCAATATCCCATACATGGGTATATACCTGGGTGTTTTGGGGCTTATATTATAGTTGCCCTTCATAAGTTTACCTTCAGTGGATGGGATCCCATGCTCTGCTGACATGCGGTTTTAGATAAGCAGATAAGGCGCTCCATGCTGTATTTACGGCACTGTAACTCACCTTTTAGTCATGGTGTAGATGTTCCAGGAACTCCAATACGTCAGTGGTTGAATAGTTCGTTGTCCCTGCGTCGTGGCAGTATTTTACCCATGTTAGCTTTTAGTGACTGTTCGCAGGGATGCCGACATGGTGGTAATGGTTCCTTTGGATAATCCCAGTCCCTGGTAAGGTCTATTCAAAACCTGCACCCAGGAGTTTGATGTTTCCCTGGCATGGGTGGCTTATGCCTGATACTGGGTTGAGTCAGCAACCATGGTCCACTAGGGAAATCCATAGGTGACTCGCCCACCGTGTCGTGATGAACTGGGAACCATGGCTGTAGGCCGGTCGGGCACGTTCAATATCTCGGAGACAGATCCCATCTGTATTGCGAAGTGCCCGACGGATGAGGCAGAAGGGAGGAAGGCAAAGCAGAAATTCCCCCTTCCAGCGTATAGGCATCTATCGCTGCTGCCTCTAATCTGGTTCCTAAGTCACATACATGGGTTACTGGTGATTCCGTCTTGTGCAACCAAATTGATATCTGGCTTTCAAACTGCTTAATAAATTTAGCAGATATTTTGGGTTATGACATCTATTCAATGTAATCATAAATTGTACCCCGTGACATGGTGTCTCCTACTGTGTTCTAGCTTCCTAGGACATAGGCAGCTGATAGTTAAAATGTCTTTTGACACACCATTGACAGATTTGTTTGACCAATTTGTTGCACAATAATGATTATTATGCTCCCCCATATGGTTGATATAAGCCACCACCATAGTATTATCAATCCGTAACCACATATGTACGTGCTGCATTTGAAATGCATATGCTTTTTAGCCCAATAGGCGATCACCAATCCCAAGAAGTTGATGCCCGGTATGTGTAGTAACGATGTTTGTGACTTGGTCCATCTGTTACCTGTGCTGGATATGGAGTTTAGTTGCTCCCCAGCCTAAAGTACTGGCATTGGTTTTTAAAAATAACCAAGTTGGGATTGGTGATGATAATAGGGCTGAAAACTATGCCAAATATATGTCTGCCCACCACCTTAATTGTGATATAGCTTCAGTGGGTACATTCATGATTTGATTATAGTGACCCAAGTGTCTTGGCAAAGTAACAGTCATATGGACGGAATTGTTATTGAAGCCCAGATAATCCTTGGTAGTAACGCTTCAATTCTGGTTTATCTGGGCGTGGGATGAACCTCAGCTTTAGGGAGCTGTTTCGTAGCTAGAACTGCTCCACAGCTAATTCCTTTGTTTCCCCTAATATGAGGATATCATCCAATATGTGCCATGATTATGCTTGTTTTCTTAATATTTTCATGGCCATTTTTAATAGTTTAGGGCGGAGGTTTAGACCATATGAAATGCTATATGCTCCCATGGTTGCCCTAACCGGGATATCCATGATCCAGGTAAATATATTTAGGTATCTATAATGATCCTAGTGTATGGTATAAGATAGTTAGCATCTCCCATATCAATGCTCCCCATAGGTATCCTAGGGAGATCAGATGTCTGGCAGTGACAAAACTCCACCTCCATCTTAAAGTGGATATACTCAACAGATTTATTTAGTGATATTAGATCAATGATGATGCTACATTCATCATCTTTTATAGTTTTGGTGAATATATTCGATACAAATTCCAATCCGTTTAGTAATGTGCCTGTTTAGTTCAGCTTGCCTTCTCACTTCTCTTTTCTTAGAGGGAGAAACAGCCCTTTGGGCGCATTGCTGAACTGGCAGTAAAATGCCCAATTTGAATTCGTTTTTATCCTCTAATGCTGTTGAGTATATTTTGGTTATTTGTGACAGCATCCCATGCTTAGCCCACTCCCCATGCAGTTTAGTAGAACACCCTTGTTTTAGTGTAAACTGGGAGGAACCAGACTACCTACCTCCATGCTTGTTGTTTTTCATGAAGGCGTAGTTTGCTGGTATGCTGGTGCTGTCAGTGGGGCGGCGCATCTTCCCACGGCTCCGCTCTGGGCCCCGTCTAAAAAGAACTATGGGGATCTGCAGCGGTCACCAGGCTTTCACCAGTCCTTGTTTGATATTGCTGGTGGATGCCGAGGGGTGCTGCCAGCTGGGTGTTGGATGTGATGTCCTGCTCGTCCCATAGCCTGCTCCCTCTTCCCCGCAGCAGCGGTTTGCATAGCCCCATATATTCGGGGTTGCGGGCAGGTCTATATGCACCATCGTTCAGTCGAGTATCCCAAATATGGGAACATCTTAGGCGTCAGCACCAAAGGCGAGCAAAGGTGGTAACATCTTGACCTTCTGTAGAATTCGCTGCTTGTCTGTGAGTCTACGAGACCCAGCTGCCTGCGGATTTGCCTCTGGAAAGGCCTGTTCCTGCAGGGCTTTTGTTGGGAAGATGGTCGCGTGGAGGAGCCATGTAGTGGCCCACGACACCCAGTGGCTCTTCCTGATCCTGCTCCCCTGGCATACTGCTGTTCTCGTCCGCCTGCCCAGCACTTAAGCCAGCCCAGCCCTGGCCTCCTTAGCCCTTAAAAAAGGAGCATAAAGGATGCGCTAAATGGGAGGAGGCAAAGCACTCCACTCCGCTGTTGCATCAATCCCTCGACAAGGGAGATGGCTAGTGCAATAGCACTGGGGTAAGAGTCAGCTCCCTTGGCATTCAGCCAGTGCCCCTTTACACCGGCGGCACAGGGAGCGGCTCGGTGTCGAGTGAGCGGGAGCATTGAAATAGCTCCACCGCTACCGGTGGCTGCCTCCCAGATAAGGACCCTCGTGTGGAGTTGGGCAGGCAGTCCTTCTCCTGGAGGTGAACTTCATGACCTCCTCTGGCTTGGGGAGACAGACATACTCATTTTTGCTGTCTCCAACCTGTTCCAGCTTGGAGGAAGATGGCTCCTGTAGAACCTGTAAATTGGTAAGATTTCCCCTTACCTGTATGTAGAGGCTGCCTGCCGTTTTCCAGGCGGCGTTGTGGCGGTTCCCGGGCGGTGATTCTCCTGGTCAGGAGTCTGCAGGGCTGCCGGTCGGGTTTTTTAAAATTTCCCGCCGGTCCGCGGCTGTACGGAACAGCTGTTCAGCGGACCGGCATAGCGCAGCTCCTAGCAGCGGTCCGCAGCGTTAGCGGTCCGGGTGGCACCTTTGGTCCGCAGCGTTAGCGGTCCGGGTGGCACCTTGTCCCCGTCACTGTCGGCCCCACGCTGGAGTCGAAACGGGGCCCGCTCACCATGCCTCACTTTGCTCCCCCTGGAGCAAAAACCACAAGGCCCGATTAAGGTAAGTACTTACCTCTCGTCCTTGGATGCGGGAGCTAGCCGGACTCCCGCTGGCTGCCGCGTTCTGCACGCTGTGCGATAATGCCGCATGCGCACTGGAGCTGGGGCCTTCACGGAATCACTCACGTGACTCCGAAGTAAAATTAGTAGTAGATGCTGATTTATTTATATGTATATGCTTAATCTTTTTCATTAGTATGTTTCCCATTTCTTTTCCCCTTTCTCATTTTTTTTTTGGCTTGGCAGTGTCAATGGGAAAGAATACTACAGAAAGTAAGACTTAGTGACTTGATCAAAGGGGCTGGTGAATTTTTACAAGAACCAGCACTGTCTTTCTTTGCGTCGCAGTTGTGTAATGCGTCCGGACGTAGAAGTGCAAGAGGAAGACGATGGAGTTATTCAGACAAGGTAGTTGCCTTGTTCCTCTACCACCAGACTCCCCGAGCATATCAGTTGTGCCAGTGCATTTTCACACTTCCATCAATCTCATCACTGCGTAGGTAGTTGTGCAATATTGAAGTGAGGCCAGGGTTTCCCTCTAAGATCTTTGAACTTTTGAAAAACAGTGGTGCGGGGATGACAGCGAGGGATACATTATGTGTAGTCTCCTTTGACGAAATGAGTTTACGTGCAAGCCTCTCTTACAATATTACTGAAGATTCAGTTGAGGACTTTGGATCCATAGGGAAGACATCAAGGCCTGCCAACCATGCTCTCGTTTTCTTGGTTAGAGGCTTGATGGGGAAATGGATGCAACCTGTAGGTTACTTTCTGTCATGAGACTGCACAACAGCTGACAAATTGCAAACATTACTCAATGGATGTTTACAGAAGGTTAAGGCTATTGGACTACAGCCTAAGGCCGTGGTTTGTGACCAAGGCCCAGGCAATATTCGACTACTCCGACTTGGGTGTGACAGAAGATCATCTTTTCTTTGTCCACGGGGGAACCAAGATCTATTGCATGCATGACCCACCCCACGTTGAAAAACACTCGTCAAATTTGGAGAAATATGTATTTGAGGTCAAGGGAGAGGATGGCAGAAAAAAACATATCAAATGGGCACATATTTACGCATTTTATGAACATGATTCACAGTTGCCGATTAGAAAAGCCCATAAATTAACCAGAGGCCATTTTGAATGAAATGTTCAGTTATCACAGATTGAACCATTCTGAAACAAATATAAAATAATCTAACTTGGATGACCTGAAATTAAAGCATATAATTAGTTAGTTACCCAATTGTAGCTAATTTCAAACTTCAATTTACTAGATCTAAACATCTTTCCATTTCTTAATAAATGATTAACATTTTTAAATAGCCCAAGTGTCCAAATAATATTCACAAATAATTCACAATAAAACATGATTTTTTTAATCTCATTTACATCAATTTATAGGCCAAATGGAAGGAATTTAGTGTTCAATTGCTGTAAATTAAAGTCAATTTAAATCGGCTTTCTAGTGGGTTCCTGTGAACGCGCTGGTTTAGAACGTTCACATTGCGCTGGATTTGTGCCCTCAAATGCCCAGAAAAATACTGCGGGATATAAAGAGCCCAAAATGAGCTACTCGCTATAGAAAACTTTATATACAGGGTTATATACAAGCCCCATTTAATGTAAAAATAAGGTACATACCTTTAATTGTTTGCTTTATAAAACCCTGGGGCTGCGAGAGGTTGCGGAGTGAGAGAGTGATTTTTAAACTACTCTAACTATTTTACAAGGCCATAAAAACTAATAATACCTTTTGCGACGGGGTCTTTCAGCGATTTTCCATTAATGATTTACTAGGCTGAACATTTTCGATTGCAACAGCCTAGTAAAAATCGCATTTTAAACCCGCCCCCTCTAAACAGCGCCAAAATCACACACAAGGGGTGGGGCAGATGCTCAGCCACGATTCAGGTAGGTTTTGTAACATACCTACATTAGCTTGGAGGATGTGGAATCGATATGGGTAGAGCTGCGAAACACTAAGGGGCAAAAAACGCTAGTGGGAGTGGTGTACCGGCCACCTAACAGTAGTAGTGGAGTTGGGGATGGCATCAAACAGGAAATTAGAAACGCGTGCAACAAAGATAAAACAATTATAATGGGTGCCTTCAATCTACATATAGATTTGGTGAATCAAATTGGCAGGGGTGCTGAGGAAGAGGATTTCTTGGAATGTATGCGGGATAGGATTCGAAACCAACATGTAGAAGAACCAACGAGAGAGCAGGCTATTCTAGACTGCGTATTGAGTAATGAGGAAGGGTTGGTTAGCAGTCTTGTTGTGCGTGGCCCCTTGGGCAAGAGTGACCATAATATGGTTGAGTTCTTCATTAGGATAGAGAGTGACATTGTTAATTCAGAAACAAGGGCCCTGAACTTAAAGAAAGGTGACTTTGAGGGTATGAGACGTGAACTGGCCAAGATAGACTGGCAAATGATTCTTAAAGGGTTGACGGTGGATATGCAATGGAAGGCATTTAAAAACTGCATGGATGAACTACAACAAGTGTTCATCCCAGTTTGGCAAAATAATAAATCAGAGAAGGTAGTGCATCCGTGGATAACAAGGGAAATCAGGGATAGTATCAAAACAAAAGATGAAGCGTACAAATTAGCCAGAACAAGCAGCCTACCAGAGGACTGGAAGAAATTCAGAGTCCAGCAGAGGAGGACAAAAGGCTTAATTTGGAAAGGGAAATAGATTATGAAAGAAAACTGGCAGGGAACATAAAAACTGACTGCAAAAGTTTTTATAGATATGTGAAGAGGAAAAGATTAGTTAAAACAAATGTAGGTCCCTTGCAGTCAGAAACAGGCGAATTGATCATGGGGATCAAGGACATGGCAGACCAATTGAATAACTACTTTGGTTCTGTCTTCACTAAGGAAGACATTAACAATCTGCTGGAAATAGCAAGGGACCGGGGGTTAAATGAGATGGAGGAACTGAGTGAAATCCAGGTTAGCCGGGAAGTGGTGTTAGGTAAAATGAATGGATTAAAGGCCGATAAATCCCCAGGGCCAGATAAGTTGCATCCCAGAGTATTTAAGGAAGTAGCCGCAGAAATAGTGGTTGATAATTTTTCAAAACTCTTTAGATTCTGGAGTAGTCCCTGAGGACTGGAGGGTAGCTAATGTAACCCCACTTTTTAAAAAGGGAGGGAGAGAGAAAATGGGGAATTACAGACCAGTTAGTCTAACATCGGTGGTGGGAAAAATTCTGGAGTCAGTTATTAAAGATGGGATAGCAGCACATTTGGAAAGTGGTGAATTCATTGGACAAAGTCAGCATGGATTTATGAAAGGTAAATCATATCTGACGAATCTTATAGAATTTTTCGAGGATGTAACTAGTAGAGTAGATAAGGGAGAACCAGTGGATATGTTATATCTGGACTTTCAGAAGGCTTTCGACAAGGTCCCACATAAGAGATTAGTATACAAACTTAAAGCACATGGTATTGGGGGTTCAGTATTGATGTGGATAGAGAACTGGCTGGCAGACAGGAAGCAAAGAGTGGGAGTAAACGGGACCTTTTCAGAATGGCAGGCAGTGACTAGTGGGGTACCGTAAAGCTCAGTGCTGGGACCCCAGCTATTTACAATATATATTAATGATCTGGATGAGGGAATTGAATGCAACATCTCTAAGTTTGCGGATGACACGAAGCTGGGGGGGCAGTGTTAGCTGTGAGGAGGATGCTAGGAGACTGCAAGGTGACTTGGATAGGTTGGGAGAGTGGGCAAATGCATGGCAGATGCAGTATAATGTGGATAAATGTGAGGTTATCCACTTTGGTGAACAGGAAAGTAGACTATTAACTGAATGGTGGGCGATTAGGAAAAGAGGAGATGCAACGAGACCTGGGTGTCATGGTACACCTGTCATTGAAAGTAGGAACGCAGGTGCAGCAGGCAGTGAAAAAAGAAAATGGTATGCTAGCATTCATAACAAAAGGATTTGAGTATAAGAGCAGGGAGGTTCTACTGCAGTTGTACAGGGTCTTGGTGAGACCACACCTGGAGTATTGCGTACAGTTTTGGTCTCCTAATCTGAGGAAAGACATTCTTGCCATAGAGGGAGTACAGAGAAGGTTCACCAGACTGATTCCTGGGATGTCAGGACTTTCATATGAAGAAAGACTGGATAGACTTGGCTTGCACACACTGGAATTCAGAAGATTGAGGGGGGATCTTATAGAAACTTACAAAATTCTTAAGGGGTTGGACAGGCTAGATGCAGGAAGATTATTCCCGATGTTGGGGAAGTCCAGAACTAGGGGTCACAGTTTAAGGATAAGAAGGAAGTCTTTTAGGACCGAGATGAGAAAATCATTTTTCACACAGAGAGTGGTGAATCTGTGGAATTCTCTGCCACAGAAGGTAGTTGAGGCCAGTTCATTGGCTATATTTAAGAGGGAGTTAGATGTGGCCCTTGTGGCTAAAGGGATCAGGGGGTATGGAGAGAAGGCAGGGATGGGATACTGTGTTGGATGATCAGCCATGATCATATCAAATGGCGGTGCAGGCTCGAAGGGCCGAATGGCCTACTACTGCACCTATTTTCTATATTTCTATGTTTCTATTGGAAACTCCTGGAAAAAAGGCTGTCTGTGAGAAGCTGCGGTTACCATTGGCAACGTACCATTATGATGTCGTTGGTAAATGAGATCCATTGTGATTGGATGTCTGTGAGTGGCATTGTGACATCATCATTAGAACCTGCTGGAAAAAGACTGTGTGTGAGAAGCGGTTTTTGGCTTTTTTTTAAACTTTAATCGTGAATAACTGGTGAAATATAGGAAGAAATCTTAAGTGAACCTGATTAAGATGTGGAGGGGAAAAATGTGAGTCAGGATATGTAAAAAAATTAATCACTAGCACGTAGCATTTTGAAGAAGATAAAAAACAAACATACAAACATACTACACACACATACAACACACAAGATGAGGCTTTTATAGGTACAGAGATATAGAAGATTCCAACTAGATATACATTCTTATTGTTGAGAAGATACATCTCATTTATTCAAACCAAGGTGTTAATAATCATTATGCAATGTCGATGATTCACTAAAATAGATTGAATGGCAAATGTCAATGTTTTGCCTAAATTGTTGGCATAACGCACATTATAGACAATAAAGTATCACATTTTGTGTATATTTTTAAACTCAGGATTGTAACTAAATGAGGATGAAAAATTGCAATCAACTCAGTTGGGAATTAATGGAAGGCTCAGCTGTGTGTGTGTAAATATAACTTCGCCATTGCTTTGCATAGTGATATTCTCTCTGGGATATGGTCAAACCATCAGACTCTTCTTTTAGATTTGTTGTGGCATACTCAATCACTCCCTGTGTCTAGCCAGCTTATAAAGGTTTTCTAATAAAACCATTAAATGAGATGGGTCTTCTGCAGGACATGTGACACCTTTGAATATGTTATAGCTCTCTACACTTGTTGTAAAGTTCATAATAGGTTCTTATAACCAGCGGAAACATTTCAAACTAATTCTATAAATGTATTGTTACATTCAATTCAATTCAACTTTAATGTCATCGCACAAATACAAGTATGAGTACAACGAAATGCAGTTTTGCGTCAGTCCGTAGTAGTTGTGCATAAAGAAATTAAAAAAAAATAGAAAGAGAGAAGGTACAGAATAATCAAAAAATACAGAATAATTAAACAATGGGGACGGAGGGACCGGAGAAATCTATCGGCAGGACTCCGAGTTCAGCAATGTAATTGTATTATTGTAGAAGCTGTTCCTCATCCTACTAGTACGTGACCTGAGGCTCCTGTACCGCCTCCCTGATGGGAGGAGGGCAAACAGTCCATGGTTGGGGTGTGAGGGGTCCTTGATGATCTTCCCAGCCCGTTTCAGACACCGTTTTCGGTGGAGGGCATCCATGGCAGGGAGCGGGGCACCGATGATGTGCTGCGCGGTTTTCACCACCCGTTGTAGTGCCTTCCTGTCCACATCCTGTCCCAATGCAGCTGCTGTACCATACCGTGAAGCAGGTGGTCAGCATACTCTCTATGGTACAGCGGTAAAAGTTGGTCAGGATCCGGGGGGACAGGTGGGCTTTCTTGAGCCTCCTCAGGAAATGTTATGGGGATAACATGCCTTTCCAGTCTTTAATAGTTCATCTCTTTCCATACTGTTTCAATATATTAAGCTATCTGATTGCAACAAGCTTAAAAACTGACTAGTTTAAATTAAATTGTCAGGATCCAAATATTGCTGGGAAGTCCAGTATTTATTGTGCACTTGTCATATCTCTTCAGAATAAGAAGAAAGTGGTTTTGCTTATTTAATCCTGAAATCCTCCTTACTAATATAAAACTCTCCAATGCCATCAGATGACATTGAAACAAACAGTGGTGGTATAGTTAATTAATGGGATTATGATTTATTGTTTGATAAATAAATCATAATGTTTCTGCAAACGATGACCTATAAAAATACGTTTTATAATTGGTCCTTTTTTTTGGCTCCAAAGCTCATAGTTTGATAGCTATTTAAAGCTAACTATTAAATACTAAATGTCTTAAGGCTAACTTCTCTTGAGATGATTTTGAAGGTATTCATTTCTGAACATACACTAATTAAAACACTAACAATTAATGCATTAACCAATTTCAAAATTCAAGAAAGGCGTTTATCAGCTGTAGAACCAAATCGATATTGTTGATTGATCAATGTGCAAAATATTTTTATAAAGTACAGAACTATGCTCATCCTTTTTCTTCTTCTCCAATAACCTCTCCCCCAATGTCAGCAAGACGATGGAGTTAGTTATTTTCAGGAAACATGCCTCAATCAGTAAGAGGAAATGGTTTGTGAGCTAACCAATGTGAATGGTTTGTGTCCACTCCAGCCATTCCTTCTTCCTGCTCCTGAAGGTACAGAAGTTTGAAAGTTCTCAGATTCAGATTCAGATTCAGATTCAATTTTAATTGTCATTGTCAGTGTACAGTACAGAGACAACGAAATGCATTTAGCATCTCCCTTGAAGCGCGACAATGAAAATCTTGCTTTGCACACCAGATCATAGTAGGCACCAATACTGATCAGATCAGTGTGTCCAGAAATGCAGATGCGGGCAAAATCAAACAGACCAAAATGCTAGAGAAACTCAGCGGGTGAGGCAACATCTATGGAGCAAAGGAATAGGTGACGTTTCGGGTCAAAGAAGAACCTCACCCGCTGAGTTTTTCCAGCATTTCTGTCTACAACAGACTATTATTATTATTGCACTATATTCGTTTATTTATTGAGTATATGTGCATGTGTATACACACTGAACTTTTTTTCTCCCGTTTACTATGTTTACATATTCTGTTGCGCTGCAGCAAGTAAGAATTTAATTGTCCTATCTGGGACATATGGCAATAAAACACTCTTGACTCTTGACAATGCTATGATGCTGTGAACTTTATTCTGCCCTCAGTATATCCCCTTTATTCAATCTATTGTACTTGAGTCTGAGCTGATTGTATCTGTGTATGGAATATCTGATTTGTTTGGATAGCATGCAAAACTGTGTCTCAGTACATGTGACAATAGTAAACCTAAACCTCCATGTGTAACCTTCCTAAGGGATTCTATTGGCATAATCCATTCAAACAAATTCTAGGTGGACATGCTAATCAAGATTGGAATACCATCAGAAAGATCCTCGTGAGAACCATTCTTTCTACTGTGGCTACTACCAGGCTACACATGACCTGACCAATGGAGCTGACTATGTATAATTAGGGCCTTAATGCTTGAAATGTTGACATGGGAGAGTATGCCAATGTTGGTTTACTTATCTTGTCTATGGATTTGAAGAACTCTGCAGAGATGTAGTTGATGGCATCTCTCCAGAGGAACACCGTGACATCACCTCTTTCTCAGTAAACTTCTCCAGTCTCAAAAACCTTTAAAATATTAATTCTACATTATAATTCTACCCTACTATGCGTCCTCCACATCCTTCAAAATTATTGCCCACCATTTCAGTTGTTCGAACCCTATCATTTTTTAATCATTAACTCTCTTTTACTCCTTTCTGTTTTTTACAAAACCAACCACTTTGGCAAAGCCTTTGGTCAACTTTTTCAATAACTCATGTCAAAGATTGTCACTTAAAGAAGCTGGGACATTTTACTACAGTACAAATGGTGCATAAATGCAAGTTCTTGCATTCCATGCAAGGCGGGAAAAAATAGATCTGCACTTCTTTGATGTGTTGAGATTTATTTGCTCCCAATTCAACTAGATAATGATGTATCTCTCAAAATATTCAGAATATTCACAATGGCGTAATGATTGTCTGATTCCAAACACAATGGACCGATTTGTTTTGAAACAGATCTGCACCTGAGCTGCAGGGTTTTTTTGAGTTGGATTAGAAAACGCCACCTGAACGGTTCTTTGTAATCTCTTTGCTGTGCAGGCCTCTGGCCATAATTATCTGAGTATGAATTGTTGTGACGTCATGCTGAGGATAAAAAAGAGATTGAGTGTAATCCAGTTACATGATAGCAATTTAACGTCAGAAATCAATGATCAATACTATTTTGAAAATAGCTATCTTTCTTTCTCAGATGATGTATCTATCCTTCTTCCAGATGATGTATCTTTCATCTTCCATGCCCTTTATGTTAACAGATAATATCTTTACAAATATACCTTTCACTTTCAGTTCAACAGTTGACAATCCTTCCCCCAAAATTCCACTGTCAGTCTTTCAATCCTTACTTGCTATGTTCTTTCCCCAATCCTCCCTAGTCCATGTAATTTCCATGTATTTGAAAATCCTTGTGTTTAATTACGATTCTCTCTATTGCATTTCAGCAACACTGAAATTACTCTGACCAAAGTCACATATGAAATATTCTGCAGCCACTGTTGTGGCAACCTTGAATTGGTCAACTCTTCTGTAGTCTTAAAGAGGCATCTTCAACAATCTGAGGAAGGGCCCAGACCGGAAATATCACCTATCCATGTTCGCCAGAGATGCTGCATGACCCGCTGAGCACTTTGTTTACTTTTTTGTAAACCAGCATCTGCAATTCCTTTTTCCTACAACCTTTTTTTAAATTTACCATCTTGCAGAACACTCCTGTTTAATTTCTCTTAAGCTGTTTGATTACAATCAGAACATTCCCATTGCATACACTTTTAATTTTTATAACATCATCATCACTTCATGTCTTCAACACTCAAAATGTCACAGCTCTACAACTCCCTTCACATGACCTTAAATGACAAAATATTTCTATCCCTGGTGAGATTTTTAATCCGGATTTCACAAACTTTTAAAAGACCACCATAAGTAAGTATAGGCATCCTGGCAGACAACTTGTACACAGTAAGCTTCCACAGGCAAAAGTGTCATAAAGATCAATAAAACTACCTTGGTTAATTAGATTCTTGATTAGTACAGGAGTTGGGGGTTATGGGGTGAGCATGCTTTCCCATGCGGGAGAATGGGGTTAGGAGGGAGATAGATCAGCCATGATTGAATGGCAGAGTAGACTTGATGGGCCAAATGGCCTAATTCTGCTCCTGTCACATGACCTGAATGAAATATTAACTGTGTTTCTCATAACAGGTGTTTTTTGGCCCACCAACAATGTTAAAAGGGTTCATTTTTATTTCTGTTTTATTAATGTTGACCAGCTATTAGACATTGGGCACAAATCAATTACTTCCTGATCTCTATTAGTTCAGCTCAAGTCATGAATGGACCTTGGCTTTTCTTTGCCCCACCAGGAGTAGCTGTTTTTAGATGATAATTTCCCCTCTCAGTAAGTCCCGTTCTTAAAACCTCTCACCAGATCCATAACATTTACGCCATTGCGCTAGTTTCTGCTTATTGGTTTGTCTGGGCCTTTCTAGCAGGTTCAGCCTCGGTAAAGTGCCTCGGTAAAGTTCAATCTTATAATAAAGGGCCTGTCCCACTTAGGCGTTTTTTTTAGGCGACTGCTGGCGACAGTCACAGTCGTAGCGAGACGCCAAAATGGACTCTCCCTATGACAATGTCTACGACAAGCTACCACATAGTCGACGTCAAGCTACGACAAACTACGTCAACTGGCGACACAATTCCTTGTTCCGAAGTCGACCTACCTCCACCCGCGACAAGCTACGACCCTGTTGGCGATAAATGGAAACAAGTGAAGACTTCTCTTGACGCCGGTACTGTCGCCGATTGACGTAGGATGACCTAGGTTGTCGCCAATGGAAATCACCGTGGAGCGGATGGGCCCTTGCCAGTCGCCAGAGGGGAGTGCTCAGATCGCTGGACCGCGGACTGTTAAAGCCTGAAGCCGTGGTCTGTAGAGCTTCTAGCTGCGGGTGCGGCGTCCGGAGCCTGGGACCCCTCGCTAGGAGATCGCTGGAGAAGAGCTCTGATTGCCGGCACATTTACCACGAAATCCACGAAAAAAGGGCGGGCGTAACAATGGGGACCAGCAGAACAAAGCTGGGAACAGCTGGCAAATGACCTCTACGTTGCGGTGTAGCTACGACCACCGGACTGTCACCGTCCACATGGACGGGCTTGAGGCGGCCGATGGAGACGAACTCCTCCCAGCCACCCACGTCCAACGTGAACGTGGGGATTCCGGCCCGAAGCACTCAAAACGGCCCCTCATAGACCTGCTGCAGTGGGGAGCTGTGAGCGTCTTGTGGAGGAAAACATAGGCACACCTCTGTAACACCACGAGCACATGCACCGCGGATGGCCCATGCCTGGAGGTGAGGATGGGAGCCAACGTGCGCACTCATTCACGAAGCTCAGCCAGCAACGCCGAGGCCGAAACTTCCTGACCACGGGCGGCAGGCTGGAAATCTCCAGGCACCCGGAAGGCCGAGCCATAAACGAGCTCGGCCGAGGAGGCAGCCAAACCTCCTTAGGCACGGTATGAATACCCAGGGGGACCCAAGGCAGCTGGTCTACCCAGTCCGGACCCGTAAGCCGGGCCTTCAGCGCCGACTTAAGGTGCCGATGGAACCTTTCGACCAGTCCATTAGCCTCCGGGTGATAGGCGGTCGTCTAGTGCAGTCGGGCGCTGTAGAGCTGTGCCAGGGCCGTCCACAGGGAAGAGGTGAACTGGGCCCCATGGTCCGTGGTGATGTCAGAGGACACCCCAAACCAGGCGATCCAGTGGGCTGCCATAGCCCGGGTGCAAGCCTCAGCGGAGATATTAGAAAGCGGGATCGCTTCCAGCCACCTCGTGAATCTGTCCACGATGGTGAGCAGGTGTGTGGCGCCTCGAGAATGTGGCAGGGGACCCATGAGATCCACATGCACATGCAGGAACCTGCCCTCCAGGGCAGCGAAATCTTGCACGGGAGGCCGCAAGTGTCGTTGGACCTTGGAAGTCTCTCACGGAATGTAGGCACGGGCCCAGGCAGCCACCTGTTTAGGTAGTCCATGCCAGACGAACCTTAGCAGCTGAGAGGGCAGACGTCGCTCATATGGACGGGTGGGATAAATCATGGACCTCGTCGAAAACCCGCCGCCTCCAACCGACGGGAATGACTAGACGGGCTCGTCCTGTGGTGACATCGCACAGGACCTTGATACCAGCAGCACCGCAAGGTACTTCGGCTAACCAGAGGCCTGGGTCGGTGGTGTGATAGTCCGCCATGCTGCTCACTGCCAGCTGCCAGTCGACGCCTTGGTCGAGAGCCAAAACTGAGGGAATGGGGGTACGAGACAAGACGTCGGCCACGACGTTAAGCTTCCCAGCTACATGCTGAATATCGGTCGTGAATTCGGAGATGTAGGCAAGGTGCCGCTGCTGCCTGGCAGACCACGGATCCGCGATTTTGCTAAGGGCGAAAGTGCGAGGTTTGTGGTCCGTGAAAGCAGTGAAAGCGCGGCCCTTGAGGAAATACCTGAAATGCCTGATGGCCAGGTAGAGCGCGAGCAGTTCCCGGTCGAAAGCACTATATTTGCACTCTGGAGCCCGTAGCTGCCGACTAAAAAACACCATCGGCTGCCAGAGCTTGTCAACGAACTGCTCCAGAACGGCACCAATAGCAGCATCCGAAGCGTCGATGTTGAGCGCTGTGGGGGCAGATGTTCTCGGGTGCACCAGCGTAGTGGCATTGGCCAGCGCTTCCTTGGCACCGTCGAATGCCGCGTTCGCTTCGTCGGACCACACCAGGTCCCGGGGCTTGCCCGTCAGGCACTGGAACAGGGGGTGCATGACAGCAGCGGCCGACGGCACAAAACTTCACCATATTGACAAACTCCTGCAGCCCCTTGATGGCCAGTGGCCGGGGAAACTGCCGAATGGCCTCGACCTTCGCAGGGAGTGGCGTAGCACCCTGCGGGGTAACCTGATGTCCCAGAAATGAAATGGAACGCAGGCCGAACTGACACTTCGTGGGGTTAATTACCAGGCTGTGTTCCCGTAGACGCTGGAACAAAAGGCGAAGGTGGTTAACATGTTCCGCCAGCGAAACGCTGGCCACCAGGATGTCGTCCAAATAAATGAAGACAAAAAGCAGGCCCCGTCCGAACTGGTCCATGAGCCGCTGGAACGCCTGAGCGGCGTTCTTCAGACCGAAAGGCATACAAAGCCACTCGAACAGGCTGAACGGGGTAATGGTGGCGGTCTTAGGAATGTCATCGAGGTGCGTCGAGAAAACCTGTATATGAGGCACCGGGTAATGGTCCGCCGTGGTCACTGTGTTACGGTGCCTGTAATTGCCGCACGACCTCCACCCCCCCAGATGCATTCAGGACCATGTGGAGCGGGGAGGCCCAAGGGCTGTCGGACCGTCGGCCAATGCCCATGTCTTCTATCAGTTGAAACTCATCCCGGGCAATACGCAGTTTGTCTGGCGACAGGCGGCGTGCCAGAGCATGCACCAGGGGGCCCTTGGTGGGGATGTGGTGCACGACCCCGTGGTGGGGAGGCGCCCCGCTGAAACGGGGCGTAAGGAGTTCGGGGTAATCGGAGAGTAGGGTGGCGAACGGGCCCTCGACTTCGGCGACGGCGTCAGGCTGTGGGATGGGCGGTGGCAGGCAGCGCGGTGCAGCGGCGCCGATGTCTGACCGCGGGGCCATATGACCGCCCCGCAAATCGACGACGAGAGAGAACGCGCACAGGAAATCAGTACCTAGGAATGGCTGGGCGACGTTCGCAACGATAAACTTCCACTTGTACGAGCGGGAGTTGAAAGTGAGGTTAAGGGTCCGCGTACCATACGTTTGAATGTTGCTCCCGTTAACGGCCGAGAGGACAGGGGCCTTCTTCCCAGCATGGGTATCACGGCTGGTCGGGGGAAGAATGCTGACGATCGCGCCGGAGACCACCAGTAAACGGCGGCCCGAATGGTCGCGGATGTAGAGGCGTTCGTTCTGGCTGATCGCGTTCGCCTCTACGGACAATCGGCTGAGGCATTTCCCTGAAACGTGCAGGGCAAGCGGCAGCGTTGAGCCTCCGCACCAAAATGGAGGTGGTAGTAGCACCAATGGCGCCTACCACGAGTCTCGGGACGCTGCTGCTGTTCCTCGGCTGAGGTCGTGCCTTCCTCACGCGGGAGGCGAGCTGGTGCGGACACGCAAACCTCTTGATGTCTGGTCATCCACAGCTCATCGGCTCGCTCCACGAGCTGCTGGGGGTCATTAAAGTCCGCGCCAGCGAGCATCAGGCGGACATCGTCGGGCATTTGTTCAAGGAACGTCTGCTCGATCAACAGGCACGGGCAGTGTCCATCCATCAGCGCAAGCATCCTGGCTATCAGAGCAGACGGACGCCAATCTCCCAGGCTGTCGATGTGCAGGATGCGGGCATCACGGTCCCATCGGCTGAGTCCGAACGTATGCAGCAGAAGGGCCTTGAGGCCGCCGTATTTGACCTTTGCAGGTGGGTCCTGGAGGTAGGGCAGTAGACGGGAGGCAGACTACTGCGACAGGGCTCCCACCACGTGGAAATGCCTCATCTTATCCGCTGTAATATGGTGCAGATGGAACTATGCCTCAACGTGTGCGAACCACACTTGAGGCTGATCGGGCCAAAACGGGAGCAGTTTAAGACTGACTGCGTTCTGCTGGGCATCAAGAGGGAAAATAATTGTCCTGCATATTCTTCTTCATCCAACTTCGGCTGGACACGTCGGGGTCACCAATTTGGCGGATGTAGACAAAAGTCGGATTTTATACCAAGTTTTATTCGCAAACAGTTTAACGACAACGAGTCTAACAAATGTGACTAATACATGTCTAGCCACAACGGTGGTCTCGATTGACTACTGGGCACAGCCCAGAAACTGCGCGAATACGCAACCCCTCCCAGAGTCACATGTTCGAGGAACCCAACTGCAGGGTTCGATTACTTCCGAGCACCAGCAGGTTCCGCTACAGTGTATTGTGTGTTTTTTTTAATTTTCATCTCACTGCACGTTATTGTGTATGTGATGAATAAATCTGATTGATTGATTGATTGATATTATGTGAACGAAGTTCCCTGCATGGCAGAAGATGTCTGCAGACAGACGCAAAATGGTGCAGTAACTCAGCGGGTCAGGCAGCATCTCTGGAGAAAAGGAATAGGTGACGTTTCGGTTCGAGACTTTTCTTCAGACTGAGAGTCAGGGGAAAGGGGAACGAGAGATGTAAACGGTACTGAGGAGAAATGAAGTCAAGATATGTAAAAAGCACAGATAATCAAGGATGTGTGGCACACAATAGGCCATTTGTCGGGTGTGGGATAGGTGACAACGAGTAGGGAAACTCAACAGGATGACAGTGAAACTAGTACGAGACCAGGGTGGGGGAGGGACGGAGGGAGGGGATGTCAACCTCGCAGCAGCCTGTAAATCTATCCTGCCAGTCTTCCAAACACTTGTTCGTGTGCACATGTTGTATGTGCATCGGTGTTAAGTAACCCGGGGAGAACCTGTCCTTGGTGCAGAAACAATAAACCGCAGAAGCTAATTTGCACAAAAGAACGCGGAGTGCTGGAGTACCTCAGCAGGTCAGGCAGCATCTCTGAAGAACATGGATTGGTGACATTTCGGTTCAAGTTCAAGTTAA
The DNA here is from genome assembly GCF_028641065.1 of Leucoraja erinaceus. Taxonomy (NCBI): domain Eukaryota; kingdom Metazoa; phylum Chordata; class Chondrichthyes; order Rajiformes; family Rajidae; genus Leucoraja; species Leucoraja erinaceus. The sequence continues at coordinate 121,523,502 of NC_073377.1, read as the reverse complement.
TTTATTGTCATGTGTCCCTGATAGGACAATGAAATTCTTGCTTTGCTTCAGCACAACTTTGCTTCAGCACAGCAGTTCGGGACCCTTCTTCAGACTGATTGTAGGTGGTGGTGGGGAAGGTGAATAAAGGTCCCGACCCGAATCGTCACCCATCCCTTCTCTCCAGAGATGCTGCCTGTTCCGGTGAGTTACTCCAGCACTCTGTGTCCATCCTCTCTCCGAGGACACCACCTGCTCGATAGTGAGGCCTGAATCCAGGTCTGACAAAGTTACCCCAATAAGTAGGGGTGGAGTAAGTTTCCGAACTGCATGTTCTTTTTCCCTTTGGATTTGCTTTTTCGTGAGAATCGTTAAACTAATTTAAAACAAGCAAGCTTAAATTCAGAATGTGATTGCGGGAGCATTTCTGAAGCGCGTTTTTTTCTTTTGCAGTTGGATTTCTTGCTTCCTCAACTTCGGCGAATTCCTGGCGGTAAATGAAACTTTCAAATTCCTCCCCCCAGAAGTTCAGGACCGATCTGCAACCAGGTGCTGAAACTTTAATCTCTCGTCCATTCTCCCGGGACACTTTTGCCGTTGAGCTAAATGTTTCCTTGTAAGGAGTAGTTTGTGCTGGCTGCAGTGTGCCTCAGGGAGTTGAGAAGACGCCAGCCGTAGACTCCAGCACCAGCCCAGCTCGCTATATAAACCACAGCCGCGATGCGCAGCCACGGGCGAGCATGGTGAGTGTGTGGATGCAGGGCAGGGCAGGGCGCGGCGTGGCTAGTCCAGCCGGCTTATCCTTATGATATTACTCCCTGATTTTCTTTGCTCTGCAGGCGAGCAGGAAGACCAAAAAGAAGGAAGGCGGCGCCAAGCGAGCCCAGAGGGCTTCCTCCAACGTCTTCTCCAGCTTTGAACAGACCCAGATCCAGGAATTCAAGGAAGTAAGTGTCGGGAACTGGGACCAATTTCATTTATGTAGCGCCTTTCCGTTGACCCGAAGCGTTTTATAGCTTATTATTATTTTGTTATTTGACACGAAATAGAGTAATTCAGCACAGGACTCTTCGGCTCAACTCGTCCGTGCCGACCAAGATGCCCTATCTAAGCGAGTCCCATTTGCCCACGTTTGGCTCGTATCCCTCTATACCTTTCCAGCCAGGGGCGGATTAAGGCTCATTGGTGCCCTAAGTACTGACCAATCTTGGTGCCCCCCTCCTTTCCACACTGACCCAGTCCATTTTAGTTGTTGACCTGTCTGACCAGATATAGGGTGATTTCACCAAAGGTCAAATGAGCGTAGATCCCCCCTCACGTGACCGAAAATTTTAACTGGAGGACATATGTCAGATCGGTACATGTTAGCGAATGGGGAAACACGCACTTTCCCACCCGTTAAAAACATGGAAAACGGCCGATTTTTGAGCTGAAAATTTCTGTGCTAGTCGGGGTGACCGTGAAGCACAGCGACCTAAATTTTCAGGCAAAAAAAAAGATAGAAAGTAAGGTAATTACAAGAGGGAACTGAAGGTAGAAAGCCAGCGGAAGTGAACAGCTGACATTTGCCGTGGAGATTTTAAGATCCAAAATATCGGGAATTATCGCGTTTGCTCGCTGAATTTCATCAAAAGTAAGGCATTATTAACTTACTTTTGATGAAATTCAGCGAGCAAACGCGTTAATTCCCGATATTTTGGATCTTAAAATCTCCACGGCAAATGTCAGCTGTTCACTTCCGCTGCTTTCTACCTTCAGTTCCCTCTTGTAATTACCTTACTTTCTATCTTTTTTTTTGCCTGAAAATTTAGGTCGCTGTGCTTCACGGTCACCCCGACTAGCACAGAAAATTTCAGCTCAAAAATCGGCCGTTTTCCATGTTTTTAACGGGTGGGAAAGTGCGTGTTTCCCCATTCACTTACATGTACCGATCTGACATATGTCCTCCAGTTAAAATTTTCGGTCACGTGAGGGGGGATCTACGCTCATTTGACCTTTGGTGAAATCACCCTATACAATGCAGGTTGCAGCAGTACAAAAATGTATTTATATGATAACACAATATACTGTACAAACTAAGCCAAGCTTGGGCTACATAAAGTTCTACAAAAATGCAATACAACATCTATTTTAATATTTCACAAGTTAAATGTATCAAAGTTCCAATATTCATGACCTGAAAGGCATTTTTCTACATTTCATTTTCGCAAAATCACTGATAACATCCTCGAAATTAATACTTCTCAGAATGTCTGCTTGAATTGTTAATATACACAGTGAGTCGAGTCTTTCTTGAAGCATAACTGATCTATTTGTTTTTTTTTTACACGTTTCAGTTGTGAGAAAGACCTCTCTGTTGTGCAGTTGGTGACCATTAATGTTAAACATATTCTTAAGGCAATTTCAACATTTGGAAAGGCACTCTCTAGTTTGTCTTCTGTAATTGTGTTGTAAAGTTCCATGTGAGTGAAAGATGTTTTCTTGGTTGTTTCAAACTTATGAAGAACATATGAATGGAACTGCTGAAGCTCTGTAGACAAAGTGTTGTTCATGTCATCTGGATAAGCATCAATGAGTGTCTGACAAGTCTTTGAGTACCTTTCACTTTCTGATAATTGGGAATTAACACCTTGTTGGGTGGCATTAGGAACATCTATCAGACAAGAGAATCTGTCTGCTATTTCAGTGACACCTTTCGTCTCCTCCTCATTTCCGTTTCTAACTTTTCAACAATTACATAAAAAGTGGAGATACGGAATTTGTCTCTGGCTCTGAGAATGACCTCTGGTGCATTTCCATCGTTGGGCATTCTCTTTCTTATATGCTTACGCGTTTGAGTTGCTTTGTATTCTACATCAGGGAGCATTTTTTTACAAATCTTCATTCGTTTTTTTTTCTTTTCACCCTTTTCCCAACTTTGTGGTGCCCCCTTTGGCCCTGGTGCCCTAAGCACGTGCTTGGTCTGCTTAATGGTTAATCCGCCCCTGTTTCCAGCCCAATGTTGCTAATGTATCTACCTCAACTAAGCAGCATGTTCGGCACAAACATTGTGGGCCGAAGGGCCCCTTCATGTGCTGTACTGTTCTATGTACTCCTTTGACAACTGGTCCCATACAGTGAAAAAGTTGTCCCTCAGGTTCCTATGAAATCTTGTACCTTTCAGCTTAAACATATGTCCTCATGTTTTTGATTCCCCAATGCTGGGTATAAGATTGCAGAAAAGCTGCCGAGAAGAGGAGGGATAACCTTACGACGAGTATGTGGGAAAGAGTGAAAAGAGACTGGTAGGCTGGAACAAGAGACTGGGGTAGGATGAGAGAATAATTAATGAAGGTGTTAAATTACATGAATAGTATGAATGGAGAGAAAGCCACGCTAAAGATTAATGGGTTTATTCTGAGAGTGGTATGGATTCACTGGCCAGAATGGTTGTTCTCTTATCATAAAGGGATATGAGAAAGATTAAAATCTGAAAAATGAAATCATTACAATTAGCCATTTGCTGGAACACTTTGATTTCCTACGCTATTTAAATTGATATTGGTTTCCCATATTCTATTAGGGACATCAATATTCAGTGGAATGCAAAGACAGATCTAAACTTGAAATAACATCAAAGCACAAAGTTTTAAAAATAAATCCTTTCCTTGATTCAATTGAACTATTATTGTTCAGTATATCTCCTGTGGTTTTTTTTCATAGTTATTACATTACATAAAAAGTGGAGATACGGAATTTGTCTCTGGCTCTGAGAATGACCTCTGGTGCATTTCCATCGTTGGGCATGTTAAAACCAGGAAAGTGTCAAGGCTAGAAACGTGTGCAATAGTTTACACAAGTTAATATATTTTACAGTTGAGTTAAATAGTTAATATATTTCTCTTTATTCATTTGCATTACAAGCTAAATGACGAAAATATTTCTAGATGTTCATTTGAAATACAAGGGTCTTCTGATGTAACTGCACGCTATCATGTTCGTAAAATGATCTGTCAGAGGGATTAATTAGTTCATAAATTCAAGGAGCAGAATTAGGTAATTCGGCCCATCAAGTCTATTCCACCATTCAATCATGGCTGATCTTTCTTTCCTCTCAACACCATTCTCCTGCCTTCTCACCATAGCCCCTGACACCCATACTAATCAAGTCTGTCAATCTCCGCCTTGAAAAATATCCTTTGACTTGGCCTCCACAGCCGTCTGTGGCAATGAATTCCACATGTTAAACTGGATGGTTTTGATGTTTTTCTCCTTTCAGGCTTTCACTCTGATTGACCAGAACAGAGATGGCTTCATTGACAAAGAAGATCTGAAAGACACTTATGCATCCTTGGGTAAATGCTATTTGCAAATCTCATACCCTCTCAGTGTAACTGATGCTGAATGCAGAAGCTCGCACTTGTGATTTCCCCTTACGACGGTCATTAGTCACTTGACAGATCCACTTTAATATTAGAATATTCCGTAAATATTTGGATATCACATTTCAGCCTCTGGGATGTCTCAGTTCAACCCTCTGCAGTATCAGATACATCGAACAGCTAACATTCAGTTGCTCCTTTCCCACAGCCAGCATTAACTGAACACTGGTGAAAGGAAAGACTTGTGTCTGCTGCATCCTTGAAGCATTTTAAAATTTATGCCACCTATGAATTACTTTTGAACTATCATTAGTAGAAGGATTAGAATTAGTAAGAAGGAAAATTAGTTTGCCGATTTGATGGTGGTGTTTGAGAAGCTTTCAGGTAAGCACATGGATATGCAGGGAATGGAGGTATACGAATAATGTGCAGGCAGATTAATTTAGTTTAGTTTAGAGATACAGTGTGGAAACGGGCCCTTCTGCCCACCAAGTCCACACCGACCAGCAATCACCCATACACTAGTTCTATCCAACACATTAGGGACAATTTACAGAAGCCAATTAACCTACAAACCTGCATGGTCATTGGAATGTGGGAGGAAACTGGAGCACCCAGTGAAAACCCACATGGACACAGAGAGAACATACAAACTCCATATAGACAGCACCCATAGTCAGAATTGTCGCACTATTACGAGACACTTGTACATAAGGCTAGATTACTGGTGAATGGCAAACCGTTCAATGGATTGTATTGTTTAGAGCACAGAATATTGTGCTCAGTTTTAGTCAGCATGAATTAAGCAATATGACGACACCCTGAAAAGAGAAGAAGCGCAAGTACGATCCCTATAACAGTAAATAAAGGCACTCCTCAGGTTATGTAAAGGTTCTGATTCTGAAAACTATCCATAAGCTGGTTTGTCCATAACTCAGAAATGTCCTTTTTCAACAGCTACAGCATCCATATCATATTGCTCTACATACACTTACCCAAATCATCCGAACACTATGCATAATTATGTTTGAAAATGCTTTAGAAGATTTGGGAGAATTCATGTAATGTCAGATTTCTTTAAATCAGGTTTTTTGTGATCCAATGAACCCTGTATATGAAAAAAAAAGAGTATTAAGCTTGAGATTAAGAGTATTAAGATTCTGGAGAAATGTCAACTAAAATGGAAGACAAAGTGTTGAATGGTGTAGTTCCTTATGAGACCTGCTCAGGATATGGACTGTCAATGGAAATGAATAAAAAATCAATTAAAATAGAATTAGCTGGAAATATATGTTCTCAAAGAATACTAAGATCCATTATTATAAATTGGCTGACAAATGCAGATTTCAAGGGGAAAACCTGATATTTCCAGGGAGAAAGGAATAGAGGATATGTTGAGGAATTACTTTAGAGATACAATGTGGAAACAAGCCCTTCCACCCAACGAGTCCATGCCAACCAACAATCATCCATACACTAGTTCTATCCTGCTTACTAGGGACAATTTACAGAACCCAATTAACCGACAAACCTGTACACCTTTGGAGTGTGGGAGGAAACCAGAGCACCTGGAGAAAACCCATGTGGTCACAGGGAGAATGTACAAACTCCATACAGATAGCGCTGTAAAGCACCCGCTGCACCACCCCAAATTAGGAGAAGAATTATGAAAAAATGCTCATAAAAGAACAGTTCTGTAGGGTTGAATGGTCTAGTTCCCTAATGTAAGGTCTATTTAATATAATATGTTTGATGGTCAGCCATGAAGAATAATAAAACAAAGATTGGTCAAAGCTATGGGAGGAGTTGATAGCTTGTGGGATTCATATCAAAAATATCATCATTAATTTTCTATTTTATTTTAGGCAAACTCAACGTAAAAGATGACGAACTAGAATCCATGTTGCAAGAGGCTACTGGTCCAATTAACTTCACCATGTTTTTAAATCTGTTTGGAGCAAAGTTACATGGTATGGTAATACCACTTCTGTTTCCATTTCCTGCCCCCCTAACTTTGTTCTCACTGATTCTTTATTTATTTAATTTTGCACAGGTTCTGATCCAGAAGATGTGATGCTAAATGCCTTCAAAATGTTTGATCCAAATGGGAAAGGAAACATCAACAAAGACGAGTACATGTTTCTTTTATCTTCTTGGGTTTTGCTAGTGCTTGTTTTTGCAGTTCCTTGGTGTTTTTATTGACAAGTTTCTCATGCTGTTTTTTCCACCTGCAGATTGAAACAATTGTTAATGACACAAGCTGACAAGTTCACAGCTGAGGAGGTGTGTACAAACACTTAACAGCTCACTTTTCTTTGACCAATACTCATTTGCCAATTAGGAATGGAAGAGTATATATCTCAGGTGTAACAAGGGCTTACACCTTGTTACATCCATGTAATGGGAGTAATAGACAATAGGTGCAGGAGTAGGCCATTCGGCCCTTCGAGCCAGCATAGCCATTCAATGTGATCATGGCTGATCATCTCCAATCAGTACCCTGTTCCTGCCTTCTCCCCATATCCCCTGACTCCGCTATTTTTAAGAGCCCTATCTAGCTCTCACTTGAAAGCATCCAGAGATTCTGCCTCCACCGCCCGCTGAGGCAGAGAATTCCACAGACTCACCACTCTCTGTGAGAAAAAGTGTTTCCTCGTCTCCGTTCTAAATGGCTTACCTCCTTATTGTTAAACTATGGCCCCTGGTTCTGGACTCCCCCAACATCGGGAACATGTTTCCTGCCTCTAGCGTGTCCAAGCCCTTAACAATCTTATATGTTTCAATGAGATGCCCTCTCATCCTTCTAAACTCTAGAGTGTACAAGTCCAGCTGCACCATTCTCTCAGCATATGATAGTCCTGCCATCCTGAGAATTAACCTTGTAAACCTATGCTGCACTCCCTCAATAGCAAGAATGTCCTTCCTCAAATTAGGGGACCAAAACTGCACACAATACTCCAGGTGTGATCTCACTAGGGCTCTGTACAACTGCAGAAGGGCCTCTTTGCTCCTATATTCGATTCCTCTTGTTATAAAGGCCAACATGCCATTCGCAAGAAAACCTCTCCTTATTACAACTCCCATAATGAAGTAAGTTGTATAATTTGTTCTCCAAAAATTAACTTGCATTTAAAAAACAGCTGAAGTAAATAAAAGGTGATGGATTTTTCTCTTAATAAATGTATGTATCAGTAATGTAGTTATGTCAGGATGTGTGATTTAGATGAAAATAATCCTGAGTGAACGATGACTTTGTATTCATAAGGTACCTACGCACAAAATAGGTTGTTGAGTTGATTTCAATGGGTTTTATAATTTCCCCTTTTATATATTTAATGAGATTGTCAGCTATTAACCGGGCATTTAACGTTTCAACATTTAAACATTTAATAGCAGTGTAATATGTTATCCTTCCTTTCTTCCTTCTTGCTATATGCTCTAGACTAACCAGATGTTTCAGTCCTCTCCCATTGATTCGGCGGGTAACCTGGATTATAAATCACTCTGCTACATCATCACACACGGTGAAGAAAAGGAAGACTAAATGAAAAATCAAGCACACTTACCCAAAGTCCTCAGATCTTTGTATTTATCACGTTGCATCAACAGTGAATAAAACCACATTTTAAATAATGGTTCTTGTAGTTTTTATGGCTCCTCCACCCATTGACTTAATTGACAAAATTCAAATAGTTTACTCACCTCTTGTGCTACATATGCACATAGCAATTCATATAATTCAGAGGCACTTTTGAGATGCTGAGTTCGATCCTGACTACGAGTGCTGCCTGTACGGAGTTTGTACGATCAAACTGAATTTTTGCCACACAGTCATGTATGTACAGGAAGTAAGTTTAGTAGGAAGCTGAGCCACATCCTTGCGGGGCACTGGTGTTAAGCGTTATGAAGAAAGATGTGTTGTCTATTCTCACTGATTATGTACTTTATGCCACTGTAAAGCCACAAATGTTCCTGCATAATACCAATGTTATTTCAGAACGTATGACAAAGATTCATGAAGCAATTGCACACGTACTTATTTCCAGAATTATGACTGTTCAAAGCTGCTGGCACGCAATGATTAAGCTTTGAAGTAGAGTAGAATGTGCTGAATATAGCCACTAGGTGGAGGCAAATGACCAAATGAACATGAGCTTGTAACCAAAAAGGTGCAGGGATCTGAATGCTTTATCCTGTACACATTGGTGGCAATGCAGGTAGCAAATTTACCCATCTTAATTATTTCTGCACACAGTCTGCATTAACCATCATATTTATTGGCTACTTGTAGAAGGGGACTTGATAGCATCAGCGAAATCCACTCCGCACTTCTAAAATGGAGGTACATTGTTCAACAGAAGTTCTTGATAGTTGTGGCTCAAGAAAGCCTGCAGCAGAAAACACTATGGAGCATAATAAACATTACTGGCTTCAAGTATTACTGGAGTTTGTGCCTACAATTACTCCACAGAGTTCTTTTTAGGATGTACTAGACTAAGTGGGACCCGTTGGGTCCCTGTCACATAGGAGGCTTGCTCCCCCAACGCAATATTCCACCACTCACCCATAGCCCCCAACTGCACAGACGCAGCTCATTTACCCGCATCCCTAGCACTCTCTCCCCCTCCTCTTCACCCTCCCTCTCCTCTTCCCCTCCCCAATCCCTCACTCACCTCTCTCTCCATCTCCTTTCCCCTACCCTCAGTCACTCCCTCCATCCTTAACTACCCTACGTACTCCCATCCATAACTCTCCCCTCTCCCCCCCATCCCCCCCCCCCTATCCCCCCCCCCCCCCCCCCCCACTATCCTCCTCATCTCCCCCACTGCCCTCCTCTCCCTCTATTCCCCACTCCCTACCTCCCCCAATCCCCCACTTCTCTACTGCCCCCCTCCTCTCCCTCTATTCCCCCTCCTCCCCCACTCTCCCTCCTCACCTCCTCCCTTTTCTTTTCCCTCACCTCCTACTCTCCCCCAACCCCTCCCTCACCTCTCCTTTCCCTCTCCCCCTACCCAACCCCTCCCTCACCTCTCCTTTCCCTCTCCCCCTACCCCCAGTCACTCCCTCCCCCCATAACTCCTCTCCCCTAACTCCTCTCCCCTCCCTACTCCCATCCTCTCCCTCTATCCCCTCTCCTGGTCCACAGCCCCTCCCCAGGATATCGAGTTTGCTTCTCCTCTCCCTTCTTGCGTGCCCCAGAGGAGCATCAGCCGTCAGCGCGGATCCTCGGCTTGGCCCGGAAGCACCAGCAGCTACGGTCGCACCAGCGTGTGGGTGGGGTGGGAGAGCTCAGAGAAAAGATGGGGGAAGAGCCATGGGGGAGATGGGGTTATCACGGGAGATGGGGACAAGAGCCAGTGAGGGGACCAGGGGGGAAGGGGCTGCAGCTGCGGGGCATTGCCATGGCGGTGCGTTTGGGAATCACAGCAGGCGCTGGATGCTCTCCTCCGCTGGGATTAGACTCTCCGCTTTCCTTTTGGCGATATCTCCGACGCCTGGCTGGGCCTCACCACTTCTGGTCCCTCCGAAAATTGTGTCCGACTGGAGAACTCTGCCGGCCATCAGCTCCAGTAAAGACGCGATGGCGCAGGAAGGGGCAGATCATCACGGGGAGTGACATGAGAAGAGACAAATCCGTGCGGCACTGACTGGCAGGAGAGGAGAGCGATCTGTGCACGCGCGGTTTTTAATATTTTTAAACCTCGCTAACTTTTACAATATACTAACGATCAGAACAAAACTTGTTGCACTCGCAGCACATGAGAACGCTGAGTGAGCCGACTAAACATTGTAGCGCTATCGCGTACCGTTTTTACGCAAATAGAAAAACCGCGCAAACCGGAAGAGCACAAGATCAGAGTTTTAGTTATGTACTAGACTAAGTGGGACCCTTTAGGTCCCATGTACACACGGGAGGGCTGGTCCCGCAACGCAATATTCCACCTCTCCACCAATTCCAATAATGGTGGCCAGTGGGGGGGGGGGGGGGGGGGGCACACCGCCATTCAATATGATCATGGCTGATCATCCAACTCAGTATCCTGTACCTGCCTTCTCTCCATACCCCTGATCCCTTTAGCCACAAGGGCCACATCTAACTCCCTCTTAAATAGCCAATTAACTGGCCTCAACTACCTTCTGTGGCAGAGAGTTCCAGAGATTCTCTGGAACTCTCTGTGTGAAAAATGTTTTTCTCATCTCGGTCCTAAAGGATTTTCCCTTTATCCTTAAGCTGTGACCCCTTGTCCTGGACTTCCCCAACATCAGGAACAATCTTCCTGCATCTAGCCTGTCCAACCCCTTAAGAATCTTGTAAGTTTCTATAAGTTTCAAGTAGGGTGCAAGGCCACCAAATTCAGGTCCAGTTTCCTACCACTTCAAGCAGGGTGCAAGGCCACGGAATCCAAGCGCAGTTTCCAACCACTTCAAGGAGGGTGAAAGGCCACCATATTCAAATGCAGTTTCATACCATTCAAGGAGGGTGAAAGGCCACCATATTCAAATGCAGTTTCATACCATTTCATGCAGGGTGCAACGACACCACATTCAAATGCAGTTTCATACCATTTCATGCAGGGTGCAAGGCCACCATATTCAAATGCAGTTTCATACCATTTCAAGCAAAGTGAAACAACCATAAAACCACACAAAACACCACACAGTAGTTCAGTAGACAGTCAGTGTGTTCACAGCTCAGTCAGAGTTGTGACCTCTCCGTCCTCCATCATACAGACTGAGCCACACCCACACTTCCGGGTTTTATAATCCCTCCCCCTTCCACCGGAAAAGGTGTGGCCTTCATGGTGTGATTGACAGGAGAGAGATTCTCAACATTTTTTAAACACTAGCAGTTAAAAATTAGCAGTGCATTTTACTTCAACCCAAACAACCATTAGCAGTGCATTTTTACTTCAACGCAAACAACCATTTGCAGTGCATTTTTACTTCAACCCAGACAACCATTAGCATTGCATTTTTACTTCAACCCAAAGAACCATTAGCAGTGCATTTTTACTTCATTAGCAGTGCATTTTTACTTCATTAGCAGTGCATTTTTACTTCATTAGCAGTGCATTTTTACTTCATTAGCAGTGCATTTTTACTTAATTAGCAGTGCATTTTTATTTCATTAGCAGTGGATTCTTGGGGCGGCAGCTCAGTCCCTCAAGCCTGATGTGCTGGCAGCTCAGTCCCTCAAGCCTGATGTGCTGGCAGCTCACTGATGGCTGGTGGGCTAGCAGTTGACTCACGGCTATTCCTTCAAATTCCATTTCAAGCAGAGTGCAAGGCCACCAAATTCAAATCCCTTTTCCTACCATTTCAAGCAGGGTGGAAGGCCACCAAAATTCAAGTGCTGTTTCATACCACTTCAAGCAGGGTGCAAGGTCACCAAATTCAATTGCAGTTTCCAACCACTTCAAGCAGGGTGCAAGACTACCAAATTCAAGTGCAGTTTCATACCATTCAAGGAGGGTGCAAGGCCACCAAATTCAAATGCAATTTCATACCATTTCATGCAGGGTGCAATGACACCACATTCAAATACAGTTTCATACCATTTCATGCAGGGTTCAAGGCCACCATATTCAAATGCAGTTTCATACCATTTCAAGCAAGGTGAAACAAGCAATTAACAGTGCATTTTTACTTCATTGGCAGTGCATTTTTACTTCATTTAGCAGTGCATTTTTACTTCAAACCAACCATATTTTCATTTTCAAACCACATTAAGGGCACTCACAGTTGAGTAGACATTTGTCGAGTGTTATTCAGACCTCAGAGAGACATGACCCTCTTGGTTCCTCCATCTTGCAGAGACTGAGTGAGGCACACCACTTCCGGGTTTTATAGCCCCTCCTACCAGCAGGGGCAGCAGAGGGAATAGCAAATTAAAAAAAACATTAATATCTCTCTGATTTTTCATTGATGGGAAAAATCCTCCGGTCCCGGAAGGCGAGGCTCTGAGCTAGGTGGCCAAAAATGACGGCTGTGGGTGGTGGCGTTTTCTCGGAAATCACGCCACAGCGAGCCAAAAGCGGTCAAGATCAGACTTTTAGTAATATAGATTTCATTAGACACTGAAAAATCATTTGAATCAGGTGGAATGGCCCTACCTTTTTTCGGTGATGGAAAAATTTCATCTCGGGGAAAACTTCTGTTCATGGGTGAAACTCCTATATATACAAACCCAACAGCTAGAATATTGACGAATCAAATGTTGTCACCTAAATTTCATTTACCCAGAGTGTGTAGACAAGGATGTCCACTTTCCCCAATCTTATTTGCCCTTGTTATAGAACCACTAGCAGAGAGTATTAGATCCCACTCAGAAATACATGGGTATAATACTAAACATACAGTTAATAAAATGTCTTTATATGCAGACGATGTATTATTATACATCACAAACCCAGAAATTAGCATTCCAAGTTTATTAAATCACATAACTCAATTTGGTTCATTCTCGGGATGTAGAATTAATTGGAATAAAAGCAAAATTATGCCAATAATGGAACAAAACCCACATACTTCAACAGTATCCTTTTAAAATTGCCTATGAAAAGTTTAAATACCTTGGAATCTATGTGACCAAGAAATATACTTCTTTATTCAAATCAAATTTTCCTCCTTTACTTACTAAATTACACAGAAATATCCAATATTGGAAAACACTTCTCATCTCTTTAGTTGGTAGAATTAATGCTATAAAGATGATTTTTCCCCCCACAATTATTATACTTATTCCAATCAATATCTCTTCCAAAACAATTCTTCAAAAAAATTGATTCTACTGTTACAAATTTTATTTTGGATTATAAAACCACAGAATAAATAAAAGACACCTATGCAAGTCCAAAGTTAATGGAGGATTAGCTTTACCAAACTTTCTATTTTATTACTGGGCAGTTAATATTAAATATATAACCTTCAGGCTGGATGACATTGATCAACAGCCAGACTGACTAAAGATGGAGAAGGAGGACTGCTTACCTTTTGAAATAGGCTTGATTCTTTTAGCTCCGATTAATTTGAATTAAAAAAACATACGGAGGAAAACCGATAATACATAGTGCTATACGTATGTGGAAACAATTATAAACCCACTCTAAACTTGGGTAATTTATCGCTTTTTCTCCCGATTGCAAATAACCCTTCTTTCAAACAGCCTGAATAGAATAGAATAGAATAGAATAGAATAGAATAGAATAGAATAGAATACCTTTATTGTCATTGTCTGTTTAGATATACGAGGATTTGTCCAATGGAAAACCCATGGAATTAAAAGACATTTTTCTCTCATTTCAGGAATTACAGCAGAAATATGAGTTACATGCTAATAATTTTTTTAGATATTTGCAACTTAGAGACTATGTAAAACTACACACGCAAGACTATAGATTTAGGGGTCCAGAAACCCTTGACGAATGTTTGAAAGACATCCCCATACAAATTAATATCTTATATCTATAATATCCTCTTAGATACTGAGGTTCCGTCTTCAGAATCATACAGACGAGCATGGGAGGACGAGTTGGCTCAACCCATAATAAAAGACACATGAGATGAAAGCTTACAATATATAAACCACTGTTCATTAAATGCTAGACACTCCTTGATACAATTTAAAATACTATATAGATTACATTATTCGAAGACAAAATTAAATAGGATTTTTCCAAATATTTCCCCTCTTGGTGATAAATGTCAATTTCAAGAACTCATACTTTTGTAACTTGTATAAAAATCCAAAATTTTTGGGCAGACATTTTAAAAATTATTTCTGAAGTTATCAATAACCAACTGGACCAAGAGCCAAAATTAATAATATTAGGATTATCAGAACATAGCACAAACTTTACGATAAGTCAGGGACACTTTCTTGATTACAGTATAATAACTGCGAAAAAATTAATACTAAAATTTTGGAAAAAAACATTAAAATGTGGATTACGGAAATGACTGAGACCTTGCATTTGGAAAAAATTAGATTTGGCTTAATTGACAAACCAGAATTATTTGTTAGAATATTGTCTCCATTTATTGAATTCGTAAAAAAGTGAATTGGTTTAACACAAAATCAGGGTTGAAACATGAGTTTGGGATTGGATAAATAGTTATACTCAACATCTCCTGGATCTATCTCACAATTTTGTTATTTGTAATTTCTTTTTTCATCTTTTTCTCTCTATTAGATTATAGTTTCTCTTATCTTTTTCTCTATCTTTATTCTTAAAAAAAAAACAAAGCTATGTAAGAAATCTGTAATTAAATTGTCGCTTACTATTATTTGTATACATACTTCTAATAAAAAATATTTAAAAAAAGAAAAAAAGAACCACAACGTTCAGGCACAGCTCCATGGCAAAATGCAAATGTATGAGTATTAGAAGGGTCGTCGTTGTGGCTATCCCTCGAGATCGAGGATGATGGTCTATGTCTGTTGTTTTTATGGACTCTCAGGTGGCTTGTGAGTCCAATCCTGGCTTTGAAAGTTCTTCAGCATTCAGGACGGGTAATTCCAAATGGCAGATCAGGCTTTGGTTGTTGCTGCATCTCTTTCCATTTTCTCTTTTCTTCTAATTCTGCGCATCTGTTGGCTCCAAAGGTTGCTGTTCCTTCTTGGATGATTATTCGCCAGAGTTTCCTGTGTTTGGCATTGGTTTCCCAATTGGCAATGTCGATTTCACATTTCTTCATGCTGGCTTTTAAGGCATCTTTGAATCTCTTCTTTTGTCCGCCTCTTTGACGTTTGCCTTCTTTAAGCTGGGAGTAGAAGGTTTGCTTTGGTAGTAGCTCGCCTTCCATCCGAACAATATGACCGACCCATCTTAGTTGGTTCTTGATGACGAAGGCTTCGATGCTAGATGTTTTTGCTTCATTCAGCACACTGACATTGGTTATTCTGTCTTCCCAGTTGATATTTAAGCTGCTTCGAAGACATGGTTGATGGAACTTTTCAAGTGTTTTCAGATGGCGTCGATATGTTGTCCATGATGCATACAGGAGCATTGGAATCACCACTGCCTTGTACACTAACATTTTGGTATCTGTTTGGATGTCATGAATGTGAAAGACGTGAAAGACTCTCGTTTGAAGACGTCCAAAAACTGTTCCAGCACATTTAAGACGATGTGGGATCTCATCTTGAAGGTCGACATTGGAGGAGATGTGACTTCAAAGGTACGGAAAGTGATCCACATTTTCCAGGGTTGTTTCACCAAGTCGAATTGATGGTTCTTTCCGATTTGTCTCAGTTGGTGACGATTGGTAGATAACCTGAGTCTTCTTGGAGTTGATGGTAAGTCCAAGTTTCGTGTATGCACTGTTGAAGGCAGTCAGGGTCTGTTGCAGATGATTTTCTGAGAGAGCTGCAGCACAGTTGTTGTCTGCGTATTGGAACTCAATGAGGGAGCTCATAGATGTCTTAGTTTTGGACTTGAGACGAGCAAGATTGAAAAGTCTGCCATCTGTTCTGTAGACGATTTCGATTCCTGAGGGTAGGTCATCCTTGACGATGTGGATGGTTGTCGCAATGAAGATGGTGAACAGTGTTGGGGCAATCACGCATCCCTGTTTCACTCCTGATCTGACATGAAACGGCTCACAGTTGCTGTTGCCGGCCATGACTATGGCAAGCACTTCTTCGTGGAGGAGTCTCAGGATTCTAATGTACTTTTCAGGATATCCATAGGTGGATAGGACGTCCCATAATAGTTCCCTTGATACCGAGTCGAAGGCCTTTATGAGGTCGATGAATGCCATGTACAAAGGTTGAAGTTGTTCACAACATTCATCTTGTTGTTGACGCATTGTGAAGATCAAGTCGGCTGTTCCAAGTGATGGTCTAAATCCGGCTTGTGTCTCCGGAAGGATCTTCTCTGCTAAAGGCTTGGGATGGTTGTTCATGATGTGGGCAAGGACCTTGCCTGCTGTTGCTAACAGGGAAATTCCACAATGGTTTCCGCAGTCAGATCGATCGCCTTTCATTTTGTAGATGGTAACGATTACTGAGTCTCTAAAGTCTCCTGTTACATCTTCATTTATCCAGATCTTGATGAGAAGTTGATGCAGTTGGTAATGGAGCAGGTTACCTCCAATTTTGTAAACCTCGGCTGGTATTCCATCGAGTCCAGCTGCCTTGTTGTTTATCAAGGTTTTGATGGCTTCCTTGACTTCTTCAAGTGATGGCATTCTGCCTAGAGAGTCATCGACAGGATGCTTTGGAATATTGTTGATCTCATTCTTGTCAATTGAGGCGGTTTGAATTAGAAGATCTTCAAAGTACTCCCTCCATCTAGAATTGGTCAGCATTACTCTTCAGGATGGTTGACCCATCTTTGCTTTTGAGAGGGCCTTGACCGTGAGTGATGGACCAAAAATGGCTTTGGTGACGTTGAAAAAGCCTCGAGTGTTGTTGGCATCTACTAGTTGTTGGATTTCCTGAGCTTTCTCCCTGCACCATTGGTTTTTCTGGTTTTGGGTGCTCTATGGACTGCAGCCTGGCATTCCTGATAGTACTTCCTTTTGGTAGCCGACTGTTGGTAATTTTGTAAGGTGATGAAAGCTTTTCTCTTTTCATCGATGAGTTGTTGGAGTAGTTTTTTGTATCATTATTGTCGAACCAATCCTGATGTTTATTTTACTTGAACCCAATTGTTTCCTTGCAGGAGGCGATGATAGTGTTCTTCAATAGACTCCAGTATTCTTCGACAGATGGTGGGTTTTGTTGAGGCAGTTGTTCTTGAAGCTTTTGTTGAAACTTCTGTACATGGTTTGTGTCGTGATGGTTTTAAAACTTCTGTGACATATGAATTTCTCGATGGTGTTGTGCTGTTTTGATGTCCATCCGTTACAGTTCCAGCCTAGATGTAATAAAGGCATGGATTACTGTCTCAAAAATGCTGCCGCTCGAGAATGGGCTTCACCTTCGCCATCTTCCTTAGGTGAAAGAAGACTGGAAGATCCTAAAACCCCTAGTTTCACAACTGTTTGGCTTCCAGTATTGACAATGGACTAAATACACGAATGGAGGTTCACGGCAGCCATGTTGAGGCACCCTCTGTTGTTCTTGAAGCTTTTTTTTTTCCAGGCAATGTAGAAGCCTGTGGTCCGAATCTTCACTCTCATGGTGGACAAGATGAGCCGATGGTCTGTCCGGCACTCGTCGGCACCAGTAACAGCTCTTCTTTTCAGTACATCTTGTTGCTCACGGGATTGTACGATGATGTAGTCGATGAGGTGCCACTGTTTGGAACGTGGATGCTGCCAGGAGACTTTGTGCCTGTTTTTCTGGCGAAATGAAGTGTTTGTAATCACCAGGTTATGTTCAGCACATTTGGTGAGGAGGAGTGTTCCATTGGCGTTGACCCTGCCAACTCCTTCCTTGCCGATTGTACTGGTCCAGAGCCTATGATCTTTCCCGACTCTGGCATTGAAGTCTCCTCAGAGAATGATCTTGGCTTCGTTGGGAACAGAGGAAAGGACGTTGTGAAGTAGGGTGTAGAAGTTCACCTTTACTTCATCTTCAGTGTCCAGAATTGGAGCATAGGCGATGATGATGATGGTGTATTGGTTCTTGATGAGCTGGATTTGTAGAGTTATAAGACGTTTGCTGATTCCCAGTGGTTGCTCTGTCAGCTTCTGAAGTTGGCTGTTTCGGATGGCAAATCCTACTCCATGGATCCTCGGTTGTTTGGGATCAAGACCTTTTCAGAAAAAGGTGTGTTGACCTTGTTCTTCCTTTAGTTGCCCTTCTCCAGCTCTGTGGGTCTCACTCAGAGCAACGATGTCAAAGCTGAATTTTCGGAGTTCCCGAGCAACAAAGGTGGTTCTTCTCTCTGGTCGGTCTGAGTTTGGGTTGTCCATCAGAGTTCGTATATTCCAAGTTCCGAGTTTCATAGTTTTGCTTCTTGATGGTTTTCGACTGCATGATGGCTGCGGCTTTCCACACAGGACGAGGCGAAGCAGACTATTTTTAGGGCACCTTTTCTAGCCCCTTCCCAGTTCAGGGTGAGCAGAGTGGATCCTAAATATGGCTGTTCAGACATGAATCTGCTACCGAACAACTTTCCTGCTTCTGTCCAAAGTTGAGCGATTGAATCAAGTATTCACCGCTTCCGTGCCATTTCTAGACTAGGAGCATCCAGCCATCACATGGCCTCCTCCCGTCACCCTTCCCCGATCGCCAAAAATCTTGAGAAGTTTGGGCTGCTCAAAGAACGAAGACGCCTGTGCGTGTGTTTGTTTAACGTGTACTTGATGTTGCACTCCAAGAAGCACACGGTCCTTCACAAATCAATCAACTAATCCCAATGGCAAGGGAACCAAGATGATTGGAGCTGATAGATCTGTTGCAGCCTTCATCCACCTTCACAGCAGTTGAGTTCAAGATAACTTTGTCCGCCTGGTCCGCTGTTGAGGTCTTGTAGGTTGGATCGTTCTTAGGCTGGACCCTCATCCTTGACCTTACCACCATGGGTGGCCCTACCGGAAGCTGGTGCTTATGACGGCATCGCTCACGGAAGCATGGGGGCACACAAGCCTCTTCACCCCTTTCTTATATTCCAATATTCTTAAGCCAAGCATATGCACTCCAATTCCAATTATGGTTCACCTGGTGAAGAGTTTGTCACTGAAATTACAGCTCATTCCAGATGTTGATAGGCCGGTAGCAAATTGTACATCATTCTCATTGCTTATACTGAAATCAATCTATTTGTCTTCACTTAGAAGATAGAAAATAAGACTTGTAACTGTAAGTGTTACCTTTCATGATCTCAAAATGTCCTAAAACATTTTACAGCTAATAGTATTTCTAAAGTATGTAGCAATTTGCAATGTGCAAACCTGTGCTGCTGATTCAAATGGGACATGTGTCTTTGGTTACATGCAGGAATTTGGGCGTTTTTTGATGTAATATTGGTGTTTTTAATTTATTGCGTGTTTTTGGTTTTATTATGCGTCTCTGAGTGCTGTGTTTACATGCCTGTTATGCTGCTGCAAGTAAGAATTTCATTGTTCAGTTTTGGGACGCATAACAATTTAACTAGAGTCTCTTGAGTTTTGATGAGGAGAGACTTGATAGGCTGGCTTGTGGTTCCTTTATACAGAGGAGGCTGGTCAGTGCTGATTGAGATATGTAAAGTTATGAAGGGTATAGAAAGAGTACGCAGTAGGAAATTCTCCCCATTGCAGAAGTATCAGAAGTGTGTAAACACACACCTCTAGATTCAGGGACAGTTTCTTTCCAGCTGTTAGCAGGCAACTGAGCCATCCTATCACCAGCTAGAGAGCGGTCCTGAGCTACCATCTACCTCATTGGAGATCCTCGGACAACCTTTAATCAGACTTTACTGGACTTTACCTTGCACTAAACGTTATTCCCTACATCATGTATATGTACAGTATGGAAGGCTCTATTGTAAGTATATGTAGTCTGTCCACTGACTGGTTAGCATGCAACAAAAAGCTTTTCACTGTACCTGTACTTCGGTTTAGGTGACAATAAACTAATGTGAACTAAAATATCTAAAACTAGAGGCAATGTTTTTTAGGGTAAGGGTTGGAAAGTTTAGAGGTGATTAGAGAAAAAAAATGGTACCCAGTAAGTAATTGGAATATGGAACAAACTGCCTTTGAGGGTGGTGGAGAGAGACCCTCACATTTGAGAAGTATTGAGATGAGGACTTGAATTGCTATGGCATAGAAGATGAAGTACTGGTAAATCGGATTTGTATAGGTGAGTCATTGATGGTCGAAATAGACATGGTCATCAGAAGGGCCTGTTGAGTCTCACCCAAATGACAATGCAGTCATTGCTGGATAATTTATTTTAGAAAAATATAATTTGAAGGATAAATATTGGTGAAAGCACTCCGAAGCTTTTCTGGTGCCATGCAGTAATTTAGCTCCAATCTAAAGGGCAGGTGGGGTCTGGGATTAATAAGAAAACACTTAATGCCATAAAATCCTAGGGTGGTGGATTAGTTATTTAGACCAGATATTTATGCTCAAGTAATTGGAGTGGAATTTGAAATCACAGATGGAAAAGAGATTGGGACAGGACAAAGCCATGCAGGGGAGACTATGCGGAGGTTGGGCGATCGTTTCGCCGAACACCTCCGCTCAGTCCGCAATAATCTACCTGAACTCCCGGTGGCTCAGCACTTCAACTCCCCCTCCCATTCCCAATCCGACCTCTCTGTCCTGGGTCTCCTCCATTGCCAGAGTGAGCAACACCGGAAATTGGAGGAACAGCACCTCATATTCCGCCTGGGTTGCTTACATCCGGATGGCATGAATGTTGAATTCTCCCAGTTTTGCTAGCCCTTGCTGTCTCCTCCCCTTCCTTAACCCTCGAGCTGTCTCCTCCCATCCCCCCGCCCTCGGGCTCCTCCTCCTCCCTTTTTCCTTCCTTCTCCCCCCCACCCCCCATCAGTCTGAAGAAGGGTTTTGGCCCGAAACGTCGCCTATTTCCTTCGCTCAATAGATGCTGCTGCACCCGCTGAGTTTCTCCAGCATTTGTGTGTACCTTCAAAGCCATGCATTTGATAGGTGAATACAGGTAAGAGGTTTGATTGGCAAATGGTTCAACAAAGATTAAACCATTGGAGAATTCAATATTCATGCCATTTGTTTGTTAGCTACCCAAGCAGAATATGAGGTGCTATTCATGAGGAATATGAGGTGCAGTGGGCCTGGTGGGCCTGGGTGTCAGTGTCCCGTTGGTCCTGACGTCTCCGGCCACCCCCCTGGACAGGAGCTGAGACTGGGAACTGTACCACCCAGTTTTGGATCTCTCATTTTTGCTCTGTTTCCCATACCCAGACCCCTCCATCTCCCCCATCACCCATTTACATTTCTTCCAGTTGCACCCTGGTCACTCCCTCTTCTCCCCTCTCCCATCAGGTATGAGATAGAGAAGTGTGAAAAATCATACCTCCAGATTTAGGGACAGTTTCGATTCAGCTGTTATCAGGCAACTGAACCATCCTACCAACAACTAGAGAATAGTCCTGGGCTATTATCTACCCTTGGTCTATCTTTGATCGGACTTTACTGGACTTTATCTTGCACTAAATGTTATTCATGTTATTACCTTTATCATGTATCCTGCACACGGTGGACTCGATTGTAATCATGTATTTTCTTTCCGCTGACTGGTTATAGCTGAGTCTCACGTTGCTAGTTGACACAAGAGGTACCCCGAGTTAAAACTCGTGGTAATAACGTACGATTAACGTACGGAACTCGTGGACGCAACTTAGAGACTCGTGGCGCAAACGGCAGGTACTCGTGAAACTTGTCAACTCTTGCAAAAAATCAAACATGTTTAAAATTTTCCATGAGTCAATTTGTCAATTTCCCTTCAGTTTCTCAGCGACAATCACCTGCCATAACGCCACTCTGGGGGAGAGCCCCGGACCGGGGGGAGGGGGGATGGGCGTCAGCGAGCATGCCGGCTCTTGACGATTTTCTGCATTTCATCGTAAAATGTTCCTGTTATTAAAAAATACTAATGTCTATCCTGTCATGAGTAATGTGTGAGCCAGCAGCCTTTCACCTCCACCCCCCTCCCCTCAGTCCGACACCGAGATCCTGCTGAAGATGGGCAGCTGCCGGCTGGATGAAATGGCTGTGGATACCGTAGGGGCAGAAGCTGTTGGTGTGCAAGGTACGTCTTGTTCTTGGGGTGGCGGATGAGGGGGCGCAGCTCGGGCTGTGGGCGAACTGCCACTTGTCGCCGTAGCGGCCCATCGGGGAGCGGGTTCCTCTGGAGTTGGAGCGGGGCTGGGCTGGAGTTGCTGTTGGCTGTGGGTCTCTGGGTTCTCCGTGCTTGCAGTGGGCCTGGTGGGCCTGGGGGTCAGTGTCCGTTGGTCCTGACGTCTCCGGCCACCCCCCTGGACAGGAGCTGAGACTGGGAACTGTACCGCCCTTGCCCCCTCCCTCTGCAACTGCAAACAACCCCACTCTCCTGCTCACCTAACCCACCCATCCCCCCCTTTCCCTCCCACCTCCCAACCCACCCGTCCCGACCCCCTGGGAAACTGAAGGGAGCGACTGCCCCAGGGTGACTGGCACTGACCTGCTGGCATCGCCGACGTGAAGACAGTACAAAGCCCCCGCGCCCGGTGCAATGGGCGGGGAGCTGGAGAGGGGAGGGAAGGGGTCACACACATGGTCAGGAAGCAGAGGGGTGTAGGTGGGGGTGGTGACAGACAGGACTAACAATGAGTGGAGAAAGACAGAAACACCGATGTGCAAAGGAAACCTACAACAGTGCATGATCTCTCTCGCGTAATGGCAGGTGATTGTCCCCTGCCCGCTGTTCCTGACGCTAAAGCCTTGGGATCGTTGCCCTTCGTGTTGGCGTGGAGGGGGGGGGGGGGTATTGTGCTGTTTGATCGCCCCCTGCTATCCCAGGGACAGGGAGACACAGCAGCTTTTGAGACTGGTGGGCAATCACTTCCAAATCCACAGAGAATTATCCCAGCTTAACCCAAGAGCCATGTCACCCCAGACAGATTAATGGCAGCCCCACTCTCCTGTTCCCGCCCCCCTCCAACCTCTCTCCACCGCAACTCAAGCCTGGGCACCAAAGCAACTCAGGAGGCGAACCCTGAGCTCCGTCTCACAACAATATGCTGTGCACATCCGTCCACATTCAAAGATTTAATCTCCCGTCTCCCCGCAGTGTGGAGACATGGCAGTAAATTCAATTAAAACATATCAAACCTGTGTGTTTCAAACAAATCATAAATATAACTGCTCTGGCACTAGATGGTGCGCAGTTTCCCTTTGTAGGTCACATCAATAGATACTGCCGTGCTGAATTCTATCTTTAAAACAAAGTCACAGGATGGAGAAGTCTTCTTTAACACTGTTGCTTATTAAATCATAACACTGTTGCTTATTAAAACAAACCTTCAATCAGGATTGACTCAAGAGTAACTCGGGAGACGAACTTGGAACATCGCAGAAATGACAAGCAAACGGCAAACTTGTCATACCCGTGGGAACTCGGTCAAACTCTTGATCATACACTTGCAATCTCGTACACAACCACGAGTCTTTCACTCGGGGTGCCTCTTGTGTCAACTCGCAACGTGAGACTCAGCTTTTAGCATGCAACAATTTTTTTTCACAGTCCCTTAGTACACGTGACAATAAACTAAACTCAACTCCTTGTTCCATCCACCGACTACCCACGCACTTCATCCACCAGTTTATCTTTCCAACCTGCTCCAAGCCAACTGGAGAAACAGCTCCCCCTATTCTGCTTGGGTAGTTTACAACCCAATGGGTATAAACATTGAATTTGCCAATTCTAAGTAACACGTTCCCTCTCTCTCTCCTTTGCACACCACCCACACCTGTGTGCTCCCATTTCTCCCACTATCCTGCTCCCCCCCCACCCTCCCACTCCCCTCCACCAACCTTCCATCCCCTTCCACCTATATCCTTCTATAAGCTTTTAGACTTTGGAGACACAATGGGGAAATATTCTCTTCGGTCTACTAAGTCCATGCCGAGCAGCGATCACCCCGTATACTACACACTGGGGACAACTTATAATTTTTACTGAAGCCAATTAATCTACAAACCTCAGTGTTCAAGAAGGAATTGCAGATGCTGGAAGATCGAAGGTACACAAAAATGCTGGAGAAACTCAGCGGGTGCAGCAGCATCTATGGAGCGAAGGAAATAGGTGACGTTTCGGGCCGAAACCTTCTTCAATCTACAAACCTCTACATCTTTGGAGTGTGGGTGGAAACTGGAGCACCCGGACAAAACCCATGCAGTCACGGGGATAATGCACAAACTCCAGGCAGACAGCACCCATAGTCAGGCTCAAACTGGGGTCTCTGGCACTGTAAGGCAACAACTCTACCACTGCGCCACAGTGCCGCCCAATTTTACATTTCACTCTTCTCGCCTTTTGTCTCCCTTTCATCTCTGCCTTTTGTCCATCATCTGCCTATCAAAGCCTCTTCGCCTATAACCACCTATTAATTGCCAGGCTCTGTCCCACTCTCGTCTCTCTTCCAGCTTTCTGCCCCCTACTACAATGTCTGAAGAAGGGTCCCGACTCAAAACGTCACCGATCCATTCCCTGCACAGATGCTGCCTGATCCATTCAGTTACTCGAGTGCTTACTGTATACACAAGGTTCCAGCATCAGCAGTTCAATTTGTCGATTATACAAATACTATGATCAAGTTAGGAAGGTAGAAACGTCATTCATTCATAGATGAAGGCAAATAAAACCACACGGTGGAGAATAATGGTGGAATGTGGGTAGTAGAAGGTTGGAACCAGGAAGTGAAGGGGGATGAAAATGGGTGATGAGGGGTTGGAGGGGGTTGGGAGATTGGTGGGATGAGGGAAAGGTAACAAAAATGAGGGATACAAGAGAAGGCAGATGCAGGGATCCTCAGCAGAAAACAATCCGCTGGAACAACTTAAAGGAACAGGCAGTTTCTGTGAGTGAAATGGACAAGTTAAATTTTAGGTTGTGACCATTCTTCAGACAAAATGCTTGGACTGGATAGGGGGATTGATAGGGGAGAGCGAGAGGAACACAGGAGGTAAGGATTACATGAATTTGAACAATTCAACCTTCATGCCAAAA
Organism: Leucoraja erinaceus; assembly: GCF_028641065.1. NCBI lineage: Eukaryota > Metazoa > Chordata > Chondrichthyes > Rajiformes > Rajidae > Leucoraja > Leucoraja erinaceus. The sequence continues at coordinate 121,498,530 of NC_073377.1, read as the reverse complement.
TGGACTTCATTCCATGTGCATTACATTTCTTCTGTCAACAAATATAATACTTTGCTCTTAGTGAAGCAATTTGAAGCAATCAATCATTGAGAGTTTAATGTTCCACATTAATCCAGTTACTAGGTCATACTAGAATCATCAATTCAGCTTTTATAGAAACAAATTGATCCAAGCAGGATATCTTGACAATAAATATGTTTGATAGCTCTTCAAATGAGCATGTAAAATACTTCAGCCCTTTGCTTTGGATCTAAGTTCATTAAATATAATCCTTAAATGCTTTACTATTTATGTTTGTATTTACTGTGTGCCATAAAACTGTCTGTCACAAGGCAGTGCTTAATTTCCAACAAGCCACACAGCATTTTCTCTCGCAATAGACTTGGCACCATCTAGTTTAAACACTGGAATCATTGAAATAAAAAGCCTCATTAAAATTATGTTTTCCCTTTTGGATGACAACAGTAATCTCATCCATTTTGTGCTGTAAGGTTATTGAAAGACTGAAAGGCTATTTTATGTAACCTAGGTGAGTTGTGGCACTGCATTCCACCATTGTTTCATATTTTATAACATAGACCATTCAGCCCCTCAAGTCTATGCCAGCTCTCACAACAATCTCATCAGTCCCATTCGCTGAGACATTTACCTAAAACCGCTTTTTTTCCTCAAGTACTCATCAATCCATCCTGATTCTCTACCATTTACCTACACTATGGCTATTTACATTAAGTAGTTAACCACTCAGCATGGCTTTGGAATGTGGGAGAAAACCAGAGCATTTAGGGGAAACCAACATGATCGCCGATACTATATCAATATTTAAGGTACAATAACAGCATTTACGATATGTACTATAACATTACTGTACTATAACAATATTCTAAGGGCATTGGGACAGGTAAAGGGATAGGACAGGTTTAGAGTGATATGGATAAAATGCGGGCAGGTGGCACTAGTGTAGATCTTGGTCAACGTGGGCAAGTTGGGCCGAAGGGCCTGTTTCCGTGCTGTATGACTCCATGACTGGGAGAATGCATGGACTCACATAGACGACAGCGGAGATCAGGGTCAAACTCAGGTCGCTGCAGCAGGAAGACACAGGACTACTGAATGTTGCCACGATGTTCCCCGCTGAAGCCGCACTGCAGCAGTCAGGGATGGGTTGGTAATGAGATGACGTTCCACATGAATGAACTTTTCTGACCAGGATGGGATTGGCCATGGTGACTTGGCCCATTCAGGCAAGTGGGGATGTCAAGAATCAAAAGTGTTTTATTGTCCTATGTCCCAAAACGGAACAATAAAATTTTACTGCAAACCTTGCTGTTACCTTACTGATGAAACAGAGGCCTTGAGGAGACAAATAACCCAGCCGTAGTCAGTGTGTTGACCTGACCACATTAATTTGTTTTCATTCAGTGATGATTCTTATGATATTTTGTTTAGTTTAGAGAGACAGCATGGAACTGGCCCTTTGGCCCACCCAGTCTGTGTCAACCGTCGATCACCTGTTCACATTAGTTCTATGTTACCCCACTTTCTTATCCACTCCATAAATACAAGGGGCAATTTACAGAGGCCTATTAACCTACCCGCCTGTCGGTGTGGAATTCCCAATGAGGTCAAGATCGGCCGCCTCACCCAGCCTAGGCGCTACATTTTCGGGGGGGGGGGGGGGGGGGGGACGACGACGACAACTTCCAGTGGGGATTTCAAGTGCCCTCTCCTCATTTTGTCTGGATTAGAGGAGGTGCCGGACCATCAGTTGCTGGAAAGTCGACGGTGGACATATATATTTTTTTAAATTCTCATTTTGTACTCATTTATTTTGCATATTTTTTGCATTTTGTTCGACCAGGACTTTTCAGATACAAAGAACATAGACAGTACATGCACAGCACTGGAATGAGTCCTTTGGGCCATAATGTTTGTGCCAAACATGATGCCAAGATAAACTGATCTCATCTGCCTGTGCATGATCCATTTACCTCTCTTCCTTGCACTTCCATGTGCCTATCTAGAAGTGTCTGGTTCCACCACCACCCCAGGCAGTGTCTTCCAGGCCCCCACCACTCTATGTGTAAAATATCTTGTCCCGCATGGCTCCATTACATTTTCTCCCTCTCACCTTACAGCTGGGCCCTTCTAGAGTATGACATTTCCACCCCTGGGATAAAGAATAGAAATAAAGAACTGGAGATACTGGTTAATACATATCAGGACACAAATTGTTGGAGTAACTCAATGTATTGGGCAGCACACCTGGAGAATATCGATAGGTAACATTTTGGATCAAGACCCTTCTTCAGACATCGGATATTTCAAGTTCAAGTTCAAGTTCAAGTGAGTTTATTGTCATGTGTCCCTGATAGGACAATGCAATTCTTGCTTTGCTTCAGCACACAGAACATAGTAGGCATTTACTACAAAACAGATCAGTGTGTCCATATACCATTATATAAATATAAACACACATGAATAAATAAACTGATAAAGTGCAAATAACAGATAATGGGTTACGAATGATCAGAGTTTTGTCCGAGCCAGGTTTAATAGCCTGATGGCTGTGGGGAAGTAGCTATTCCTGAACCTGGTCATTGCAGTCTTGCAGACCTGAACCTGGCCGTTGCTCCACCCTAGGGAATACATTTGCACTTGTAGTGCTGGTGCCAGGAGGTGCTTGTGGAGCAGAGGGATTGTGAAGCCAGCCAACATGCGTAGTTGACACTAATTTTACCAAAAGATACGGGGTAGCACAGCGGAACAGTGCCACTGCCTCGCTATGCCAAGTTCAATCCTGACCTCAGGTACATTCTCGGAGAAGTTATGACATTCTCCTTGTGACCAAGTGGAGACAGTAAGACTTGTGGGAGAACTGGGAAGGGGAAGGGGATGGAGAGAGAAAGCAAGGGCTATCTGAAGTTAGAGAAGTCAATGTTCATACCACTGGGGTGCAATCTACCCAAGCAAAATATGAGGGCCTATTTCTGTGCTTTGCATCTCTCTTAGTTCAAGACTCAAACTGGACCTCGGTGTTTCAGCCGACACCAAGTTAGTCTCTGATTGATTTCCACTTTAGCATTGTTAATGCCAATGGGAGGCCTGACCACACTGACAGAATTAGTTTTGCTTCAAGGTTTCAGATAAACAATTTCTGAAATTTGTGCTGGAGAAGACCGTGAAATAACGCGCCTTGTGGAACCACAGATAGCAGATTAAACACAAGCATCTGCTGTCAGTTCCTTGGTGAGATGACTGCAAATGCTAACAGTTCTGCCATCATTGCAATGGCAAACTTGGGCCACAGATTTACAAAAAGTGATATTTATATTTCTTTTCAACCATTTGGCATTTAAGCATGTTGCTCCATTTAGCTTTTACTTATTCTTCCTTGAATTTTATACTGACTTTAGACTTTACTTTAAACTTTAGGGGTAGAGTGTGGAAACAGGCCCTTTAGCCCATCGATTCCACACTGACCAGTGATCATCCTGTACACTAGTACTATCCTACACACGAGGAACAATTTACAATTTACAGAAGCCAATTATCCTACAAACCTGTACATCTTTGGAGTGTGGGCGGAAATTAGAGGCATCGGTTGCAGGGAGAATGTACAAACTCCATCCAAAAAGCACCCATAGTCAAGATCTTATCCTAGAAAAGCTAGAAAAAAGGAGGGGCAGGACAGTGCATGGCCCGTAATAGGTGAACACAGGTGAGAGAATTATTTGATAGGCAGAATGTTGGACAAAGTTAATTAAAGGACCCAAAAAAGTAATAACTATTTGCTCTGAGGAAATAGACTTTCCTCCTGCTGTCTATGATTGTGGGACTGTGATGGTTTGTTTGACAATAATTCTTAGAATACCCCTGTTTAGTTTAGTTTAGAGATACAGTGCGGAAACAGGTCCTTCGGCCCGCCAAGTCCACGACAACCAGCGATCCCCGTACACTAGCACTACCCTACACACTAGGGACAATTTAAAATCTTTTACCAAAGACTTCAAACCTGTACATCTTGGAGAGTGGGAGTAATCCAGAGCTCCCGGAGAAAACCCACACACTCACAGGAAAAACGTACAAGCTCTGTACGGACAGCACCCATAGTCAGGATTGAATTCGGGTCTCTGGCGCTGTGAGGCAGCAACTCTACCGCTGCACCACTGTGCCACCCTTGTATATACTGTATTCTTGCTGCAAGATCTATACTGTAATGCTTATGGATTATGCTCTTCTTTTGTAAAATGTTTTGACTGCCAAAACGGTACAAATCATCTTATTATCAATTTTTAATATCAAGTAATCTAGTCTTTGTGAAAACCAGCCATTTCGGATTAAGTGAAATTCAGCCATCTGACTTTGCAGATAGGCACCTTGTTTGATTTTGGTGCAAAAACATGTTCAGGAAAAGGGTCCAAGTTTGATTACACTCTGCTGAGTGAGCAGGTGTCTTGGGCCCTGATCAATATCATCAAAAATCAGTTTGGCTGCTAATTAATTTCACTCATGCTGTGGCTGCTGCAATTATTTGCATAATGACAGTCAATGCATTTCAATATATTGTTTGAGATAGTGTAAGGTGCAATATGAATCCAAGTACTAAAATTAAAAAAAACCTCTATCTATGGTGCTTTTCATAGGAAACCCGAATGCAGTTTTCAACCAGTGTACTGTATGATTTGTTGATGTGGAGCTAATGTTATAAGGCATAGGCAATGAGATAAGGACTGTAGAATTAAAGGTTCTTATGCAGCTTCATTTGGGAGATATATTATGTGGAACAGCAAGCAAAAATGTCACTGTTCTTCTTCAAATAATGGAGGAGGACTGATTACAGCTATCAGAAGGGACAATCTGAAACTTAGCTTAATGACATATCTTAAAGGTGATGCTATATATGTGACATATATAATATGCATCTTAGCTCATAGAAAATAATTGTTGTTTAATAATTGGTGTCTTGCCTTTAATTTAGGCACAACTCAATGATGAATATGTAGATGTGTTTCATGGAATAGAACCACTAGAATGCCATCAAGCCATAGATGACATGGTGCAAATTATAAAGTACATATTGAGAGATGTTCCATTCACTCTCATGGAGAAGCTATAAAGCCAAATTGGAGTGACTAGAATTAGGATAGTGCAAGTGTGTGGGCGATTGCTGGTCGGCATGGACTCGGTGGACCGAAGGGCCTGCTTCCATGCTGTATCTCTAAAACTAAAACACTAGAATAAGGACCTTGAGATAATCAACATATTCAGCTTTCAGCACATTGGCCTTCATCAGTCAGAGTTATGAGTATAGGTGTTGGGAGGGCATGTTACAGTTGTACAAGACATTGGTGACTCCACTTTTAGAGTATTACATTCAGTTTTTGTCACACTGTCATAGGAAAGATATTATTAAGCTGGAAAGGGTGCAGAGAAGATTTATGAGGATGTTGCCCTCAGCAAATAGGGCCTCGAGTTGTGCAGGCTGGGACTTTATTCCCTAGAGCGCAGGAGGATAAGGGTGATCTCATAGAGGTGTATAAGACCATGAGAGGAAAGATAGTGCAAATGCAGAGAGTCTTTTAACCAAGAATAGGGGAATCAAGAGCCAGGGAACATAGGTTTAAGGTGAGAGTGGAAAGGTTAAATATGGAATCTGAGGGGCGACATTTTTACACAAAGGGTGGTATGTATATGTAACAAGCTGCTAGAGGAGGTAGTTGAGGCATGTGTTATACAACATAATACACATTTGGACAGGTACATGGATAGGACAGGTTTAGGGGATATGGACCAAAATGCAGGCCGATGGGACTAGTGTAAATGGGACATGTTGATTGGCCTGGGAAATTTATGCCAAAGGGCCTGTTTCCAAGCTCTATGACTTAATGAGTCTTCTGATACCTCAGCTTTTGATGCAGAAGACTGTGTAGACCATCACATATGCAACAACACCTGAAATGAATGAACCAGACAGGTCAAATCTGTTTTCAGATGAAATTGAGACATTAACTGATCATTCAACATGTCCTGACTTATAGAGATGAAAGTGTAATTGCTCAAATGCTCAACGGAATGAAATGGTCAGACCTGGTCACTCCTCAAACTTGGGAGTGAATGATGGCCTCCACAAAGTGTGCGAAGACATTACCAACCGCAGGAGATCAGGGACTATGTTCAGGCACACCTGACCTGTAGATCTCCAGAAATACACCAATCTTTCACTGTCACCAAGTCCCTCCTGACCCTTGGCTAACATTTGGTCAGAGTGACAGACAGATGGAAAAGCAGAGAACACAGTAAAGATGACCAAGCACCGATGAGGAAGGATAAACCATCCCAGTCAGATTCCTAACTGAGCAGGCAAACCCTCTGCAATGCCCCAACGCAAGAGACAAGACTCCAGTGACTATTGAATCATCAAACTAATACTGACAACATTCGACTGTGAACATCAAATTGGCTGCTCGAGTTAGAAGTGCAATAAAGTGTAAAATTATTTTGGATATTGCTTTTTATCCCCCTTTTTGTCTTTCATGATTAAAAAAGGATTCAACCGATGTGCCATATGCAGCATTACTCTGTGAACCACGCTAGTGGCTATAGTACTGTTATCCCTTTAAGGACTGTATCCTGTGATTAACTGCAGACTAGGCTGCAATAATGTGCATATAAAGTTCTAGGGGCATTCTGACTGGCAGAATGCCACGGTAACAATGCCGACTTGCACTGTAAATTTTTGTATTAATAAAGTATCTTTATTAATTGATTAAATGACTGTCTCTTTCCAATTTCTTAAGGAGTTAATATGGAAGACACTGAGATAGGTAGCAACTTCATCAGATCAGCATTACAGTAGATCGACATTTGCCACTCAAGTCTCTGGAGTCAGAATGGAACTCACAACCTACTTACTCATGACTAAGAGAGCATTTAAATGAGTCATGGCTGACATGATCAGCTTGAATTCAACAGTTTCACTCAGGAACCCAGGATTAAAACTAAGATAAAGTAGTCTATTTTTTACTCGAGAAAACATACTTATTGGATAACAGCAGCACAATGCTCAGTAAAGGCATCTTCTAAGATGAATGAATTAAGGGGTTGGACAGGCTAGATGCAGGAAGATTGTTCCCGATGTTGGGGAAGTCCAGACAAGGGGTCACAGTTTTAGGATAAGGGGGAAATCTTTTAGGACCTAGATGAGAAAAACATTTTTCACACTGAGAGTAGTGAATCTGTGGAATTCTCTGCCACAGAAGGCAGTTGAGGCCAGTTCATTGGCTATAGTTAAGAGGGAGTTAGATGTGGCCCTTGTGGCTAAGGGGATCAGGGGGTATGGAGAGAAGGCAGGTACGGGATACTGAGTTGGATGATCAGCCATGATCATATTGAATGACGGTGCAGGCTCGAAGGGCCGAATGGCCTACTCCTGTGCCTATTGTCTATGATTCTATGTTTCTATGTCCTTATCGTGATCCAGTATTTTGCTCATTCAGAAACGCTAACCACTTTGGGGTTCTGGAACTTGTGGATCTATATCCCAGTAACAGATTTCCTGAAAATGCAACTTTAGATGAGAAGGAAGCAATAATGGATGGAAAAAAATAAGCCACCTCTGAACCACAAGCAACTATTGCAAACCTTAATTTTCACTTCCACATGTAATCTGATAATCAATATTTTCTATTACATTCTTCTCTTAGATTTAGGTTTAGTTTTAATATTGTTGCAATGACTGAGGTACAGTGAAAAGCTTTGTTTTATATGCTGTACAATCAAATCAGATAATATTATACATTAATACAATTAAGCCAAAATCACGTACAATTTAGTAAGCAAAGTGAAAGATAAGGGCACAGAATATAGCTCCCAGAATTGTAGAGCACTAGTTCCAGCGACAAAGTTCCATGTCCACAATAGGGTAGATATGAATCGGGTTGTACCCTAGGGAGACAGAGGGAGAGAAGCCGTTCCGAGTGTGGTGGTGCACGCTTCAAGCTTCTGTACCTTCTGTCTGCCTGGCAGAACAGGGAGAATAAAGAATGACTGGGGTGGACATAATCTTTGATAGATGGAGTCAATGGTGCAGCTGGAGTCAATGGTGAGGAGTCTAATCTGTGTGATGGACTGAGCTACATCCACAACTTTCTGCAACTTCTTGCAGTCTAGGGCATAGTCAGGTTGCATCCCAAACCAAGCTGTGATGTAACCCAACAATATGATTTCTATGGTCGTCTGTAGAAGATGTTAAGAGCCATTGGAGAAATGCTGAATTTCCTCAGTCTCCTGAGGAAGCAGAGGCTGTGGTATGCCTTGTTGAAACAAATAAATCAAGTTGCCTCTTATTAAAATGCAATTGGCCAGCTTGGAATAAAGGTATATTGAACTTGTACTGATACGTATAAACAGCAGACTAAATATTCTGCAGAATGAATGGAAGGGGCAGGCAAGGCTCATCCATTTTATGCAACAGTGTGTTTTAAGTGCATTTTGTAGTTAATTAATACAAAAAACCTGCTGGCACCGATATTGCTTTATGGCATAATAATGGCATGTTTTCATTATAACATTGAGCCAAGGAAAACTTGTAAGCTGGCCGGACATTCCATGGACCTGCTAGAAGTCAATTATGTAGAATTTTAAATGTAACAATAGATCCTAATCTATTTTTATAAAGAGGCAGATGCAGACAATGAGCAGTAAGAAGAAGAATGCGTTTGGGAAAATTATCATAGGTACAGCTTAAAATGGATTCCATTTAGCTGTAAAAGGGCAAATTTTGCTGAAATTTATGGCAGCTATCTGAAGCGGTTTTTTTTCTGCCCAGGTTTCTGTCATGTTATTTGCATATTGCTGAATGTAAGATTTTACCATGGTGGACAAAATTTCAAAACATGTGGCAGATTGATTAAGAGTGGAATCTATCACACAAATAAGCATTGTTATTGCTGATGTCCAGTCCAGCTTTTGATTGTTCTGGCATTATATGAAACAAATTAATTTAATGACCACTTTGGTTCTTCATAACTTCTCTCAGAAACTTGATTTAAAATAATGCAAACTTTTGGAGTCGTATGGAGTTATTTCATCAAAAACTATGCATAATTCAAATAGTCCCCTCAAAGGCCCATGTTGGAAAACATCACTCAAAAGTGATAATTCCATCAGGTTCAATGATTCAAAGATGCTTTATTTGTTACATGTGCAACGGCACAGTGAAAAATTATTTTTGCATATTTGCACATGCGGGTACCAGCGTGTTCTGTCACCATTTCCAGTCCAAGGTCCGGTCTCCCGTGCACCTGGTCTACTGGAGCACTAAAGATTTTGAACTAGTTTGCTTGACTTTAGATGACTTCAAAGGTCAAAGCTCAAACTGGACTAAACTCTAGACCATTTCATGCAATGGAAATGAGAACCTCAAGATCGATAGGGTAGCTGGTTCCAACGATATCTATCTGTGATGAGGAGGTAGGACAGGTGCAGTGCTACATTTCTAACAGCCTGTTGGATGCTGAAACCAGTCCCCGAGACTGGAAGAAGCCTAATGTACTTCTAATCTTTAAAAGGATAGATAAGTTCAATCTGGTTAACTAGAAGTCCATTCGCTTGACATTAGCAATTGGAAAGATACTTGAGGGAATTATAAGGGACTTTAGACACAGTTGATCTTCTTCTTCTTTTCGTGTCTTTGAAGCTGGTTGGTTATATGACAGTTTCCCATTCCTTTACACAGTCCTTTGCTTTTTTATTGAACACTGCAAGATCCTTTGGGCTGCACTGGTTGGGTAGTAGGGGGCAAACAAGGCAGTGCTGCATTGTATGGTCCTCTTCTCCACATTCACAGGTGGTTTGGCCAGTTTTATAGCCCCATCTGGCCATGGCAGCTTTTGATCGCCCTGTTCCTGTTCTCAGGCGGTTGAGTGTCTTCCACTGGACCCATGGTGCTTCTGAGCCCGGAGGGAGGGCTTCAGAAGGAGGGATACCCATGTCAGTAGGAGGGGGGGGTCGTCCTCAAGCCTTTTTGTCCATAGTTGGAGTCTGGTTTCTTCCCGTGATGCTATTAGGGGCTGGACATGGCTGAGAAAGCTTCTCCTGGACTTCAGCCGTTGGGCCGAGGGTACACGTCCGTAGAGGAGGTTGATCATATCAGTTGATCATATCACCCAAGGGACTATTGAAGGGTATGCATCATAGGCAGCCAGATGAGATTAGTTTATTTTGGCATTAAGTTTGGTTAGTAGGTATCGTGGGCTGAAGGGTCTGCTGCTATGCTGTACTGTTCTATGTTCATTATTCTAAGGGGCGTGACCATGAAGAAGAGGGTTAAGCCTTATCAATGATCATATATTGTGAAGAAATTACTGTGAAAATCTGCTGGAAATTGTCCACCCAGACGTTCAAAGAGACTGGGCCTCTTCTCCCTTGATAGGAAAACGACAAGGAGTGAACTAATGGAAGTCTTTAAAAATATGCAAGGTTTGATGAACAGGACACACTGAGAATGCTAAAAATTGTTGGATAGCTCTTAAGCAGAAGACATCAACACAAAATAGAAACTATGAAGTGCGGCACAGTGGCGCAGCGGTAGAGTTGCTGCCTTACAGCAACAGAGACCCAGGTTCAATCCTGACTATGGATGCCATCTGTACGAAGTTTGTGACCGCGGGGATTTCCTCTGAGTGATCCGGTTTCCTCCTACTTTCCAAAGACATGCACATTTGTAGGTTCTGTAAAAATGGTCCCTAGTCTAGAATAGCACTAGTATACAGGTGAAAACTGGTCGGTGCAGACTCTGCTGTATCTCTAAAGTAAACTATATTCTCCATTTCCACTATATCCAGGCTTGTTATCCGGTAGGTTGTAATGAGATATCCCTTCATCCTTCTAAACTCCAGCGAGTACATGTCCAGAGCCTTCAAATGCTTCTCATATATTAACCCAATCATCCCAAGGATCATTCTTATAAACCTCCTCTGGACTCTCTCTAACACCAGCACACCCCTCCTCAAATTTGGGGCACAAAACGGCTCACAATACTCCAGATGTTGGGATGTCATGTTACAGCTGTACAAGGCACATTCTGGAGTATTGCGTATAATTCTGGTTGCCCAGCAATGGACATAATGTCATTAAACTAAAAAAAGGTGCAACAATTTTGTTTATGAGGATGTTACTGGGTCTGGAAGGTTTCAGTTATGACGAGAGGCTGGGCAGGCTAGGAAATGTTTCCCTGGAGTGTCATAGAAACATAGAAACATAGAAATGAGAGCAGACCACCAGGTCCATCGAGCCCGCACCGCCATTCGCTCATGGCTGAACACTAAACAGACACACTTACCCACAAACAGTAGACACAAGACACAGAACACAAGACACTACCCTCCCCTTTATACCGCTAAACCCCTCTCCACCCCAAGTCCTTCAGTTATGACGAGAGGCTGGGCAGGCTAGGAAATGTTTCCCTGGAGTGTCGGATGCTGAGGGGTGACCTCATGGAGGTTTATACAATCACGAGGGACATAGATAAGTTGAATAGCTACATTTTTTCCCCCAGAGTCGGGAAGTCTAAAACTAGAGGATATACAGCAGATTAAAAGTGAGAGGGGAAAGATTTAAAAGGGACTTGACAGGCTACTTTTTCCACACACACAGACAGTGGTGCATTTATGTTGAGTTGAGTTTAATTTATTGTCATGTGTACCGAGGTACAGTGAAATGCTTTTGTTGCATGCAAACCAGTCAGCGGAAAGACAATACATGATTACAATCGAGCCAGCCACAGTGTACATGTACAGATACATGGTAAAGGGAATTATGTGAATAACGTATAGTGCAAGATAAAGCCAATGAAGTCCGATCAAAGATAATCCGAGGGCTATGAAACAAACTGCCAAAGTAACTGGTAGAGGTGGGTACATTTACATTTATAAGACACTTGGGTAGGTACATGGATAGGAAAGGTTTGGAGGCATATAGGCCAGGCACAGGCAAGTGGGACTAGCTGTTAGGCAACTCAGTTGGCATGGGCAAGTTGGGCCGAAAGGCCTTCTTCCGTGCAGTATGACTCTATGACCATGGCTTAAAAAAATATAGTAAATGAAAATTGCACTTTGAAAATAATGCAGAGGAGGGTCATGAAATATTCCCAGTTTAAAGTGTTTTAGCTACCAAAACAAAGCGGCAAGCTTTGGGCCTCGACATTGTTGATGCATAGACTTAGGGGTGATTTGATTGAAATTTATAAAATGATGTGCAGTAGATTTGTTGAACTCTTCCAGCCTTACTAAAAGCTAACCTCTGTGGCCTCACACGCTTGTGATTTACAATTATTTTGCAGGACTCTGGGAATTCAGGATGACTTCATCAACAAAACATCAATCTTCCTGAAAGTGACACCAATAAATACAAGTAATAAGTGGAGGAAGGTGACTTTGCTAATACAACTTGCCACCAAAGATGAGGGAGGCCCTTAAATCATCACCACTTCAGAGATGCTTTATCCCTCCCATCAAAAATAGATCCCCATCTACTGTGTTTTTTAGTGTCAATAGCAGTGGATATAGGGTCTTGTTTAAAATTCTGCTTGAATGTGGATTTCCCTTCAGAATTGAAAATCTCTGACCAGACTCAGGACCAGCTTTTTCCCCTGTGTTATCAAGTTGTTATGGAATGGTCCTTCCATAAGCTAGTGGCTTATGAAGGATCTGTCGGAGAGTAGGTACTGTATGATTCACCTCTACCGCATTGCAGACATTGGACTTAGTCAAAGAAACCAGGGGTACTACAATGCTGAGAATGATATTCTGCACTCTATATCTTCTGCTTTGCTCAACCCATTGTACTTGAGTTTGACGTGATTGTACGTAAGTATAGTATTTTCTCTGTTGATTGAATAGCATGCAAAACAATGCTTTACTCTGTACCTTGGTACACGTGCCAATAATAAAGCTGACAATAATAACGAGGTTTCTGTCATCAACGTATCCCTCACAATGTTTACATTTCCCCTACTTATCAGCTGATCTACTGAAGAAGGATCCTGACCCAAAACATCATATATCCATGTCCTCCAGAGATGCTGCCTCACCCATCGAGTTCCTCCATCGCTTTGTGGTTTTTGCTCAAGATTCCACCTGCAGATTCTTGTGTCTTGCTGATCTATCTACACCGCTCCTGTCAACTTTCTTCTTCTGTCTTTCTATTTATCTGAAGAAGGGTCCTGTCCCGAAATGTCACGTATTTATTTTCTCCAGAGATACTGTCTGACCACTGAGGTACTCCAGCTCTTTGTGTCTTTATTTTGTAAACAGGCATCTGCATGCAGTTCCTTGTTTCTACATATATCCATCTGGCTGACTAAATTCTAATGACTCACCAGATCACTGGGAGGGTTTGTCTTGGAGGTGTCATTGTCCTTGGCAATGGATCATAAATATGCTGTCACAAGCCAATGTACACCAGCTCTATGTACTCTATTCATTCTCCCAGAAACGTCGATGTCATTCATGAAGCACTCTATGTTCAATGGGAGATCAGAGGCATTATGAATGTATTATGTAATCTGCTGTTTTTATTAATCCCTTATAATTTGGAAAGAAGTAGTGAGTACATCAATATTGGGAAAATCTTGATGCAATGCCAGGACTGTGTTAATAAACACCAGGCTATCTCATGGAAGATCTTTAATCAATCTTCATCCTCTATCACGTATAAATAGTTGACTCTCTTAGTGTACCCAATTGGTTGCTCCTACAATATCATGTGTGCTAATAAAAGCTGCAACAGTACATTTGACATTCTTCTAAAATATGGTCAGTAAAAGAGAAACATAATTGAAATTATGCTATCAATGATTTCACGTCAAAGCTCTACATTAAAGGAATGGGAAGAAGAATAAATCAAGTAACTACAGACCAGTTAGTCTCATGTCAGTTGCAGGCAAATTCATCAGATCCATAATTAAAGATTTTGTTTAGACGCTTTAAAAATGCATTTGTTAATCAAGAACATTGACAACGATTTGTTAAAGGAAATTGCTTTAAAGAAGTGACTGACTAGATAAATAAATACAATTAAGTAGCTGCAGAGAATCAATGGTTTCAAGAGTTCCAATAAAGTCTACAGAGGAGGCTCAGTAGAAAAATTCAGACGTATTCTATGGGAAGAAAGGCAGTAACTTGACCAAATATAATAAAATTACCAGATATAATTGCTGCAAACATTGGTTGCTGGTTCTATTATTGTTTTAACAAAACTCATATACATTACTCACGTCAGTAGTAATATTAGGCCTGATTTTGAATTCAGCTGGACAGTAGGCTGACATCAAGCAGTCATCTTGCTCAGTTGTAAAGGGATGGAAAATTAATTTGCTTGCATACTGCCCACAAGCAGCACCTGGGTAGAAGAAAGCTGCATTGGGTCCAACAACAGTGACGGGCCCCATTTGTCATAAGATAAATGGTTACCCACCATGACAAAGATCTGTCTCAGATACTTACCCGAGATTGCAACACTCAAGGTGGCACAGTAAAGTCACCCCTTTACATATTGGGCTGTTAAATTGGACCTCCAGAAATGTACTACAATAATAAGTTAGTGTTTGATCAAGACTAGTTACAAATTTAATTTAAGTATACCATTTTGGCCTTGTTTTACTGATAATTAACAAACCAACAGTCCAATTTGAGAAATACCAGTTTTGCATTTGCCGTCAGTTATAGTAATTTGACATCAGTCATAATTTAGCGTTGAAGTAAGGTGAGACCATGTACTTCTATCCCGGCAACTCAGAGGGTAAAATCTGGCAAATTGAATGAGATCAATGGCATTGGTTCAAACGCAATGGCCATGGATGTAAATAGACCAAGAAACACTTTTTCCAATGTGCACCCAGTTTATGGTTGTAAAAAATGCTGTAATCACCACAGATTTTGTGATTTACTTGTCTGAAAAATTGTGTAAAGCATATAATCTATCCCCATCAATTTTGCAGTGCTATATTCATAATGGGCAAAGTTATTACTCAATAACTTACTTTGCACATGGATCTTGTGGTATCATGTGCTGCATGCTAAGTTACGACACTTGGGTTACGTTGGATGCCATAACTCTTTCGAGCTATGATCATAAGCTTAATATATAAATGTTGCACTTAGATTGCCATTTGTTGTTGGATGTCTAAGTTGTCTGAAAATAGAACCTTTGGTCCTGAATGAGTGCACAATAAAACTTCCAAGATCTAGCATAACATACCATGTTTAAGGTCAGCATTAGGATAAAAGTTCTAATTCATCAGTTAAAATATCTCCACCTTGTACATTGGCCATTTGCCAGATTCGGGATGTGGTGGAATTACACCCAGAGGTGCAAACAAGGATAAAACTGTTCAACCCCATTTTGGCAAAGAATATCAACTGGGAAAAGAACCATTCAGCACACATGAAGTGAGAAGACATTTAAAAATTGCCATCACATTACCTAATCTGATCATTTCTAAACAGTAGACATTAAAACTAATTATTCTACTATGATTAGTAAACCTCAACGCTATGATTTTTTTATCTCAATTGGGGGCCAAATGTCATCTCCCATTCTTACAAAATTAGTGTAAGATCTTTAATTGTCTTTGGTAATCCATCCTATATAGAATATCCTGAACAGCCTGGAGATATCATATGTGTAAATGATAAAAAATTAACAGAATTTTAAATTCTCTAGGAGTGTTCTTACTGGCCAAGAATTTTAATGTATGGAAAAGTGCATTGCTCGCACTATATTAATAAGTATGACACTGTTTCATAAAGTAATTGAATAGCTATTACCAACAGTGGATATGCTTGTGGCTAACCCTCTTTCAGCAATGGTTGCAACAGTGGTTGCATTCTCTGCTGTGAAATTGTCCTCTCAATGCAGTCACCTCAGGCCAGAGCCATTGCAACCAGAGGTCTGGATCAATCAAATCTTATAGAAAGATTTGGTATATGACTAGAATGATTACCCTGTATAGTTTTAAATGAAAGGGTGTAAATTCCCATAACAATTAAGTTTTCACAGTACAATGTAAACTCAGTTCTAATGTTGGTATTTTCAAACCAACTTGGTTCTCAGTTTGGTTACACAAAAAAGCTGGAGAAACTCAGCGGGTGCAGCAGCATCTATGGAGCGAAGGAAATAGGCAACGTTTCGGGCCGAAACCCTTCTTCAGACTGATCGGGGGCGGGGACAAGAAAGGAAAAAGGAGGAGGAACCCGAAGGCTGGGGGATGTGAGGAGACAGCAGGGGGACTGAGGAAGGGGAGGAGACAGCAAGGACTAACAAAATTGGGAGAATTCGATGTTCATGTCCCCGGGGTGCAGACTCCCCAAACGGAATATGAGGTGCTGTTCCTCCAATTTCCAGTGCTGCTCGCTGTGGCCATGGAGGAGACCCAGGACAGAGAGGTCGGAGACGGAGTGGGAGGGGGAGTTGAAGTGCTGAGCCACCGGGAGGATATATCTGGTTCTCTATCTGGTTCTCTATCTGGTTATCATCTGGGTATTTTAAAACCAGTATCTGGTGAACCCTGTGAGATATGTAGCACAATTTGGCAGTTTTGCTCAAATTTGCAAGGGTGGCACCACCTTGTAACTATTGGAAGTTGTATTTGACATTAGATAGATGTCCATGAAGAATACCCCAATGGAATGGAAGAATCAAAAGGTTTGCAATTCTCTTCTTAGACTTAATAGACGGACCCATCATCCTGTCTATCTCCTTATTTCAAGATTACTCATGAGGGAAAACAAGCTGTCACCATCAACTCTCTCAATCACTTCTAGAATCGTGTATGTTATGTGTAATGGAAGATCAATGCTTGCTTTATTTTCTGAACTCACCTGAAGAAATTATAACCATAATATTCTCTTCCCCAGATATTCATTGAATGAATTCGTACTGGATTATGGTAAAAACAAGTGTATCCTTCCTTAGGTAGGAGAACCAAAGTTGCACAGAATGCTCCTCGTGTAACCACAAAGGACTTCCTTAATTTAAGGACTTCCTTAATCTTGTATTCCAAACTCTTTGCAATAAAAGCTGACATTCTGATTGTCTTCCAAAACTGCATTTCATGTGTTGTATGTGAGCTTTTTTCCCCACCATTCCATTTACATTGTTCCTCTATCCTTCCTATCAAAGTACATGGTTTTCTATTTTCACACTCCATTTATCATCTTCGCGCTCACCCATCTAACCTGACTGGATTCTATTTCGCAGATTCTTTGCATCCTCTTTACAGCTCCTTTGCTGTCAACCATCATTGAACTTTGTCTTTTCATCAGTCACAAACACTGATTGTACTTGAATGATACTTAATATGCACTGAAGCACTTGGTCATACTTGCTCACATAATTGAGTCTTACTGACAGATAATAAAGGAGGGTAGATTTAATCATGTCTCAGTTCAGAGGATCTTATCTTCTTCTTATCGAGTCCACACACAAGATTAGAAGTTGTTCAGCCAAAGCTGAACACACTTCTCGGCACCTGCACAATGGTGTCTGTCTTGCGCTTCTTGTGCGTCTTGTGCGTGGTGGTGGAAAGATTGGTTGAAACAGGGCCGCGACGTGAACGCTCTTTCCTTGACCCCGGAGGATCTTATAATTTTGTTTTTACCAATGCTTAGGGTATGAAGGGAATCTCTTCTTTCCAATGCGTCATTCATCAGGATCACTTCCATAACTCTGTTGGATCTCCACAGTCCTCTCTCTCTCTCTTGCTCTGTGTTATGAATGACCACAAAGGCTATGTGCTTCTTTTCCATTCAAAGTACGAATGGGGTAGATGAGGCAGTGTTGCTGTGCATCTGTAAAACATGGCTGTACTGAGAACACTGGAGGTTTAAGGAGAGGTGCAGGACACACAGGTCAGATGAAACTGACGTTATTCATTGTAAACCAACATCTGCCATTTCTTACATTCACTTTATTCACAGCTGTGAAAAGTGGAAGTGGCAGGTGAACATCTAGTTGTGGTACATGAAACCATTGAGAGTGATGGTAAAGAGTGAAGGTGCAGGATGAAGAGTAATAACACAGATACGATACAGAAGGACTTGAATTAAACTAGCAAAGCCATTGAAATATTTCCTACTCTTATTTTCCAGATTCCCCCACACCTACTAATCATTTCCCCAGCCATCTCTGGGCAGCTTCTTTCTCTTCACTTAGAACAGAGTTTTTCATCTACTTGTAGAGTGAAGCACGCCCTTCTTTGCTCTGTGGTATTTAAAAGATGTATAGAAGCGCTTTAAGACACAAAATGCTGGAGTAACTCAGCAGGACAGGCAGCATCGCTGGTGACTTTTCACGTCGAGACCCTTCTTCTGCTGCCTGTCAAACTGTGTTACTCCAGCATTTTGTGTCTATCTTTGGTTTAAACCAGCATCTGTAGTTCCTGCCTACACACATAGAAACACTTAGGAGTATCTGGCATAATCGTACTTCCCTGTCATATTAATGATCCTGTCCAGTCTTCCTGCATTGGAGATCATCCAACTCCTGTCTACATGCTGGATTCTTTGAAGAACAGGACCTAGAGACATTACATAATGGTTAGATCCCCAACTTGGTCCTGTGGATGGCTCTTATCTGAGAACCACAGGATCAGTTTTTAATTTAAAATGGACCTGAGTTTCCATCTCATTGAATGGTAAAAGTGGGGCATATACATTGGTATTGATTTATTATTGTCTTGTGTACTGAGATACAGTGAAAACATGTTGTTTTTGCATGCTATCCATGTAACTCATACCACACATGAGTACGTCAGGTACTGCAAACAAAAAATAAGCAGTGAAGAACATAGTGTTACCGCGACATAAATATTTTTTTAAAGTGTAAGGTCTGCGATGAGATAAACAGATCAGAATTATCTTGTTAGTTTATAAGAGGTCTATTCAATAGTATGATAATTAACACCTGTTCCACTCCCCAAAAATATTGCCATAGTGAATGGAGATTTGCTAAATTGATATATTTAGATGCAGATATGCAAGTTGGATATTTTAACATACGTTAGACATATCTTAACACAATAATGAAAGAAGAAATCATTTCTTAAAAGGTTAATGGTGTTACAATGATCATGCATGTAAAATAAATCAAATATACCTCTTTTCCATGTTATTTTGAAACTCCCAGAGTGTTAATCATTTCACTATTGGGAGATTCGGAGATTACATTGCAGTTGTATAAGATGTTGGTGAGGCCCTATTTAGAATATTGTGGTCAGTTGTGGGGATCATGTTATAGAAAATATGTTGTCAAGTTGGAAAGGGTACAGAGAAGATTTACAAGGATGTTGCCAGGGCTAGAGGGTTTTGAGCTATATGGAGAGGTTGAGTAGGCTGCGACTCTATTCCCTGGAGTGCAGGAGGATGAGGGGTGATCTTATTGAGTTGTATAAAACCATGAGAGGAAAAGATCAGGTAGATGCACTGAATCTCTTGCCCAGAGCAGGTGAATCGAGGACCAGAGGACATAGGTTTAAGGTGAATGGGAAAAGATTTAACAGGAATCTGAGGGGTAACGTTTTCACAGCCAAGGATGGTGGGTGTTATGAAACAAGCTGCCAGAGGAGGTAATTGAGGATGGGACTATCCCAACATTTAAAAAACAGTTATAGACAGGTACATGAATAGGGCAGGTTTGGAGGGATATGGACTAAACGCGGGCAGGTGGGTCTAGAGTGGCTGGGACATGTTGGATGTTGTGAGCAAGTTGGGCCGAAGGACTTGTTTCCACACTGTATCACTCTATGACCCTATTCCACTGCCCATGTGGTACATATAATATGCTTTTAACTCAAATAAATATGGTACACTACTAAAGGGAACATGCAAAGAAATGGAAGATTTGTGCTGTCGGCATGATGATCACTAGTGCTAAGAAACCATATGCACATTGAGTAAGTCAACTATAAACCTCAACCCAAAGAAACATGTTCTCATCTTAGAATATGGTGTCTGAGAATTAATGTTGAACAAATCTCATTCAACATCTAATCTTATATTACAGCCTACTGTTGGGAAATTCTATAATGGAATCCATTGTTTTACTCATTATTCAATGGCACAATAACAGAACATGGTTTGCACTCGTAGATGTGTAGGAAGTGAACTGCAGATGCTGGTTTACACCGAAGATAGACACAAAATGCTGGAATTGCTGGAATAACTCAGCCAGACAGGCAGGATCTCTGGAGAGAAGGAATTTGTGCGTTTTGGGCTGAGACCCTTCTTCAGACTCTGTCTTCAGTCTGAAGAAGGATCTCAACCCAAAAAGTCACCCATTTGTTCTCTCCAGAGATGCTGCCTGTCCCACTGAGTTACTCCAGAATTTTGCATTAATAGATGTTATATATTAAATATAGGGTTGTGTTAGGATTGAAATTCCTTAATAAAATAGGGGTACGATAAACCTAATGCAGGAATTTTCATTGTTTGATTGGATAATCATAAAAATTATTTTCCATAAAAATAACTGTCAAAAGAAGAGAATAGCATTGTTCTGCGTAATTTCAGATACTTTTTTTTTGCATTGTTGCAGATACTGAATTAATTTTGAGCAGTATTTGACATGAACGTGACTTTGCTTGGTTTGTTTAGTCAGACGTGAATACAGGATTCTCCGGGGATATTGATTTCTATATTTTTCTAGGTAATTGCATCTTGAAAATTTTGCATTATGAACCTTCTAATTTTATTGGATTAGAGTGTAAGCAATTGTTCTCCATTTTAAGAATTACTGAAAGACTTTTTAAGCATGAACTGATTTCTTTGGTCTATCACTGATTTTATTTTATTTTGATTTTTGTACTTCCTACTGAATTTATAAGTTATTAGAACATATAATCCACTCTGACCAGTCATTATTTGTCAGAAATTGCTTGACAGTTCTTAATAATCATTTTCTTCATCTTAATTGCATAGGTAGGCCAATGACCGGAAAAAGGATTAGAAGGTTGTGATTTAATTTACCTTTGAAAATTTAACCCCATACTGGTCAGACCCAATTACCTAATCCTCTAACTATATATTAGGCTGCATGTTCCATTTGCCTACTCTTGCTTGTCTTCTTCCTTGAAGCTACTTCTTTGATGGTTCTTCAATTTTAGCTTGACATCCTTTAAACTTTTCATTGCCTGCTTATCAACCTCTTTATCTCTGGGACCGTTCCCTGAGGTACTCAAAGTGGAGCTGGGCGGTATAAGTTAATGTTGATTTTGACAAGATAGCTGGCTTCTCATGGCCCATTATAACATATTGCTAAAATAGATTATCTGCTCATTATGTCAACAGCAAATACGTCACCTGCATTTTCTCTCTAAATCTATTTGACTTCATCTTTCCTACCTTTCTCAAGATGCTCCAAGATGCCTGGATTATGGGATATTAGCTACAGGGAAAGATTGGACAGGCTTGCATTTTTTTCACTGGAACACTGGAGGTTGTGGGGAGACCTGATAGACGTACTTACAATTATCAGTGGCATGGATATGGTCAAAACCTTTAAGGGCTCAATTTAAAGCCGATGTATGGGGTAAGTTTTTTCCACAGAGGGTTGAGAGTGCTTGGAACATGCTGCAGAGTGGGGTGAGATGGACAGAAACAATAGTGACATATACACTACTTTTGGATAAGCATGTGGATATGTAGGGAATGGATTGGGGATAATGGATTATGTGCAGGCAGATAAGAGTTGGTCTTGGCATCATGTGCAGCACAGACATTGGAATGAGGGATCCAGTAGGTTAAATATGTGGGTGAGAGACAAATGGAATCAGTTGAGAAGAGAATGAAACTCGGTAAAGGGGATGATTGGCGAAAAGAGGGTGCAGAACCTGAGTGGATAAGAAGGAGAGAGAAAGGATCAAGTGTGGTTAACTTTAAATTGGAAAATTCTACTTTATACCATTGGGTTGTAGACTATGCAGATGGAATATGAGGTGTTGTTCTATTTAGTGTTTGACCTCTCCTTGGCAGTGGAAGAAACCACCGCAGAATGTCTGAAGGAATGACTTGCTACTGGGGAGCTGAAGATTGCCATTGTAGACAGTTCCCCCAACAAATGTTAGACTCAGAATAGTGGTCACTATTTTGGCTTCTATTTCCATGTAACTTAGATTACTGCTAGAATGCATGGATGATATTAATGACAAGCATACATTTCTCATTTTAACTTTTCACATTGACCAGTCATATGGATACAGTTTGCTTCAAATTTTAGTTATTTCAATTGCTTATTCTAAAATATATGTAAAGCAAGAAAATATGATACACAACATCAATACACCATATACACACATTATAGCAAAAATAGCACTGAAAAAGAAAGCTGAATATAAGAATGACTTTGAGACACAAGAGACTGCAGATGCTGGGATCTAAAGCAAAATAGAAACAGCTGGAGGAATTCAAAGGGATGGGTAGCATATGTGTGGGTAAATGAATTGTCAATGTTGTGCGTTGAGACTCTGCAAGACAGGGACTGGGAAAGGAGGGATAGCAGTGTAAAGGGAGAGGGGACGGGTGAGACCGAGGCTGGTAGGTGAAGGTGGGCCAAGGGTGTTCTTTAGTAAGCACAAGGTTGAAGACCAGGAGAGCAGAAGAAACCACTGAGAGGGAGCAGTAAGAGAGAGAAGCACATAATTCCCCTCAAAGGGTGGAGGAAAACTTCTTCAAAGTTAGGACGCCTTGAAGAGACTTTATTGACTCTTGTCTCTCCATTTTATTACCCTACTACCATAAGTACTTTTTGATTTAAATCTTTTTATTTGAATTTCACAGCAATTTGCATACATACAATGATAACAGACAGTGACAGTCAAGGCATAATTGTGCAACAGTATGTAAGTGACCCCCAAAGCCCTTACCCTTACCCACCTTCAACCCACCCGAATCAGGTCGGAGCCAAACGGGGACAAACAACATTCCTCTGCCAACACGTTTCCCACAAAGATATTTGTAAAATTGAAAAAAAAATCCTCATTTATAGAGCACTTTTCACTTGAGCATCTTGCCCAACACACACATATACACACACCCATACAAACATACACACACACATACACATGCAGTCACACACACACACATCCAGTCTGCTAAAGTACCAAGAATGATTACAGTGTATGAATCAATTGGATGAGGGAACGTGTGTAGACTATTGCTTTTTCAAGTAAACACCAAGTGCCATAGTATGTTGGAGGGTCAGGCAGCATCTTTTGCCTGAGGTCCATTGTTTTAACAGTGGGGTCATTGAAAAAGGGTATGTATGAGGAAGAAGGTGTGAGTCCATAGTCTGAAGAAGGGTCCCGACCCGCAACATCACCTATCCATGTTCTCCAGGGATGCTGCCTGACCCGCTGAATTCCTCTAGCACTTTGTGTTTTACTCAAAATTCCAGCATCTTCAGTTCCTTGTGTCTCTCTTGCTTCTCCCATTCCCCGCTAGACCACTGGATCAATTTCTTTGGCTTCTGGGTCACAGCATCTCACATTCAATCCTCCTTAAAAACCCTGGGCTTTGCCCAGCGAGTCGCTTCTCGGCTTCTTCTAAAAGCCAAGGTCCTGCACAGAATCCAGCTGTTTGGTCAAAAATAATGCATGTTAATTTTTGTCCTTTCACCCAACTTCAATCATGATGCACTTGCTTGAAAATGTACTCAGCGGGGATGGGACAGGGGAAACAAACCATGAAGCTACTTAGATATATATGACGTGAGAAAACAAAAGATGTCAGCAAGATATAAGAAATATCACATTTTAAAAGACAGTCACCTGGCGCTGATGAAGTTAATTATTCAGGCAGGGAGTTTTAGTAACGTGGAAGAAGGAGCTGCAGATGCTGCTTTACACCGAAGATAGACACAACATGCTGGAGTATTCCACAGCGAGTCTCGCAGCATCTCTGGAGAGAAGGAATTGGTGACGTTTTGTGTCGAGACCCTTCTCCAGACTTCAGTTTTAGTAATGACCATCCACAATTCCACATCTCAAGGTAGCATTGATAAGGTGGAAATGAAACGAATCGAAAGGGAGAGCCTAGTCCGAAATGGAGTAAAGCATAATTAATACAATACCAATATTTATAGGGCATTTTGACAGATACGTGGACAAAAAAGGTTTGGAGGGATATGGGCCAAACACGGGCAGGTGGGACTAGTGTAGATGGGGCATTTTGGTCGCTATGGGCAAGTTGGGTCGAAGGGCCTGTTTCCATGCTGTGTGACTATTACTCTAAATAGGGAAACGGGATTCTGGGATTTCCACAGGGCATGCATTATAGCGCATTATCACCTAAGATAGTTACTGCATTGTGCGTGTTATTTCTACCGCGATACTTAATTCGCAATTAAACATTTTGCTAATGCTTTTGAAACGGCGAATGTCACGTTTGATTTATCTAGAGTAGCAGATATCCATGCCAGGTGTCAGAGAGCGACTGGTTCATGATTGGTAATTTTACACGTTTTCTGTATGCTCGCGTCACTTTGGATTTTCTCTTAGTTTCACCTCTGTGTTATATTTAATTCTTCCCATTAGGAGATGCTTTTCCCTTTCCGCAGACTGCACCATTAGTGCCAATCGATCTACTCAATGCGTTTTATGTAAGTCGCGAGTGGTTTTATGATCTCTGCATTTTATGATGACAATGCGGTCTTTACCTTAGATAGGGGAGAGATCGCGCCGGGGGATCTATATTAGTGGAAACCGAGAGTGTTAGATGTTGAGAAACTAATTCACACTCTATGCTTTTGTGCTTTGTGTTGTCCTCTGAAGTGGAAGTTTTCCCTATCTAGATTTTTTTTTAAACGTTCATGATGAAACACAATTCATGGTTGATGACTTTATAATCATTTTTTCTCTGTTGGATACGCAGAGAGAAAATGTTTCTTAAAAATATGTATTTCTTGCTTCCATCCCCCAGACACATACAATCAGTTACCTATCCATTCCCTCTAGGGATGCTGCGTGACCCGGTGAGTTACTCTGGCATTTTGCGTCTATCTTTAACTAAATACTGCTATTAGGTTTGATCTGAGTTAAATCAAATCCCGGGTGAACGCACTCCATATCCTTGTTTAAGAAGGAACTGCAGATGCTGGAAAATCGAAGTTAGACAAAAATGCTGGAGAAACTCAGCGGGTGCAACAGCATCTATGAAGCGAAGGAAATGGGCAACGTTTCGGGCCGAAACCCTTCTCCATATCCGTCTTCAGGAGACAATCTGTGTTGAAGGCTCCAGCCCGTTTCTTTAAGAAACCATCATACTGATACTGTATGAAAACTGAACACCACTATTGTTATTACTTTAAATCCTTAGGTTTTATGGCAATTGCTCCCGAAAGTGCCGGGTGAAATAAAACTCTGCGAACTGACATTTATGTTAGAACAACTAACAGGCAGTCAACATGGAGATACACACTCTCTCGTCTAAATCTTCAGAACAAGATTGGTTCCATTGTGAGTCAAATATAGTTTTCTTGAAGACCTAACTTTAATTATTGGGCCAGTATTAGCTGAAATGGTCTGCATCAATCCACTTTCAAATAATATTTATACCAGCACAAGGAAATATTGTCTTTATTTTCAGTTCCATACAATATGGTACGATGGCATCTCCGTCTTTCCCATTCAAGTTCCATCTAACTTCTATCATGCGTTCGTTCATTGTTTATCAACCTGACTAACACCATGTTCCCATTCAACTCTTCTTCAAGATGGCACCGTCCCCGTGTACAGTTCAGTGCAATTACTCAATAATAGACAATCGAGCCAAACCGTGTGCGCTATGTTGCCGGAACGCCCTTTTGTAAATTGTCTTTTAAAAGGTCTTCCAGGAGACTGTCCAATAATCCTCGCATTGCTGTCATTGGGGGGGGGGGGGGGGGGGGGGGGGATAAATCAGCATAACTTGAAACGCGAGCATACATCAGCGTCCGTGTCATTAAAGAATATGAAAAAGACAAATCGGAATGGGACCATTGACAATTCGCAGTTTGCAATTTGTAAGGCCAAAAACCGATACCGTTACAACTCCTTCGCTCTATGGACCCTTCGCTCCATAGATGCTGCTGCACACGCTGAGTTTCTCAAGCATTTTTGTGTACCTCCGTTACAACTTCGTCTCTCTTTCCTGCAAAGTCATACTAAATTAATAATAGCAATTTAAATTCCTAATAGTGCTGTCAAAAGATTATACATACAGTGGCTCCGAACTTTGGACGGTAGATTTTCAAAGCTACGCGAATAATATTATGTCGAGCATAGATCGAGAGAGCGAATCTGGCGAACAGATCTAGAAACGTAAAAAATAACAGACATGTTAATCCACGCTTTGAAATTGAGGGGAGTTCGTGCATTCCCGTGGATAATAAACGGACTGCATGCTCTCAAAAAGAACGGCCTGCCACTTAAAAGTGCATTCATTAAAAGAGACCAATGGAACGTAAATACAGCCTGGACAATATAACCAAACAATTGAATGCAATAAAGAGAGTAGCGTTTAACCCAGTGTGAATCGCGATGCCCGTATTCCCGTGCAGATGGCCGGCGGGCAAAAACATACAAAGGCTGGAGGTCGGAGGGACATATTTTGGATCATTAATTCGCACTTGTTCCGAACGTCTTGCACTCAAAACGAAGGCAGAGATTAGAATCATTTATAACAGCATTATACCCGGAATACAACATCTTTAGATGTTCATATAATGAAACCGGCGAGATAGATACTCCGCCTACGTGAAGTAGTTTCCCTGGAAAAAAAATAGATATGCTTTTCACTTGTGGCACCCTGTCTCCAGGTGTAATGAATAAGTAATATAAATAGTAAGAAAATGCAAGAGATTAAATGATTAGCTACCTCTCCGCTTCCGTAGACGTGCCGCTAACTGTCAGAGGGGGGGAAATACATATTAACAAGAAATCTTAAAATCTTGCTCGTATTTTCAAACCCGTTAACTCGCTGCCTGCCTGGCTACCGCCCGCACCTTTACTGAATTGCTTTATTTCGTTGCTGTTGTTTCTCTTGGCATTTGTGCGGCGCCACATCGATTAAGCGATCCGGATTCCAGATTAGCTCCCTGGTCACAATGTTGCAATAGACTCCTCGTCAGACCGATCTGACCTTATTGACTCCAGTAGGAAAACTAAAGGCTGTTCCCTTTTCCAAGCAGTGAATAACAGATTATTGCGGTTAATAATTAAGTGATCATTAGCGGAAACACACCTCCAGTCCGCAAACTTCGCCTCCGACTGCAAGGAGTCTGCGTCTCGCACAGAAATAGATGAGCCTTTTTTTTTCTGTGTTGGGAGGTGTGATGTTATTGGCTTTCTGTCTTGTTATGTTCCACGTTATGCAGCTCGGTACAAATAACAACTTTTCACATACTTCAATGCAACCAGAATCCGCGAATGAGACAAAACCTCGCTGCTGCAAAGAATTTGTCACAAAGTGGATGCAAACCATTACGACATTTTAAAATAGGGAGGGGGCACATATTAAATTATTTCGGCGAAATAGAGGCCGTTAGTATATCAATTGATAATTTAGAATTATCCCCCCAAAACCGGTGCATTTTCTACTAAACAAGATTCCAGCCACTGTCAAGTGTTTCTCAATTCAAACCTAGTCAAAAGAACCCAACATCTCCCGGCTCTCAACTGATGGTATAAAAAAACATGCATTGTGTCATTATTCGTTTCTCCGGGATCTAGCACGGACGCGGTGGTTTAAGACCTCGCAATAGTCTGATGCGCTCTGGGCTGCGCTGTTGGGTTTCTCCGGCAGGTGTCGCGCTCTGAGCGACTCAGCGCCGCCGAACCAGCGAAGTGGGTCCAAGGGACCTACAGAAATCCTACACATAAAAGTAACCAGTTGAAATACTTGAATATTTGAATAGCAGTGCTGTTTGAATAGCACATTTTCTCGATTTTTTTCAAAGCCACTTCGATTTTTGTACATTATATTGAAACATGGCACACATACCAAATATTTCCCAGAGGTGAGTAATTTATTACCGAGTCTATTAGTCACACAGAGACGTGCTGTTGCATGTGGCAGTCAGTATACGTGTGCAGTTCACATGACTCCACGCACCACTTTTCTTTCGTGAAGCTTCTTCCTCTGAAGAGTTACAACCGAATGATGGTAGGTTTCTAACTTTTAGATGTTTTAGTTATTTCGATACAGAAATTTGTTTTTACTTTATTTCAAGCGCACGTCTGCTGTGTGGAACTGGGTGTTGTGATACTACGGTGGTCCTATAGTTCAGGACCACTGACTACAATTCATTTCAATGTCTTTGAAATAAGAGTCCCTACGACATGATCCAGAATCTCCACCGTGGGTGTAAGACACGAGTTGAGAAATGAGACGTTTCGGTTCAAATCATAGCTGCATATTAAGCACATGAGTGAAACACTCTTAAGAAAAATGCAATTGTAGTAAAATTTTATCCTTTTGTCATCGGAAACAATGAAAACAGCCAAAATATTTATTCGGAAATATATATTACCTATATGCTTCTTAGATTGGTTTAAACCGAAGGTAGACACAAAATGCTGGAGTAACTCGGCGGACCAGGCACCATCTCTGGAGAAAAGGAATGGGTGATGTTTCGGAATTGGAACCCTTCTTCTTAGTTTGGTTTTAATCTGGGCCAAAGTGTTATGCATGAAATAGCAGTAATTTGTTATAATGTCTCCATCTACAAGGTATCTTTTCTGCACACATCTATGAAATACAAGTGTATAAAATAATGGAGGGATTGCTGGGCTATGTTGAACGTGGACTATATTCTTCTACATTGTGTAGTTCGTTTTAAAGGACATTATTTAAATAAAGCAATGAAATTCCTTCCGTAAACAAGTTGCCAGTCGCCAAATTTGCCCGCCAGAATCCCTTGGAATTTTGCGAAAGGCAAATAATACCAGGGCAGATCATTTTTACACGCGCGAACATTTATTTAGTAGTTTCGTGCAAATAAATTACCAGAACTACACAAGTTTACGTAAGTGTGTTTTTCGCGTACTTATTGGCTTCACAGCAAATATATTGCATGCATAACCGAATTGTATTAATTATCCATTGAATAGGATTTCACTAACGCCGAATGGTGGTAGGTTTCCAGTAAAAAATATAGATCGCCAATTGCATTAAAAATGTATAAAAGGCCGTGAAAAGTAAATCATAATGTTCCAAACGTGATGTATTTTGTTTTGTCTGGCGGCATATAGCGTTTGTTCTGCTTAACCAAGTGGAAGTACTGATTTATCCTTTACCAATTCCATTGTCATTGATAAAACAAACGATCTCAAAGAATCGATAAATGATCTCCTGTACTGAACTGTCGATGTTCCTCGGGTGAGTTGGGAGGGGGCTGGGATATGAATATATTCAGTTCATTTTCACAATTTGTGTTCCACAGCCAACGAATAATGATAATATCGACATAGATTTCACATGGCATTAGCAGCAGTTAATCACAGTAGCATTTACGCTGCCCTTTGTAATTCTGGACACTCCATTGCTAACGGTAACGGGTAGGAAGGCGACTTCACTGCTGTCATGCTGGACACACCGCTATCATAAAGGAGAAAAAAATGAGTATTGACAACTCTCTATAAACGACTGCTTCTGACTAAACGGGCTTTGGGAGGAAAAAGTCAGTCCAAGCATATAATATTGCATTAATTCACGGCTGATTTTATGCATCAAAATTAATTTCATTTCGAAAAATCAGTAGAAGTAATGATAAATAAAAATGAAAGATTGAAACGAACCAAGGGTTAATTCAAAGCAGGTGTGTTGACTCCAGTAATTATGTTAAAATAAACTTCACAGATTATTTGACCTTATCAGAAGCATTTACCAATGACTGGTTGGACCCTGACACGCGTTCGGCATCTGTCGCAAGTGTGTGTGATTTTCATGCATTTACCTTTTGTTTAGTTAAAATAATTTAATTCGCATATCCCCTGGAAAAGCGCATGTTACCCAATTAACAATCTTAACGTAAACACCGTTAGTCGGCTTTTAAGGGGATATCTCTCGTCAATGCAATTCTTATTAAAAGTTCAATCCTTGGATTAGTTTAACAAACCAAGTCAGATGTTTTGGCAGATGTTTTTTTTTCTCTCTCCAAGGTCCAAATAAAGGCTCTCTTTGACTTTAGACCTTCTGTAAAATGCTATTGTAGTTTGAAACCTTTATTCCGCTTGCGGATGTCACTTGAATATGCAAATGTATGCAAATATATGCATTGTCCGTCAGCCAATTGGGGGAGGGTGACTGGGCCAGCGTTTGTTGCGTCACGGCGATCTGGACCAATCGGCCGAGGCGTGTTTTGCTTCGCCCCGTCCACTTTGATTGACCGCCGGAAAGTTTTTTTGCACTTTCTCTGCAGTCAGCGCGGCTAGAAAGCGCCTGAAGTGATGAGAGCCTTTTATTGCCTCATGCTGGGGCGGCAAGGCGACAGCTCAATAAGTCTTTACAGCCCGTCGTTTTGAAAAACAAAATCTAAAATCATGCATCCAAAATTCTCAGGGCAAGACATAATCCAACACTAGTTGCCGTTGCTTTAATAATTCTGTTGACCTTTTTGTTTTTGAACAAAACACAAATATTTAACCCCTCCCCTCCCCCTTCCAGGTATAAAACAGGATCAGAGGAAAAATAATCTGGACATTTTGTTTGGAGGACTGAGCGAAATAGAAGTGAAGCAAAGCTGCCGTTGTTCTCCTCTCTTGCCTCTTCCTTTTTCTTGTGAGAAGTTGGAACTGAATCTGACCACTTTTCGGTAATGTTAGCCGTTGGGCAGATGGACGGGAGCAGGCAGAGCGCGTTCGTGCTAAGCAGCCCGCCGTTAGCGGCCCTGCACTCAATGACTGAGATGAAGAATCCCTTGTACCCTTACTCCATGCAGCCCGGAGCTGGGACGGGGGCCGGGGTTTCCTCCACTTCATCCTCCCCGAGTCCGCCAGGTATTATCAGTGCAGCTACAGCCGCGGCGGCGGCGGCGGCGGGGCTCAAGTGCACGTCCAGCTTGCCCGCTTTCATGACACAGCAACTGGCCTCCGCCACTCCTCACGGTATCAACGACATCCTGAACCGTCCGCTGATGCTAATGGGCGGGGGAGTTCCAGGAGGAGGCGGCGGCGGCGGAGGAGGAGGAGGAGGGGTCGCTTCTACTTTGCTCTCGGGAATCCCGCGATTTAACACCAGCCTGAGTCCCCCGCCACCCGGTATGTACTTCAGCCCGGCGGCGGCGGCAGCGGCAGCGGCGGCGGCAGCAGTGGCCCGTTACCCTAAACCGCTGGCAGACTTGCCAGGTAGGACGCCCATCTTCTGGCCTGGAGTAATGCAAAGTCCGCCGTGGAGGGAAGCTAGGCTGGGATGCTCACCCCGTAAGTATTCTCTTTTCTGCCTCCTCTCTTTATTGCAGTCATCTAGAAAACCTTATTAATATTATTAGACAACTTGACGATCATTTCTCAATGATTTCGTTCAAATTTGCATTCCGTTCATTCTAATAAGCAGTTTTGCAAACAACAACGTTTTTATTCAAATTAATTTCCCATTGAAGTCAAACTTTATATTCCAGTTATATTTCTGTTAATTTAACAGACACGTTATCTGGTCGAACTAATAGCTTTTCTAGATTAGATAAAAAATCCAATTGCTAAGCATAGAATTAATGTCTTGTCAAATTAAAACTGCCTAACCATATTTATTGCCTCAAATATACCATCAAGCTATTCGATTGAATTTTTAAAAATGTCCTTGTGTCTCCTTGTAAAGAATGCCCAAAATAAGTCTGTATAATCGCCACCTTTTGCTCAAAAACACGTTTGTGTTTCTATTTTGGCATTATTACATATGCAAACATATCACATTTCAGTTCAACCTCTGTATTTGCACGTGGTAGCTGCAATCATTTTCATTGTATTTTACCGATAAATAGCGCGTAAATATTGTTGCTTCTTTAACATTTCCAGTGCTATCTAATTTCAGATCAGGGCGCCATGCTGATTGACAAAGACGGAAAAAGGAAACACACCAGGCCTACATTCTCCGGGCAACAAATTTTTGCATTGGAAAAAACTTTTGAACAAACTAAATATTTAGCAGGGCCTGAAAGGGCGAGATTGGCGTATTCACTAGGAATGACGGAGAGTCAAGTCAAGGTAAGATTGTCTTGACAAACCTTAAATGGTGCTCATGTACCGGATTAAAATACAGTAAAGTTTAAGAAATCTCTAACTGACGCGTCAAAACGTTTATTTTAATGAGCAATGAAATGCATTAAGAAAAGTCTCTGCACCCTAATAGATTAGGAAAATATGCACTTAAAATATGGAAATTAAAAAAATATATATTTAAGCGCTCTCATCACATTCCGATGTACGAGATGATAGGGATTGATTTTTTCAAATACCAAATGGCCATTCATCAGACTGTTTAAAAAGCATAGATATATCTTCATTTAGTATCTATTGGTCCATAACAAATTATTTAAAAAAAATTATAGCAAAACCAGCAGCTAATATATACTCTGTCACTTTCGCTCAGTTTAGACATATAATTTTGCCAGTCGTTTCTGGAATGTCCAGTGTTTTATTCCTCGAGTGGCAAATGATTTCGTTTCTTTTTCATGCCAGCCGTCACGGCATCAAAAGCCTGCTTTGTAAATGCGCCGCTGATCTTATTCAAAATCATTTGTTTGCGAACTTGTAGCGGAATCGTTTCACTCGGTATTTTTGTTCCCAAACATTGCCACTTACATTTAATTTTTTGAGAAAGAGTTTGCTTCATACCAGCATTTAAACTAAAGTTAGCGACAGCATGACTAAACGCTTGCTTATTGAAAACGGCCGTGCGTTTATGATGATACAAATTCTAACCCATCCCCTGTTAAAGAATTGTCAAATTCCTCTGCGTGGTTTATCGCTGGGATATAAATTATTATTTTAAGGCGTATATAGCGAAATAAGATTAAACAGTGCGGTGTTTAATTTTCCTCCCACTAACTACACACAGTTTGTGGCAGATAGTTCCACCAAAGAGGCTGAGAATTGAGGGCGAATAATATTCATAACCAGTCATACATACAATTACTAAATATGTCATATTTACATATGCAGCTACATGATTAAATCTACACTAAAACATGTAAACTCTGCAAAGTGGGTGTTGAATTAATACGATGGCGCTTCTGCGAGAGGAGGAGGGGGGCGTTTGTGTGTTTAGCAACACACAAGTGACAGGATAAATTCGAAAACCATGCAACGCCGGGCAGCTTGAGGCTGCAAGATACTTCATCTGGCTTCTGCCTCTCGTTTCTCAAATTACACCAGAGTAAATTCAGCCCTCGTCATTCCCCGCAGATGTCAAAATTGCCGACCTTAATCTTAGAGTGTAAGCGAAAGTGGTAAATATTTCTGACAGGGGTTGTGTTACTGGAGGCGCCCGCTTTCCCTGCCGGCTGATTTCAATGAGCAAGGCGTGAAAGCGAATAATGGTGGGTGATTTTAAAAAAAAAGTTTTATTTTATTATATAGTTTCAACCATCCATTCCTTTAATCGCTGACTATCCGGGGAACTGGTCTTCTTTTCCATTTAGGTTTGGTTCCAGAACAGACGGACAAAGTGGAGAAAGAAGCACGCGGCAGAGATGGCCACGGCCAAGAAGAAGCAGGACTCGGAGACTGAGAGATTAAAGGGCACCTCGGAGAACGAGGACGAGGACGATGAATACAACAAGCCGCTGGATCCCAATTCCGACGATGAAAAGATCTCCCAGTTGCTAAAGAAACACAAACCCACCACTTTGCACATCCACACGAGTGAAAACGATAGCTCATAAGAGGCGGAAGACTTTATAATTCTTGATTCCACCGAATTTAGCACTAAACCCCCTTTCTCTCTCACTTCCCTCCCCCTCTCTCGCACCTTCTCTCTCTTCCCCCCTCTCTCTATCTACACCACTCTCTCTGTACATTTTCAGAGATGTATATATTTTTATAGTCTATATAAGTTATGGGAAGATCTGTTAGAAGCCCCAGCACTAATTCCCATGGCTCTAATCACAAGGACAGGGCGCGTTTGATCTCCCACGAGCATTCTGGTTGGCGGAACGTTTTTATACCGAGATAGGTGTATAGTAATATATTCAGGTGAGGGTCTGGGACGGTCAGTTGTGGGGTGGAGAGGGGAAGTATTCGGGGCTCCACGTCTTGTAAATAACTCATGTATTAAATATCGAACAGAAGAAAATAACTGTGAATATTTATGTGTAAAATACATTTTGTATAAGGAAATATCGGTTTAAATTAGCGCTTAATTTTTAATGTATAGATTTCGTTTCGATTTTCGTGTTTGGAATCCTGTGAAGTCAGAATGCAAGTGTTGCCAGGATTTGTGTTTGTGGATTAAAAAAAAGTAAGATATTTTTAATTCGTTAGCGTTTAATAAATATTATAATTCGAATAAGTTTACGTTCCGGCGGCATTCGGAGAGTCTCTTTACAATTGGGGCTTTGTGACCTTTTTGCCTTGCCCTGGGTATTAACACTTGCTCCGTTGCCTATTTATTTCCTTGGAGTTGCTGTCTGCTCCAACTGCACGCTCGCAGCTCGCCAGTAACGGTGCTGAAATCGCAACGATTTGCACCCTCTATTCCCTCCGTTGGACGTGAAATTTGGATACCTTTAAAAAAAAAGTGTAATTCCACATCGAAAGGCACTAAATTTACAACGTATCCACCCTACTTTTACCCATGGATCTCAATTCAGTCACCAAGTAACAGTTAATGAAATCACACCCTATTGTACTGAATTGAAGTGTCATTAGGAGATTTGGCTGATGGAACTCGTCTGATATTTCTAGGGATTGAAAATTCAAGTGCGGAACCTTAAAAACAAAGTATGGGGGGGGGGGGGGGGGGGGGGTCATTAACATTTTGAGCGGTTCCTTTCTGGTTAAGTAAGCATATTATTCAGTCTGGGCCCTCCACGCTTGATTGCGCTGGATTTATATAATTCGGGCAGCTGGATAAAGAGGCACTTTCGGTTTAATTCGGAAATTCAAATATTTAAGTGAAAGATTTGCGGGGAAAAATGACGCCTGCTCCAGATTTGAAGGAATCCGCCGAATTAAACTGGAAAGCTGTTTAGTTGTAACGAAGCGGCATCAAGAGTGATTAGGGGGAAATTAGATTGTCATTTACCGTCATCACGGGGACATCTTCTTTAAGTATATCGCCTTTACTTTGCCACAGTAAACTGATCAATTACCATGAGAACTAACAGCACTTTTGTACTCAGGCCGTGAGTTGAAATGCTTTAATGGGAATATCGGAGGCAATTGCAGACACCCATTCATGACACTGCGGTCCTCGGAGAAGAAAAATACTGTTTGTGTGGAGGACTCTTGTATCAATTGCATGGTGAATTAAAACCGACCGGCATGCGTTTTTTAAAAGGGGGTGGGAACTTGGTTTTAATGTAGCTCTACAGACAGGGAGGCGAATTAACAAAACTTGTAAATCTGAACTGGTGTTCAGGTCAGAGTTTAATACGGCGAAGGAAGTACAAAAGGTGGAGTATGTTGGTTGCATCATCTCGAAGTCTAGCCAAAACGATCCAATCCACTTTGACAATTAATTGCTTTAGTGCATTGTCTATTTTTTTTAAAGTACGATATTGTTTGCTACAAAGGGGGGAAGGCCTAATCAAAAACTGCATAGAATCTCAAGGGACGGGGGGGGCACATGATGGGTCAGAGGACAACAGCTGGCGCAGGTAGAAACCATCCCAGGACTGCAAGACTCGCAGCAGTAATTCTTGATAAAGAGTCCCGTTCCAGAGATGCAGTTGAATCTTTTTTTCTCAATTGGGTCGGCGGGGAAAGAGCATCCAGGACACATACGAAATAAATGTCCGCGAGACACCCCGACAGTGGGATAACAAGTAGAAAGAAAGAACTGCAGATGCTGTTTTACACGTCAAAAATACATAACGTGTTTGAGTAACTCAGCGTAACTCAACTCATTCCCAAACCCCGCTGAGTTACTGCACCAGCACGTTGTGTTTTTTTTTTCTTTTAGTGGGATAACAAACCATAATAACAACAGAATGATGTAAACCGTGAAAGTAAGCTGTGACAGTATGTTATCCCCCAGATGTACCGATTCTCACAAATTTCACCCGCAGAAATCAACAATAATTTGTTACAAAGTAAACGTCAATGGAAGGATGATTGAAACATGTGGTGTAACCAATTTCATTCTGCGCCCCTGTGCAAATTTGATCTAGATTTACCTGTGCGCCTAGACATTTATATATCAATGATTAGTTGGTACCAGTCTATTTGTTCTTCAATGTGAAAAAATGTACCAATTACGTTGGCTGCTCTTGTTATGCGTTGTAAAGTTCTACTTAATTTCGCGCTGCTGCTTTAGATGCATTTCAGTATTAATGGTGTGATACTATCGGTTCTCTGGCGGGATGTTCGAAGGAATGTCTGAAGAAGGGTGCAGATCCTAAACGTTACCTAGCCACGTCCCCCAGAGATGCTGCCTAGCTCGCTGTGTTTTTATTAGTAAATCAACACCCGCAATTCCTGGTATCTTTGAGAAATGTCTTGTTCGATTACTGTATAGGATTAATTCTCAACTGAAAGCGTGAGGCACCAGCTTTTTGTTTCTGCCCAGGAATAATACTTACTATTTCTGGGGACGTCGTAATTTTTTTTAATCATTTAGATGTAAAGAATGTTGAGAACGATTTTCGTTTTATAAGTGGCTAAAATTACCTCAAAGCAAAATATCACGCCCTGGCTTGCTTATTTAGTTTCCAGTTGCTTTTTGATTTTTGTTTAAACAGTTGGGCAGAGCGAAAATTCTGAAGTCGTTCAGTATTTCCTGTTTTAGGTCACTTAATTTGTATGCAATGAAATTAAGGCATTAATAATTGATTTACTGGCAAAGTCCTTTGCGTGATGTCACCACGCGGGCAATACAATGTATCGAACTATCTCTGACGTAACTTCAAAACGTCCTATTTTAATAAGCGATGGTTTGCAAGATACTTTTGATTTTCCAACTGCTGGCTGTGTGGAAGGAGTGGAATGTAAAGCGCACGGGAAACCGCCGGTGAGCGTGAACTCAGGACAGTTCGTGTAAACAGAATGACCGATAGATGAAACACTCAGCTGATAAAAGTGCTTGCAATATGTTACAAAGATTGTTGGTTTAGGATTTGCTTAAATGCATAATCGGGCTAAGTCAGGAAAATAATTATATCCATTTATATATATGAATGTAATTTATCATATAAAACAAACCGTTAAGACTTAAAAAAAAAAATCCGAGTCCCTCTGTCCAAGTCGTGCAACAAGTGCCTTCGGTCTCATAGGGCAGTCCGCATTCTTGTGAGTGTGATTTCTTGTGAGCAGCGTTTTGACAGGGTTCGCAGACTCGGGAGACACGGATATTTCACAAAGGGCCAGACAATTTCCCACTGAGTTCCACATCACCGCCATTCACTGCATTGAAGGAGAGATCAGATACCACCAGAGGATGCTATTTGTTATTGATGTTCCAGGGGCTTTAAAAACCTGCTTTGCAGGCGGTAACTGCACAAGTCGACAGCTTTGTATTGATTAAGATGAAGGTCCGGATTGGTTCGATCGTTTCCCAATAACCATGCTCATTACATGCTAATTTGGTTCAAAAGGCAAGAGTTCGTGTGTGGTCTTATGCTGAGCACAGCAAAGACTCATAAAACAATCTGTTTCCACAAACGTGCAGCTCGGTAACAGTGAAAGACATTGAACACTAAACCACGGGACGGTTCCCGGATGATCTGATCCACGAGAACAAACAAATATAAAAATCAGTTCACCAGTGAAATTAGCGGCTGATTCTCTAATGAAATAAAATTGGTTCTAAATCGCAGTTTCTTTAGTAGCTAACATTGTTCACGAATTTATTTCATATTTGCCGCTAACAAATAACGTGCGATTGTGTTCTCTCAACTGGTCAATATAAAATATTGACGTTAATCCCAACGTCCTTTCTTCTTCTACGTTTTCACAATATCTCGATCCAATTTCTTTCCACAAAAGCAGCAACAAAATAAATTAACTAACGCTGTTTGTTCGGTTACGTCTCTCCTTACTCCTTAACCTGATTTCTCGGACACTTGAAAGATTCTAGAGTTTAACGGGTCCCTTGCGTTTGAACCAGTCACAAGTTTGTAAAAGGCCACAGAGAAGTTTTGCAGTTTTCAGGGACGGAACAAAGCGGACTCCTTCCTCGGTGAATTCTCCCGCAATTTATGGACCAATATACACGTCGACAAAATACTTTGAATTGAGTCTAATTTGGGTTCTTTCGTCATTTAGTTAAGTTACTGCTAAGTTAAAAGGCAGCACTGGACTATTGCGATCGACATCTATTACTTTCATTTATTATTCCATGTGAGTTAGCATTAATGAGCCTCCGGTGATAACAGCTCCGGTGAATACTTGGTAAACAGCCCTGGGCAGTGGCTACGATCAGAAGGAATCACGGAGATTCACAGAGCTGTTGAAGATCTCTTGAACTGAGATACCAAACAGGACCCAGACAGCTACCGGTCTTTTACGTTGGTTGGACGGGAAGTGGAATCCAGTGACAAGTCCTGCATGTGCAGCTCATCCCTACGAACTCTAGATCCCGAAAGCAATTCCAAAGAGCAGCTGACAGTCAAGCACATTGGTTCGTTCATCTGGAGTCAGGGCCAGGTCAGATAAACAGGGACACTTTCCTTCCCTTTAGTACATTAAAGAACGAGATGTGATTTAAATAAAAAAAACCCTAAACACAATTTAAATGATATTTTATTGCTACTGGCATCCATTCCACATTTATTTAATTATCTGAATTTGAATTTCCCAGCGGCCTAGGTGGGATTTGAACTCATGTCTCTAGATCAATAGTTCAGTAATTTAACCACCGCGGTGTAATACCTCTTAGGCAAAAATTATACCAGAGTTTAAAATGTAAATTAGTGTTAAGTAAATTTATCAATTATATTAGAAAGAGCTTCCTCATTTAATGACTGATGTCCTGATCTGCAATATATTTGTAGATATTAAAAATACAGTACATACAGCAACAAAAAGATTACAATAATGTTGCATGATAATATCCCCCACTATTTAGAAGTTGAGAATGATACAGATAAAATAGGTACAGAAACTTCCAATGACAAACTTGCTTGAATTAGAGAGCGCTTTCTTAAATGAAACATTTGTATATAAAAAGACAAGGAGCTCTGGTTGAATACACGACATGCTAAGAGGTTGATTTAAACAGCAGAGTATCCTTGAGAAAATCAAAGGTGGAAAGGTGGCCGGGTGAGAGTATGAGTTGGAGATTCATTGGATTTGATAAATGGATGTTGTTGTTCATAATCTAGATTAAAACCATGACTATCAGGGCCAAATTTAAAGTTATTAGTTTGTCCATGATGCCAGGGTACAAAGGTCAGTTGAGATAAAGAAGGGAGTTAAATATTCCTAGAAGGAGCAAAACCAGTTCTGCAAGTTTTGCGACCAGTTGAGAGAACGCAATCACACGTTAAATTTAAATGTAAAACAAAGCTAGTTGTTTATAAAAGGCTGCGTGAGTTTGCAATCAATGAGGCAAAATGAACAAGAAGATTAGAAAAGGAGGTTGGTGGTTAGTTGATTATTTTCACAGGCTGTATAATCCGGCACAGCAATTAAAAACAAATGTGGAATGAAGTCGAGTATAGAGAGAAATTGCATTGATGTGGTCCTTCACACAACCACGCAACAGTCCCATCGGCCTTTAGCCATCGAAGTGCTTTGTGTGGTAGTGTAGTCATGGTTGGACTGTAGGCCATCATGAGAACAATAAGGTTCCATAAACAGCAAAGTAATGACCCAATCATTAATTGATTTATATCAGATATTTGATAAGTTAGACAAAAGTAAGTAATGACCCAATCATCTTTGATTAGTAATGTTGGTCGAGGGAAAGATATTCACTAAGGCAGGGAACCACAAAATGCTGGCATATCTCAGCGGCACAACAGCATCACTGGAGACAAGGAATGGGTGAGACCTTTCTCAGAACACCCGGACTTAAATATTGCCATTTGATCCTTTGTGGGTGATGAATGGGTGATGAATGGGTGATGAAGTGCAAAACACAAAGTGCTTGAATAACTCATGGGTCAGACAGCATCTGTGGAGGCCAGGGAATGGATGGGTGAGTTTTCGGGTCAGGACTGTTCTTCAGACTGAAGAAGGGCCCTGACCCAAAACACCCTCTGTCCATTCCTTCCACAGATGCTGCCTGATTCACTGAGTTATTCCAGCACTTTGTATTTTGCTCAAGATTCCAGCATCTGCAGTTCCTTGTGTATCTATGGCCGATGTTTGATGAATGTTTATTTTGAAAAAATGCATCTCTGACATTCCAGTATTTCTTCACCACTGCAGTGAAGCATCAACCTATATTATGCCATGGGTTAGAGCCTATATCACAGGGTTTGAGGTTAAGTAAGGGATGTAACTTTCCAGACCAAGAGAGGTTTACAATGCATTGGTCAGAATATGACATTTCCAATAGGAAAAGCTCACATGACTGTGAGCGCAAAACAGGACAATTGCAAACGTCACTACAATATGAAAGGATCCACATAGAACATTCTTATTGATTTATATCAGATATTTGATAACTTAGACAAAAGTAAGTAAAAGAGTTCTATTAAATCAGAACATGGAGCTATAGATTAGACATGATAGTAGTTTAAAATAAATTTATCAATGATATCAGAATGAGCTTCTTTATTTAAACGTTTTGATAAAACTTGCTGGGAAGAAAATAGGTGCAGACCTTTAGGAATATTAAAGATACAATTGGAATGCAACAATGGAAGACCTAAAGTAATAAAATAATGATGCATAAATCATATCTGGGTTTTTGATATATTAATGTCATTTTCATCCTCATAAATAAAGGGTAAAATGGAGTGAAGAAAAGAGAGAACATCCAAATATATTTAGCTTCCATGTATCAGCTCAGAACCAATTTCCGCACCAGAACCTCCAATTGCATTTATATTGGGCCCCTTTATACAAAACATGTTCAAGGTTGCTTCACAATAGCAATAGGCACCAAGATCAGGAGGGAGAGATTAGAAATGACTACAATTCTAGCTAAAGAAAATGAATAAGATTTTAAAGATGAAGAAAGGGGTGGAGAGGCAGAATGATTTAGGGACAGAGTTCTGGAGAGCAAGAGCAGAGGCATTTGAAACTCTCTTCTACAGTTTTGCACAAGGTTTCAATCTTCCACAGACCACTGATGTTATCAGCATATGGTTAGACACATATTCTGAAATAGAATAAAATATATTATCCCCAATTTTATCATTGCGATAATAGCAACACTATCAGCATTTGGTGCAAAATTGATAGTAACTTTGGGATTTCTGTGTGCAAATATCATAAGCTAGATAATCCAGTCATTGCTGGTGAGTGTGCTCACCTACAAATTATGAACTGTTTGCAACCTTCTCCATAGAATCATAACTAATCAAAAAACACAAAGTGCTGGAGTAACTCAGTGCAGGAGTAACAAGTGCTGGAGTAACTCAGTGGGTCAGGCAGCATTTCTGATAGACATGGATTGTTGACGTTTCGGATCAGGACTGTTCTTCATACTGAAGAGTCACCTAGTCCTGTCTTCCAAACGCTGCCTGAACCCTGAGCTACTCCGGTACTTTGTCTTTTTTTTCTCCTTAAACCAGCATCTGCAGTTCCTTGTGCCTACAAGACGAATCACATAAACTAACACAAATTTAAATTAGGCACAAGCCAATCATGCCTTAACCCATCTCAAAGTTGTGCTTTGAACCATGATATCGAAATATTTTAATAGTAGATTAAATTATAATAAAAATATAAATAAATATTATTTAATTGCAGTAAAATCATTAATATAATATACAAATTGGACTAAAATTATTTTTTACAATTGTACATTTCAATTGTTTCATGTTAGTATTTCAAATTTAAATATTCAAGGTATTCCAGCTTCCAATTGTACATATATTTTACAATTATTATTTAACACTATAAAATATTTTTAAAAGTTGATTAAAAATATTCATTTTGATTCCTCTTTTGGAGTGAAAGAGATTATTTAATTTGATTGACTGTTCGGGCAGCTCGATGACTTCACAGCTGATGGAAACTAAGGTTCCCAATAAACTGACCAGTAACAGGTGCCTGTGTCAGTGAAAGGAAAACTCTTGCATGGAGTTCGATGGAGTTCTTTGATAAGTTTTCTTCAAGGTTAATAACAAGTGAGTTGCTTCAACATAGAACACAAACAATGGTCCAGCTGATCCTCAGCATTCCAGCAAAATCTTTTCAAGCAGTTTCAAGCATTGAGGGGTAGCACAGTGGTGCGGCGGCAAAGTTGCTGCCTAACAGTGCCAGACATCTGGATTCCATCTCATTGCGTCTTTAAAGTGCTGTCTGTACGGAGTTTGCACATTCTCCCTGTGATCGCGTGGGTTTACTCCGGGTGCTCCAGTTTCTTCCCACATTCCAAAGATGTGCAGGTGTGTAGGTTAATTGGCTTCTGTAAATTGACCCTAGTGTGCAGTATAGACCTAATGTGAAGAGGTTAAATGGACACAAAGTGCTGGAGTAACTCAGCGGGTCAGGCAGCCTCTCTGGAGAAAAAAGATGAGTGACGTTTCGGGTTGGGGCCCCTCTTCACACGCTTTGGGACTCTTCCTTTTTCTCCAGAGACACTGCATAAACCAGCATCTGCAGTTCTTTGTTTCTACATAGTGTGGATGGGTGATTGTTGGTTGGTGAGGACTCAGCAGGCTGAACGGTCTGTTTCCATGCTGTGACTCTAAACTAAACTAAACTAAACTAAAGCCCTTGTCCCACTTTCACGACCTAATTCACGACCTCTGCCGAGTTTGCCCTTGACTCATACTCGCAGTACGGTTATCACGAGGTCATAGGAGGTCGTAGGAGGTCGTAGGTAGGTCACTGGAGGTTGTGATGCTAGTCGTAGGTACTCATGGCATCAAGTAGGTCGGGGCATTTTTCTCGCATGATGAAAAATGTCCACGAGTAAAAAAGGTCATGAATTAGGTCGTGAAATTGGGACAGGCCCTTAAACATCTTGTATTTTTTGAAAGGTTTTTGGGCCCAGAAATTCAGCCTTTGCTACCTGAGATAAAATTGGTGTCAGTACATTCTGCTACTGTTTATGAATGGTTTCTATTCATATTCATATCCATGTCAGGTTTCATGGATGGAAGTGACATAATTTGTGTTGGCAAACCAGAAAATGCTGAAGTAATTCAGCGGGTCAGGCAGCATCTCTGGAGAACCTGGATAGGTGACGTTTTGGGTCGGGGTCCTTCTCCAGTCTGAAGAAATGGCCTGACGGGAAATATCATGTTCTCCAGAGATGCTGCTTGAACCACTGAGTTACTCCAGCATTTAAACCAGCATCTGCAGTTTCTTGTTTGCCATTGAATTAATGAATTATCACTGACTACATATAAGAAGGAAAATGCATATTTTTTTAACATTTGAAATATTATGCAGTGTTAAATAAATATTGGGACGTGCATGATCAAAACAGAAAGCAAAATATAAATACGTTTGTGCTTCAATAATGTAAATTGTTTGATGCTCAATTGGAATTGTAGAACAGCTTGGCATCAATTGGAGCAGTCATTTCTATTTTAATAACTGGAAATAGAGGTGGCAGAGTAAAGGGGTTGGAGAGCTCAGGCATTGGTGAAGACTTTGCCTAAACAGTGAGCAAAAACATAATATATCACTGCAGCAGTGATGATCTCATTGATGTCTTCTGCAATAGAGTTGTAGGCATTCATTTAAGAATAAAAAAAACTAGTAGGTCCATATCTTTCTGCTGGGGTTTGCTGCACATGCCCCACATTATTCTATACAGCAATATCATAATTTCACCATTGATTAATCTCACTACTCTGTACCCAACGTACAAATTTGCTTTGCGTGTATGGAAGTGCATAATCCAAATTTTCAACATCCGCTATAATTTTTGAAGGATTCAATCGCATTTAATGATGCATTTTATCTCACAGTTCATTCCCAAGCAAAATATATCTATGCATTGTGACTGAATTTCTGGACTTGATCTTAATACTTTTGGTTCAAGTTGAATTCTTTTTATAGACCAATATTTACACAACAATAAACAGAAGAAAATATTCCCAAGCCATCAAAAATAAGTACATAAAAGTGAACCTTTTAAGTTGAATGATGAACATATCAATATGTAGTATTAGGGTTTATAATGAGCTTTTTCCAATCATGTTCTTTAATAAATTTTAAATGATATTTGGGAATGCATTGCTGAATTCTGCAGCATAGATTGTAAGCCTGGGGTCCTTGGATCTGATGTGATTTGCTGGGAATCTAAAAAGATTCTGAGGTCAGTAGGTTTCAGACAGTATAGAGTAGCCTCCCTAGTCACAGTCTCTTGAGTGTTCTGTATATATTTCTGCATTGGGTGAAGTTGAACAGGTTTTCACTGTCATACACTCAGGAAAGTTATTTGCTGCAAT
This sequence comes from Leucoraja erinaceus, assembly GCF_028641065.1. NCBI lineage: Eukaryota > Metazoa > Chordata > Chondrichthyes > Rajiformes > Rajidae > Leucoraja > Leucoraja erinaceus. The sequence goes on along the minus strand of NC_073377.1, from coordinate 121,453,818 downwards.
AAAAACCACAGGCTTTTATTTGGGCAGATGGTGCTACTACTTGATAATTGTTAACTCACCTTCAACCATAGCCTCTTTCTATTCCTTTATGGGCCTGTCCCACTTAGGGGATTTGTCAGGCAACTACAGGCGACTAGTTTGTCGCTACATGTTCACCAGTGGTTGCCGGGAGTATTCTCCTCAGTCGCACAAAAAGTCGTTGTGTCTTTCTGGTCGCCACTAAATTTTAAACATGTTGAAGCATATTTGGCAACAGTGGGTTTGACGCCAATGAGCGTAGCTTGACTTCTCCTGACGTAGGTGCTGTCGTAGGTTGTCGCCAGGATGACCTAGGTTGTCGCCGATTTTTCGTCAACCTGCTACGACCATGACAGTCGACGGCAATTGTCTAAAAAAACGCCGTTACTCATTACTCATCTTTCTGTTCAGGCGAAGAAGAAATCTGCTCTAAAGGTGTGGAATAAAACATTATTGGACAGGTTAAAACAATAATGATAATAATATCAAGCTAGATGGGACTCATAGAGGTTCTTATAGATGGGAATCATATAGTTTAGGTTTAGGCTTAGATTTATTATTGTCATGTGTATTGAGGTACAGTGAAAAGATTTGTTTTGCATGCTATTCAATCAGATCAGATATATAACAAAAAGATCCTTACAACACATTTAAACCCAAGAAATTAATTAAAATCATTAAGATTAAGTAAACTAAAATGAAGCCACTCACATACACTTACATTTTCAATCATTGTTACTCTACATATACTTGTCATTTCATGCCTAAAGTTGAGGGGCCAGATGTGAAGTGAATTCAGTTGTTCAGCTCAGTGTGAGTCAGTTCTGCACTTGGGCCCAGGTTTGAGTTCACCAGCAGAGGGGACTTGGATTAGCTGGTATTTGATTTCCATGTTGCATTGTGCAGGCATACTGTAGAAGTTAGGAATGAAGTGACCTGTGGAGCGGTGGCACAATGGCACATTGGTAGAGTTACTACCTTACAGGACCAGAGACCCAGATTTGATCCCAACTATGGGTGTTGTCTTTACGAAGTATGTATGTTCTCCATGCGACCACATGCATTTTCTCAGGGTGCTCCGGGTTCCACCCACACTGCAAAGATGTAGAGGTTTGTAGGTTAATTGTCCCTTGTGTAAGATAGTACTAGTATACGGGGCAATTGCTGGTCAGTGCAGACTCAATAGGCTGAAGAGCCTGTTTCCATGCTGTATCTCTAAAGTCTAAAGTCTGTGAATCACAGCTGGGTGACGGTTCACCAGGGGACCGTCGGCTAAAAATGAGCATCTTAGAACATAGAACATTGAACATAGAACATAGAAAAATAGGTGCAGGAGTAGGCCATTCAGCCCAACGAGCCAGCACCACTATTCAATATGATCATGGCTGATCATCTAAAATCATCTGGCTTGTTAGGTCTGGAGTGAATGAAGCTTACTGAGAGTATTAATTTTCAGTGCTAGATTTAATGTTCCTGGTATTTGAAATGATACACAGAATACTTTGGGTGACATTGATAGCTAGCACACCTGAATTGATTATTAAATGGTAGACCTATGAGGATAGAATTTCGCTGTTCCAATGGGTGTAAAATTAGGGTTTCCTAATTGTCCAATAGAATTTTCAAAACTCCTGCCTTTTTCATTAAATGAAGAAAAAACTGGATAATTTCCATAATGGGAAACTGATTTGCACATTCATTGCAGGCTACATATGAAAATCATCATCTTGAAATGTATAAAAGAACAATGATTCTTTAAAACTTTGATCTTATTGATCTTGATATGTTGAATGTATATTTTTGTTGAAGATATTCGTAGTTGTATATTTGTATGATATTGGACACAAAATCTTGGAGTAATGCCCCTGTCCCACTTAGGAAACCTGAACGGAAACCTCTGGAGACTTTGCGTCCCACCCAAGGTTTCCGTGCGATTCCCGGAGGTTCCCGGAGGTTTTTGTCAGTCTCCCTACCTGTTCCACTACCTGCAACCTCCGGGAATGGCACGGAAATCTTGGGTGGGGCGCAAAGTCTCCAGGGGTTTCCGTTCAGGTTTCCTAAGTGGGACAGGGGCATTATACTCTGCAGGTCAGGCAGCATCTCTGGAGAAAAGGAGTCATGACGTTTTGGTTTGAGACCCTTCTTCGGACTGCATGATATTGCTCTTGTTACAGTAAGTTATGTCAGGCCTTTGTTATTTCTTTTAAATGAGATAACATCTATAAGACCCTAAGATATAGGAGCAGAATTAGTCTATTCAGCCCATCAAGTCAGCTCCACCATTCGATCACGGCAGGTCTATTTTTTTTCCTCTCAGCTTGATTCTAATACCTTCTCCCTGTAGCATTTAATGCTCTTGCTAATCATGAGACAATCTCGGAAACAAACAGGCAAAGAAATGACAGGAAAATGTACTATGTGTTTTTTTTTTAATTCTTAAGACGTTTTTTAAATTCTTCCTACATTGAAAAGATTTCATATCATAAGTGCCGCTTTAATAATGGGAAAAATATAATGTCTACTACGCTGGTGATCTGCCAATGAAAACATCATATTGAATAAACCAAGCACTTAGACAATGAATTGGTTGCAAGCTGGTTTGGGTTAATCTGACCTCAGCTACCTGTCTGTATGCCTTCCTGAAAAGCTGGACGGCAGAGGCATTCCTGAGGTGCCGCGGCTGCGGAACCGGGAACCCACCCGCTCGGTGGACTGCGGTACCAGGAGGGAGTCTCTGGAGAGGTCGGATGCAAGGAGCAAGGGTGGCAGGAGGGTGATCCGTGAAAATGCCTCCAGCGCCTTCAAGGTCGGCTGCAGCCGACTCTCCCCACGGGACACAAATATGGCCAGGCGAGAAGAGGGACGTCGGTTCGCGGGTCGATCTAGTCGAAGGAGCCTGGGGCTTCCCGGGATCAGGAACTGCTCCAGATCGAGCGAGAGGGCGGATCGGTCTTTGGACTTTGAGAGTGGCGGCAAAATATGGGGACGCTTACACGTATAAACATGCAAAAATAATTTCACTGTGCAGTTGTACATGTGGACCAATAAAGCTCATTTGAACCATTGTGTCCTGATGTTTATTCCCTGAGCTCAGTGTGATATCCCCATATCCCCATTCCCCATTACCTAGTACCCAATGGAGACTAGGTGAGATGGAAACTAGTGAGGACATTCGCTATGGAATGGCCACCTGACATTGAAACACATCAAAATGGGAGTCAGCGTCTTCAGGGCGAGCAGGGTAGGAGGAGAAAATGGTAGAGTGGGGGATAAGGAGCAATGCAACTTCATGCGTAAATGATACATTGGTTTCCTGTTGAAACAGGAACATCATGTCTCAATAAAGAAAGTGCCTTCTCCACAGATTAAGTTCTAATAACTCTTTCTTGGCTTCTATTTTCATGCTAATTAAAGGAAATACTTCTCATGCCAAGTTAGGTGAATTTGAATCCAATACATCTTTCATGACAGTAATCTGACTGATACATTTAAGAGTATAATAATTGGCACGTTGTTCCAAAGGCAATTATGAAATCCAGAACAAACATCTATCAGGGGTTTGCGCCAATGCCAACAGTTTTGACTTTCAACTTTCAATTGGGACTCAAATATTTATAAGCATCTGAAAGCTTCTATTCACGTATGGACAAAAGATCATGCAGAGTGGCACGTATGCACAAAACATACACCTCAATAGCTCAATAGTGTGTTAATGTCACATGTGCAAAACGCAATGAAACTCCTATCCGAGCTGCCAGATTTGGCACCATTTCCAAACTCCTATCCATGCGCTAGGCCTTATGGAGCAGCATCCGATCTAGGTGAGCCTTTGATCGGAGGCCGCTCCATAGGAGCTAGCCCACAGACTGGAGTTTGGAAATGCCACCAAATCTGGTGAATCCAAAAAAAATCCAGGCAAGCCCCTGGATCGTTCAGCGTACCGACACCCCTCTTCTCACCTGGTAACCATTCCCTGGCAACTGATTACCTGAGGTCCACTCCATGAAGACCATGAGGCGCATTACGAACAACCTAACAGAAACGATGAAACCAGAGTCCTGAATAAAATCAAAGGAAGTAAATGATTTTAATAATAAATACTAAAGGGGGAAAGGGATAATGTTTAGTGCTGGGACTGGGACACTCAATAATGGAATGTGTCTTCCTGCTTTCCCAAACTCAGCAAGGTGATAAGGGGGACATAAACTTGCCTCATAATGAAGATGAGGCTGAAGGAAAGGAACAAGCAGATCAGGTGTCACTCGAGACACAAGAAGATTCTGTGCTTTTTTTTCTGAGGTGAAAGGACGGCCACCTGTCGGCACACAGGTAAAACCCGCAACACATCCATTACTTCAGAAAGGATCAACCTTCTTGCAATTTTTCACAAAAAAGGGAGAAAGAGTGGCACATATACATCACACAAGCCACAAATAGATGCATGTACATCCACTTACAAACAATCAATCAATCAATCAATCAATCAATCAACCTTTATTGTCATCTTGCAAGCAACAGTTGTACAGTGCAAAATGAAAAGACGTTTCCCAGGGAATACCGGAGCATCGCACATGAAATTTAAAACAATTCACACATAATAACACTAAAAACATCCAGTCCCTGATGGAACAGTATAAATAGTTAAAAGCAGGTAAAACACAACGTTAAAATACAATAAAACCAATCATAAAAAATGTCCGGGGCAGCTGATTTGACAGTTATTAAAGTGGCCAGTGCCAGTTATTAAAATGTCCGTGCCAAGCCGCAGAATCAGGTGACTGTGAGTACAGTGACTGTTTAGCAGCCTCACAGCCTGTGGTAGGAAGCTGTTTAGCAGTCTTGTAGTCCGGGCTTTGATACTTCGATATCTCTTGCCTGATGGCAGGAGATCCAGGTGTATGTGGAGGGGGGTACACAAAAAAGCTGGAGAAACTCAGCGGGTGCAGCAGCATCTATGGAGCGAAGGAAATAGGCAACGTTTCGGGCCGAAACCCTTCTTCAGACTGATGTGGAGGGGGTATGTGGAGGGGGTGCAGTTTATCCTTAGCAATTCTCTGAGCTTTTTTCAGACAGCGGCTCTGGAACAGTTCTTGTACCGATAAACACAGATAAACACACGCAGGATCAACAACATGCGCATATGTTCTCCCCAGGACCACGTGGATTTCTCCGGGTGCTCTGGTTTCCTCCCACATTCCAAAGACGTACAGGTTTGGAGGTTAATTGGCTTCAGTAAAAATTGTAAATTGTTCCTAGTGTGTAGGATCATCATCATCATCATCATCATCATCATCATCATCCTTTATTGTCATCTTGCAAAGTTGTACAGTGCAAAATGAGAAGACTGTGGAAGGAAGCTGTTTAGCAGTCTGGCTGTCAGGGCTTTGATGCTACGATATCTCTTTCCTGATGGCAGGAGATCTAGATGTGTGTGGAGTGGGTGCCGGATAGTGCTAGTGTAAGGAATGATCGCTGGTTGGTGTGATCTCGGTAGGCCAAAGCTGTATCTCTAAAACCAAAAAGACCCAAAACATACACAGACATAAATAACAGTTGGTCATTGCCTCATGTAGATGTTTCACTATTTGACACAAAGGCATTTTAGATAATTTACGTAAAGGTGTTATACAAATTTAATACACAGCATCAAATATTAGTTCTATTTCACATATCATGCTGAAAAGTTTACTTGCTGGATAATCACTTCTTAAGTACCATAGTTCAGACACACAGCAAGTCATTCCTCTATGTACAGAGGCAATGGACTATGTAAACTAACCTTAAGGTATCTGTCTACTAATATAACTCACCTGTCTCTATTTACAGATCTGTAACTCAACTGTTTGCTCAGCTTAATTTGTACTGATGGTGGCAAAGCATATTCTGGCACGAAATGGGTTTATTTCAAAGGCAGGGAATGGAAGTTTATGGATAATGTGCAGGCAGTGGAGATTAATTTATCTTGGCATCATGTCCAGCATTGACATTATAGGCCAAAGGGCCTGTCCCTGTGTGGTACTATTTAGTTTAGTTTCGAGATACAGTGTGAATACAGAGCAGAGAGTCTGTGCTGACCAACGATCCCCGCACATAAACACTATCCTACACATACCAGGGACAATTTAAATTTTACCAAAGCCAATTATCCTAGAAACTTGTATGTCTTTGGAGTGTGGGAGCATCCAGAAAAAACTCATGCAAGTTACGGGGAGAACGTACAAACTTCATACAGACAGCACCCATGCTCAGGTTGAACCCTAGTCTCTGGCGCTGTAAGGCAGCAACTCTACCGCTGCGCCACCGTGCAGCCCCAAATATATTGGCAGCCTTCAAATGTCTTGTACCATTGTAAGGCGCCCGTCCAAACTAATTTTAGGTACACCATATTCTTCTGGGTAGTTTCGATTAGATGTTGAAACTTGCTTGTTGAACTCAGACGAGATAGTTTATAATCAAACTGATTCCAAAGTTATCACAGTGAATGCACGATGATGGGTCATGTCATGGAGGATCGGTGATGATGAGTTATCTAATATGATTTATAGCTCCTCTTCGTTCAGCTGATAATGTGTTTAAACACAGCTGAGCAATGAGGTATGTTAATGGAAAAACTGAAACTATCATTACCTCTGTCATTTCCTTTGGTATTGAAAGTTATTGTTTTATTCTCACTTGTATAAGAGTCACAAATGAATCACAGTCAAGGGTCATATATTTTCATTTAATAGGGAGCATATTTCTCTCGTTTTCTTCCATTCATATTCTGAATGTATGAATATTGTTACCATGGGGCAAGCAGGTAATATTTCACTTCACTAAAGTTGAATAACTTAATTGAATTACATTTTACTTGCGACGTCATGGTAACATCATTTTAAGGTCAAGCTGGTTTCCCAACAGAGTGCTCTGTGTTTCTACGTTGTTAGAAATAACCCAGTGATGCGGTTAATACCAGTTTATGGCCCTGCATATGTGCTTTTGGTAACACAGGAAGATGTTTTAAATAATTGCTTTTGAAGAAGCCAAAGACTCAGCTGTTCGTTGAACGGAAGGTCATTTGGAAATCGCTGCACTTGTAAGGTGAGGGGATGAGTTGTTCAGGGGTGGTGGTGTTGGAGGGGGAGAGGTATATTTTCCCCATAGCAAAAACTGCAGGAATGAATGGCCACAATATTTTCATCGCATGGAGTGCTGCTCGAGACTGTATTAATGTTACCGTCTGAGACGGGAACATTATGAGATAGCATCATGTAATGCTCTGAGAAGTGATAGCTCTGCAATATAACCAGCATCAAGCTACCTCAAGGTCAATTCTTTCTGTCACTTGTGCTTCTCAGTGGCTTGTTTTCCAATTCCTCTTCTCCACTTCTCATTTCTATCATCCTTTCCTTAAAAGCTTACATTACATTCACAGCCTTCTTCTTTTTATAATATATATAAAAACAAGCAGCGATTCAGCGTGATATAAATTGAGGTCAGTATTTATTTCCAACAAAAACTCCGAATGACGCATTACCATAAAGAAGGACCAGTGTATATAATTCTACTTAGGTCTACCTTCTTGGTATAAGTACTGACAAGTACCAGCAGACTCATAGCTTGGCATAAAACGGCAGCGCAAAATTTTGTTCGAAGAACACAGGTTTTGCTATTGATATTATGCACCCACAGTAATTTAGTATAGTTTATTTTAGAAATACAGCGCCCACCGAGACCATGCCGACCAGCAATCCCCATACACTATTAGCACCATCCTACACAATAGGGATAATTTTGAAGCCAAAACCTACAAACCTGTACGTCTTTGGATCGTGGGAGGAAACCGGAGCATGCTGAGAAAACCCCACGCAGTTACTGGGAGAATCTACAAACTCCATACAGACGGCACCCATAATTAGGATTCAACCCGGGTCTATGGCATTGTAAGGCAGCAACGTTACCACTGTGTCACCGTGCCACCCTTGATTTAAACAAATTCAGTTTCAGGATATATATGTTGATTGCAAGCAAGTATGTGTTTCACATCCCTAATTGCCTTTGTCAGTCACTTCCCAGTTTGGTTAAATGTCAGCCACATTGGTCTGGCATAACACATAGATCACTCTGAGCCTATTGACCTTAGTTCCGGGCTCTTCAGCCCGAGGAAGCAGCTTCTCAGCATCTCGTCATTTAATCCTTCGCAGGAGTCTCGGTGAGTGTCAGCCAGACTTACTCAATCTCTGCCCGAAATGCCAACATCCCATAATTCCGTCCAGTGAATCAACCTGTCCTGACCTCAAGCAACAGAGTTTTGAGAACATCACGTGGATTTACTCTGCCCCAGATCCTTCAATTAATAGCCCCTCATCACTCAAAACAAAATCTCGCGTAAAAAGGTGAAACTGAGAGATGTACTTTTTTGAATAAAAACTTAATATTGAATAATCAGACATTAAATGTGTTTATGTTTAGAGATACAGCATGGAAACAGGCTCTTCAGCCCACCGAATCTACACCAATTATGCATCACCCATTCACATTAGTACTATATTATCCCACTTTGTATCCACTACAAACAGGGACAATTTTACTGTAGCCAATTAACCTAGAAACCCGCAAATTGTCGGAGAACGTGCAAACTCCACACAGCCAGCACCTATGGTCAGGATCGAACCTGGGTTTCTGGTGCTGCGTCACTCTGCTGCCCTTGTGACTTTTTACAACTGGGATAATTTACACTTCAACCCCAAGACTGGAAGTGAAAGTGATTCAGGTGATTTTATTTCAAGCTCTTGTTAGAAAATACGTGCAGGAGGAGGTCATTCGGCCCTTCGAGCCAGCACCGCCATTCATTGTGATCATAGTTGATCATCCCCTATCAATAACCCGTGCCTGCCTTCTTCCCATATCCCTTGACTTCACTAGCCCCTAGAGCTCTATCTAACTCTCTCTTAAATCCATGTGTTCTTCCATATGTAACATTGCTCGGTACCATTTAAATGATCAGATGTTGCTTCAATTTCCATTTTAGAAATTCCCAGATCAAAAGCCAATGTAGGAATTTCTGGGTTGCACAATGTAAGTTCATTTGGAAATAGACTAGACTGTTTGCATCCCTTCGTTATCACCTCTTTCCCACCAACAGTGGGCCATTATGGGTTCCACCCTTCCTTGGTCATCTATTGCCAGTCCTGATATGTTCTGGCCTTTCTCACCTACAGTTCCATCACCGCCCACTGTGTGGAGTTTGCACGTTCTCCTACAATTTACATTCAGTCCGAAGAAGGGTTCTGACTCAAAACGTCATCCATCCTTTTTCTCCAGAGATGCTGCCTGACCCGCTGAGTTACTCCAGCACTTTGTGTCTATCTTTGGAAATAAACAATATTTGTTAGTATAGACTATCGGCTAACCTCCAGTATCCTAGAATTAAGACACTAAGATGTTTATCACTATAAAGTTCTAAACTGGTTCCTAGAATTATGATGCGTTTGAGCATGGCAGTTATTGTTTACACCATTTAAAATAATTTTGTAGGAATTTATAAAATATTTTGTAACCCCAGTTATCAAACTCAGTGGATAGCAGCATGAGAGATCATTACAAGGGGTCCAGCATGTAGGAATCTATTCAAAAGCTGTGACAATATTTACAGGCATGGATTTTTCCCTCACTTAGGAATCCCTGCTGGATGTCTGGCAAAATTTGCTATTCAATAACGGGCAGCACAGTGGCACAGCAGTGGGGTTGCTGCATTACAGCACCTGAGACCCAGGTTCAACCCTGACCATGAGTGCTATCTGTAAAGAGTTTGTACATCCTCCCTGTGACTGAGTTTTCTCTGGGTGCTCCGGTTTGCTTCCACACGCAAAAGACATACAGGCTTGCAGGTTAATTGGCTTGTGTGAATTGCAAATTATCCCTGGTGTGTTGGGTAGTGCTAGTACGGGGTGATCACTAGTCAGCGCAGACTCGGTGGGCTGAAGAGCCTGTTTCTGCGCTATATCTCTAAAGTCTCACACTTCAATGTGGTTGGGTGGGAGGAGAAATCTCATGAGGTTACGGCAGGTCTCTTGACTTAGGAATGTGGGAAGATGAATAAGCTATTGAACCCTTGTGATAATTCGACCATTAAATTAGATCTTGGCTCATCTGGGTCTCAGTTCTAACTATCTGTCCACCCTTGCCCAACCAAAACCTGCCAACTTCAGTTTTAAAATGTAATTAGTCCAGGTTCAGCAGTTATTTTGGGCATTTACTCAACAGCTTGAGTGAAGAAGAACATTCTGACATCTCACTTAAATGGCTTGGTTGTAACTTTAACGCCATGCTCTCTTGATGTGGACTCCTAATGCAAGGAGTTTCTATCAGTCCTTATTGTGTGACGCAAGAACATTTATTAATAAAATAATTTGCAGAGAGTTGGCACATGTTCATATTTATATTGATTGGGATTTGAGCTATTTTACAACTCATGACCTTTATTATCATCCATTTTTTGATGCCTTCTGTAATTCTGTATTTGATAACCACCTGACCCAACCAAAGTCCAAAGCTCATAAAGTCTTCCTGTTCTCTTGAAGAAGACCAATGTTTTACAATATTTATGAGGCAGTGAAACGGAATTCACTAAGTTCTGGCACAAATGGAGAAAATAGAGGCTGTAATTTGCTATCGATGAGTACCTATTGCTGTGTTCTTTAGTTCGATTAGCACGTGCTGGTGTATCATGTAGTTTAGATTTAGCTGGGCAGCTTACTGAGAGTATGATCTCAGAACGTAACAACAGGTCTGAATGAACAGGCAATTCCTTTAACCAGAGGACCGAACCATTTCAGCCGCATGCCTCAAGAGCGATTCACTTTTTTCACATCCCCTCTTTCCACTCTAAATGGCTTTTATACCACCTTTTCAAGTTTATTATGCCCCCTTCACCTACTTAAAAATTCTTAGTCTTTACCAACTGGATTGAGAGATTGTAAAACTAACCGTTCAAGGACTGGGTTGGGAGTGTAACTCATTGTCAAAACCATGTCCCTGTGCCACCAGAGGCTGGGTAGACTATAGCGTGTCTCACATCCAACATGCCAAAGACTTTCTACATCTGCAAGGTGTGCCAGAGTGTGATGCCGCAGACTCCACAGTACCAACAGGAAGCTCAATGCTGTTCAGGACAAAACAGCCTCTCTTGGTAAGTTACCAACTTCTACAGATGCACCGAGGAAAGCATTTTATCGGGATGCATCACAGCATTGTTTGGGAACAGCTCCATCCAAGGCCACAGGAAATTGCAGAGAATTGTGGACGCAGTCCTGACCATCACACAACCCAACCTCCCTTCCATTGACTTCATTTACACCTCACGCTTCATCAGCAAAGCCACCAGCATAATTAAGGATGAGTCTCACCCCGGTCACTCCCTCTTCTCCCCTCTCCCATCGGGTAAGAGGTATAGAAGTGTGAAAACAACACCTCCAGATTAAGGGACAGTTTCGTCCCAGCTGTTGTTAGGCAACTGAACCATCCTATCAACAACTAGAGAGTGGACCTGAGCTTCGACCTACCTCATTAGAGGCTCTTGGACTGTGTTTAATTGGACTTTACTAGCTTTATCTTGCACTAAATGTTGTTCCCTGTATCATGTATCCACACACTGTGAATGGCTCGATTGTAATCATGTATAGTCTTTCCGCTGACTGGTTAGCACGCAACTAAAAGCTTTTCACTGTACCTCAGTACATGTGACAATGAACTAATCTAAATTAAACTAAACTATGCTACCCTTCCACCAGGGTTGTAGTGTGCGCTGTCTACAAAATGCACTGCAATAAGGTACGGCAACGGCACCTCAAGTTTGCAATCTCTACCATCCAGATGAACAAGGGCAATGTTGACATGAGATCACTGTCAATATGTGGAATTCATTGCCACAGAAGGCTGTGAAGGCCAAGTCATTGTCTATTTTTAAAATGGAGATTGACAGATTCTTGATTAGCTCAGGTGTCTGGGGTTATGGGGAGAAGGCAGGAGAATGGAGTTGAGAGGGAAACATAGAAAACATAGAAAATAGTAGGCCATTCAGCCCTTCGAGCCTGCACCACCATTCAATATGATCATGGCTGATCATCCAACTCAGTACTGTATCCTGTACCTGCCTTCTCTCCATACCCCCTGATCCCTTTAGTCACAAGGACCACATCTAACTCCCTCTTAAATATAGCCAATGAACTGGCCTCAACTATCTTCTGCGACAGAGAATTCCAGAGATTCACCACTCTCTGTGTGAAAAATGTAAAAGATAGATCAGCCATGAATGAATGGCAGAGTAGACTCGATGGACTGAATGGCCTAATAGCCCTGTCCCACGGTGCGAGTTCATTCCAAGAGCTCTCCCTATTTAAAAAAATCAAACTTGTGATAAGCACGGAGAATGAACGTAGAAGGTACGTCGGAGCTCGGGGACGTCTCTTAGCGGCTTGTAACGCTAACGGCAGGTACCCGGGATGACTCGCTAACGGCAGGTAAGCACGGGAAGGCTCGTGAAGATTTTTCAACATGTTGAAAAATGTCCACGAGAGCCCGAGTACCGACGACTGGCCATTACCGTAAATCTCCAAGTTCGAATCAGGGCAAACTCGGGAGAGCTCTTGGAATGAACTTGTACCGTGGGACAGGGCTTTCATTCTGCTCCCATGATTTATGAACTGATGAACGTATGAACAGGTTTGTGCAACCTGCAAATAAATGTAATCTCAGTTTCCATTGCTGAATGAGCCTTCTTCCTTTGTGTGTATATAGCATCGCACCAGAAATTGGACTGTGAGCTACAATGTCCACGGTGAGCAAACACATGGAGGCTGCTGATCATGTTCATACTCAAACCACATGCTGTAAATGTCTAAACATCTCTTATACAAAATTATTTTATGCATTTAAGCCATCTAAGTGGTGTGGTCACTCACACTAACACGGGTCTTAGCAGGAATGGACATACAGAGTATTGGAGAAGCGCAGCGGATTAGGCAACATCTCAGGATAACATGGATAGGTTGGGATCTGAAAAAAAATCACCTCTCCAAGTTTCCCCTGAGTTGCTGCCTGCTCCAGTGAGCTACTACAGTACCCTGTGTCTTCTTTTGCAAACCAGCATCTGCAGTTCCTTGTTTAACCATGCAGAATTCCCCCAGTACGGGAGTATCTGCCGGGTTGTTGTCCAGGGTAACAAGTCCCCAATCAGGGTGAAATCCATGAGCATGACTTTGATATAACACAGCAGTGTTTAGGCTAAATCTGGTTCGTTCTTCAAAGGGTCTGAATACGGACCAGCAGCTTCACACGAGCACTTGTCAACTGAGTGGGTGTGCAAGACAAATTAATTTCTAGACGGGGATGCTGAGCTTTGTGATATTGAGTTATTGATGAGCCTGCCCTTTTAATTCTGGTGCTGCTTATGGTAACAGTTCCCCTCTGGACTCTTAAGAACTGTCACTGTTGCAGCACCGAGATACATGGGCTGCAAGGCTTCAGTTAGTAGGGAGAGGACCATAAAAGTGAGGATTGATGGAGAAAGGTGATAGTGGAATTGCCTTAAATATACTACATGTTATTTTATTAACCGGCATTAAGTAACATTTTTCTACTATAAATTAAAACCATAAATACCAAATTGTGCAGACAGCACAGAATACTCGCTGATAGGCCATACTCTGATGCAGATTGATAACAGACGTCTAAAACAACTCATTAGATAGAGAAAACACTGCACAGGGTTTCTGTCTGAATATTTGCAGCTGCACTGCCCCCAGAAGCCTGCATTCGTATTTGCCATAACGCTGTGCCTGATGTTCACGCAAGTAAACCTATTCACATGGGCAGGAGGTATGGAATAAGAATTCAGAAGTGGCTTCAGAGCAAGAGGGTTTTTTGGAGCTTGTTGTTGCAGAAACTGCAGTACAGCCTTTCCCATTGAATGGGGATTTTCGGGGCATACCTACTGTAACAAGTGGAGTCATGTAATGTTAGGAGTGGTCCCCTTGAAGGCTTCTAGCATGTGACAAACTGCTCTTGCATTTTGCTATGGATGTTTCAGCATAGAACTGGAGTACTTGTGTGCAAATAAGCTACCACAAGGATGCTGCCCCTCAGAAATAACATGATTTGTTTTTATTTATTAAAGTACCCTTGTTTACCCTTAGACTTTAGTCTTTAGAGATACAGCATGGAAACAGGCCCTTCGGCCCATCAAGTCTGCGCCGACCAGTGATCACTGGCGGTTTCATATCCCAGCACATTTGTTTAATGGATGGTTTACCTGCATGTTTGAGGTGGAGCCACTACGATTAGCTGCTATTGCTCATTAATAGCCTGAGGCATTACAAATGGAACTGAGCAATATCCAAAGACAGGCACAAAGTGCTGGAGTAACTCAGCGGGTCAGGCAGCATCTTTGGAGAAAAAGGATGTGTAACGTTTCGGGTCGGGACCTTTCTTCAGATTGAAAGTAGGGGGGGGGTGGTGAGGTGGGGGGGGGGGGAGGGGGGGGGTGGAGGTGAAGTTCTGGAGAAGAGAAAAGACCAGAACCAATCATGGCCAGCCACAAATGACCTCAGGCTGGGCTTTGGCAGATAGGTCTGTTGTTGGCTAGGGAAGATGTGATCTCAAGAGAAACAACGTGGATATCCAAATATCCAAATGTCAACCCACTTCCTCACTCTGACCTAACAGAGAGATCATCGATGAAGCATCTGAAGATATCACCCAAGACACTGGCCTGACAAACTGCCTAGTGAATGAGTTTTGTGTTAGGTGTGCCTTCAGTTCACCTCGACTACACAAGGACATCAGTATTATCAGGTTTCCTTGATACCACAGGGCATTTGGACTTACATCTGCAGTCCCTGCTTGGGGTCTGAAGCTGAGTATTCTTTTACTGAGATTAGGGGCCACACAGTGGCGCAGCAGTAGAGTTGCTGCCTTATAGCGCAAGAGACCCGGGTTTGATCCTGACTATGGGTGCTGTCTGTACGGAGTCTGTACGTGACCCGTTCTCCCCGTGACCGTGTGGGTTTTCCCCGTTGCTGCGGTTTCCTCCCACACTCCAAGGACATACAGGTTTGTAGGTTTATTGGTTTTGGTAAAGATTGTAAAATTGTCCATAGTGTGTAGGATAGTGCTAGTGTACAGGGTGATCATTGGCTAGCATGGACTCGGTGGGCTGGAAAGCCTATTTCCGTGCTGGAAAGCCTATTTCCGTGCTGTACCTCTAAGCAAAAACTGAGCATCAGTGAGTATGCTAAGGGGGAGTAAATACCATTTGATATCAGTGACACCTTCCCCTCTTTGCTGATTACCCTGAGGAGGTATTGATTGCCCAGTTTAGATTTGTTCTGCTTTCTGTGATCAGGACAATCCTCTATCCTCTATCGTGCTGGTGCTGTAACGTTAACAGAGAAGTCTGGCTAGTGGTGCAACTTGTTTTGGCAGTGATGTCCAGATACTGTCTGGCCCTGCAGCCTTTCCCGTTTCCAATGCACGACGCCAATTCTTGAAATGTTTGGAAAGGATTGATTGTTTACTGTGTACATGGGGACATCAGCACCTGACTTTTCCACTTTCTGCCCAAAAATTCTGCTTGGCTCTGCCTACGCTGAGAAAGGACATTCTTCTCCCATTAGATGGTTAATTTCCCATCAACTTACAAGACTGGACAGAGCAGGACTGCAGGAAGTTGACCTGACTCATTACTTGTGGGTTTGCTTCATAACTGAAATAATTAAAAAAGATATTTCTTCACAAGTTCACAAGTTGTAGGAGTAGAATTCCGTCATTCGGCCCATCGAGTCTACTCTGCCATTCAATCATGCCTGATCTCTGCCTCCTAATCTCATTTTCCCGCCTTCTTCCCATAACCTTTAACACCCGTTCTAATCACGAATTTGTCTATCTCTGCCTTAAAAATATCTACTGATTTGACCACCACAGCCCTCTGTGGCATTTGTATTTTGTATATGTTTCCGAATGCCAGAATCATTCAAATATGCACAAAGCTTTTGCAGATTTGACAGTTTGCTAAACTAGAAGTATGTTTAGCCAACCATCAGAACGTTTTCAGCCATTCCACAGATTAACTACCCTCTGACTACCCTCTCTCTTCATAAAAGCTTGTCATCATAATGCATCAGGAAGAAGGAGTTTTCTTGGGTCTTTTAAAGTGACCAGATAACCTATTATATCATTATAAACCATCAATTAGTCATTCAAAGTGATATTTCCACACACTATTAGCTCAATTCAAATTTAAGCTTACATTTATATATTTTGGGTTTTAACTGGATTCTGCAGCATTTGAATTACTATTTGCAGACAATGGAGAATATTGTTGGAAAGAGTGCAAAGATTATTTACGAGGATCCGAGTCTTCACGACGACCTGAGCTATAGGGAGAGTTCGGGCAGGCTAAGATTTTATTCCTTGGGGTGCAGGAGGCTGAGTGGTGATCTTATAGAGGTGTATAAAGTCATGAGGGGAATAGATAAGATGAATGCACAGTCTTTTACCCAGGTTAGGGGAATCTAAAACAAGAATATGTTTAAAGTGAGAAGAGGGAAAGATTTAATACAAACTTGAGGGGCAACATTTTCGCTCAGAGTGAGGTGGGTATTTGGAACGAGCTGCCAGACGAGGTATTTGAGGCAGAAACGATGACATCTTTCAAACAATAAATTGACAGGCACATGGATAGGAAAGGTTTAGAGGGGTATCAGCCAAATGCGGGCAAATAGGACTAGCTTAGATGGGGCATCTTGGATAGCATGAATTGCTCTATCACTCCAAAATTGTCCTTCAGATGTGCTGAACCCTGCCTTGCTCTTTGCTGTCGATGGTGCTTTCCTCAGTCTGCTTAATCTCTTCTCTGGTGCATCTATAACTTGGTCAGGATGAACCAGAGTTATATCAGTGCAAAAACACCACAAACATGCAAGCCCATGAATGCATTCAGCTGGATTACCACTGCCCTGCCAATCACAGGTAACTTTCTCTTTTTGCCGTGGAATGTGCATTCCATTTAATTATCTCCTAGCAAATCATTGACCGGAGATGGGTGACATGGCTTTCAGGGAATTTCTTTTGAAAAGGTATTTACCTTTCATTTGGTGTGGAATAAATTCTCAAATACCTGTTTTATTATGTAGTTGGCTGTCACTATTTTGACATAATATGAACTCAGATATTCATGTAGCTGCGGAGGCAGCAGATAACAGCTGTGTCAAACAGCGGTTGAATATCTCCTGGAGGACGAGAACAGCTGTTCCCTAATAGATGCTGTGTGTGAAAAGCCTCTGGGACTCGGAACAGTCAAACTAGGAGGATCTTGATTCTCAGGAACTAATCACGGCCAAAGAAAATATATGTGTGAGTAACAATGGTGTTAATGTGCAGAAGATGTGTGCGGCTTCACTAAATGCACTGTCACTTGGTAATACACCAGTTTTCACCTTCTTTGACAGTTTAGTTTAGTTTAGTTTAAAGAAACAGGCCTTTTGTCCCACTGAGTCAGCAATGACCAGCGATCCCCGCACACTAACACTATCCTACACACACACTAAGGACAATTTACACTTGTACCAAGCCAATTAACCTGTAAACCTGTACCTCTTTGGAGTGCGGGTGGAATCCGAAGATATTGGAGAAATCCCACGCGGTCATGGGGAGAACGTACAAACTCTGTACAGACAGCACCTGTAGTCGGGTTTGAACCCGGGCCTCCGACGCTGCAAGCGCTGTAAGGCAGCAACTCTACCACTGCGTCACCGTGCCACCCCGACAAGCCTCTGTCTGAACTGTTTTATATAGGGAATGCATTCAAATTCTTGAGGGAAGGCTGAGATTTTAATGCACTTGGAGCTTTATATATTATATTGTGTAAATTAGAATAGGGTTTAAATGGCCAATGCTATAATTTGAAAAAGCATTACATGCTAATTGAACAATTAAACAGTCATTTTGGGGCTCGTACAAAGGCGGAACATAATCACTCATTGGGATTCCTGTTTGATGTGCAAAGAAGGATGGGTGCTTTATTTACATTGTCCTATGACCTTGCTGCAAGATGGTTTTGAACTATTTTGACTTTATAGGTCTATTTTCAACTTGAAAAGATGTTTCATTTGAACCCATTGATGGAGGTTTGGACACAGAGTCTCCATTCATTCATTCTGTTATTGCACTGTCTGAGCACAGAAGCAAATATTTGGCAAATGGGGAATGCCAGGTCAGTGGCGATGTATTCATGGGATGTAGCCTTGCATTGGTTTGAAGGCTAAGGCAACATTTCCTCCTCACAATTTGTTTTGATATCCATCGAACAAAGCTTTTGTGCCTCTTTAATATGTTCTCAGATAGCCTGGGAAGAAATTTGAAAGGGTCCCTTACAGAAGCAACCGAGTAAAGTGGTTTCCGATTCCTGCCAATTTGTTTGTTCTCAGATATCCTCAGTAGTTATTTTGACGAGAGTCTCCTCAGCCTCAAAGGATTTTCATTGCACCAAGGCTCAACAGACTTACACAAATGACAATAAACTTGACGATTTGAATCATAGAATTATTGTAAATGGAAGAAGCATACCTTTATGCTAACACTAATCCATAAATGTTCAGGCACAGTTCGGTAATCTTATAATGTCTGTTAGTTTAAATTTGTTAGTGGGGTGTGAGAATGCAACCTGCAATGTTTCAATGAATGCAATCAACCTAGCGTGCACAATCAAATAAGATCAAATAGAACAAGTAGTCCTACAACTTTAGTCTGTGTACGCCATACACAAGAAGAAAATTAAATTTGTTAGTACCTCAAGCAACAATGTGAATTGTGCTCTTTTCCGTCAAGGTGGCTACCAAACCTTAAATGCATTGTCAAAGAACCATATTATCTTATTCGGTAATTCGTGTGGGCCAGAATGTACGATACCCATTTAAAAATAACATTAGCAAATTTGTAGATGACACAAAACTGGGTGGCAGTATGAACTGTGAGGAGGATGCTATGAGGATGCAGGGTGACTTGGACAGGTTGCGTGTGGGCAGATGCATGGCAGATGCCGTTTAATGTGGATAAATGTGAGGTTATCTACTTTGGTGGCAAAAACAGGAAGGCAGATTATTATCTAAATGGTGTTAAATGGGAAAAGGGGAAGCACAACGGGACCTGATGGTCCTTGTTCATTAGTCACTGAAAGTAAGCATGCAGGTACAGCAGGCAGAGAAGAAAGCGAATGGCATGTTGGCCTTCATACCAAGAGGAGTTGAGTATAGGTGCAAAGAGGTCCTTCTGCAATTGTACAGGGCCCTAGTGAGATTACACCAGGAGTACTGTGTGCAGTTTTGAGAAAGGACATTCTTGCTATTGAGGGAGTGCAGCGTGGGTTCACGAGGTTAATTCCCGGGATGGCGGGACTGCCATAAGTTGATAGAATGGAGAGGCTGGGCTTGTACACTCTGGAATTTAGAAGGATGAGAGGAGATCTTATTGAAACATATAAGATTATTAATGGTTTGGACATGCTAAGCGCAGGAAACATGTTCCCGACGTTGGGGGAGTCCAGAACCAGGGGCCTCATTTAAATAATAAGGGGTAAGCCATTTAGAAAGGAGATAAGGAAAAACGTTTTCACACAGAGGTTGCGAATCTGTGGAAATCTCTGCCTCAGAGTGCGGTGGAGGCCAGTTCTCTGAATGCTTTCAAGAGAGAGTTAGATAGAGCTCTTAAAGGTAGCAGAGTCAAGGGATATGGGGAGAAGGCAGGAACGGGGTACTGTTTGTGGATGATCAGCCATGATCACATTGAATGATGGTGCTGGCTCGAAGGGCCGAATGGCCTACTCCTGCATCTATTGTCTATTGTCTATTGCCCATTGATAAAGGTGAGATGTGGACGGTAATATGGCCAGGTGGGAGGCATATAGCATACATCTATATCACTTAAGAACTCATTTACAACAATATACTAGGAATATGCTGAAAGAAAATCAAAATTAAAATGGCTTTAAACATGGTATTTTTATTCCTTCACATAACGTGCACAACAAAATCCTAAATGTGTGAAGGATGTGCTAAAGTGTTTGTTACACATAATGCGCAAACAAAATTGTGCTGTTGAATTTGCATGTTCTCTGAAAAAGCATATCAGCCAACTGGGGAAAGTAAATGAAACCAATACTAACTGGAACTTCATGTTGTCTCTTTATCACTTGCTTTCTGTCATATGTTTTCTCACTTTGACTAAATGCCAGGCGCAGTTTAAAAAACGGGAATTTTCCTTTCTTTGTATTTCCAATTGGATTTGCCTTCTGGAACCTTCAATGAGTAGATCAGTGACTACCTTGTTTATGGAGTGAAGGTGTTTATCATCACTGACACTTGCTTTGTGTCACATAGTGGAAGGATACGTATTTATGTCAACATCTTCAAAGTTGTAATAGTGCTTGAGTTGCTCTACAGGGGCATTATCAAATGCAATTTAACCAAATAAGAGAACTTTAACAGGTAACTGCAAACTGGTTAAAAGGATAGGTCTTAAGGAGCATCTTACAAGAGTAACGAGACGGAGACCTTGAAAGGTTTCAGGAGGAAATTACAGAGTTTGTGGCAAAGTTAGCTGAAGACAATGATGGTGGAGTAGAATTTAAACTCATAACTCCATAAGGATACACATGGAGCTCCACATACTGTACGATATTCTACTGCAAGAATTAAATAAAGCACCTCCCTGTTCTTTCTGTTTTTACTTGCTCGCTAATAGCACAATGACAATCATAGAGTCATAGAGCACGGGAACAGGCCCTTCGGCACAACTTGCCCATGCCAATCAAAACGCCCCATCTGCACTAGTCCCACCTGCCCACGTTTGGTTTATATAATTCAAAACCTTTTCTATCCATGTACCCGTCCAAATGTATTTTAAGTATTTTAATAGTACTATCCTCAACCACCTTCTCTGGCAGCCTGTTCCGTATACCCTCTATGTGAAAAAAAGTGCCCCTTCTTGGTTCTTCTTGGTTTCTTGGTCCTCCAAAATATTCCAAATGGAATTTAAACTGGAGGTGGTGATAGGAGGGCTTAAGCCAGAAAGGGTTATTGGGAAGAAAGAGCTACTTTAAATTTAGTTGCATCTGGTTGGGTAACTATAGTAGGGTGGAGATTATTCCATGCTTTAATTGTGCGGGGGAAGAACGAATTGCTGTACACATCTGCTTTGTAGCTGGGATCACAAATTGGATCGAATGCCCTCGTCTGCTCCTAATTGGTTTGGGTTTGGTGTAGGTCTTGTAATCTATGTCGAGCTGACCATTTAACATTTTGTAAAAACAGGTCAAACGGTGAGCTTGACGTCTGTCTTGGAGAGGGTTCCACCCCAGAGAATTCAGAAGTTTGGTGACACTCGCTTCTCTCTCATAGGTGTTAGTAACAAATCGAGCTGCCTGTCTTTGGACACGTTCGATGGAAGAAATGTTTTTATTTGTGTATGGGTCCCATGCTGCAACTGCGTAGTCCAAATGAGGTCTAACGAGGGTGAAGTATAGCTTCTCCTTTACAGAAGTTGAACAATGATGAAAGTTGCGCCTCAGAAAGTTTAGGACACCTGTTGCTTTCACCGTTGCATGATGAGTCTGACCATTCCAACGCAGATCATTCTGCAATTTGATGCCAAGATACTTGGTTTGTTTGGATTCTTCAAGGGTGGCACCAAGTATATTGTAAGATGTTTCGCCTGGATTCCTCTTTCTGGTGACACGCATAGTTTCACATTTGGAAGGGTTGAACTGCATGCCCCATTGTTGTGACCACTCAACCATAGTATCGAGATCCTTTTGGAGAGCATCTTCATCATCAGCTGACTTAATTGGACGGTACAGCAAACAATCATCAGCGAAAAGTCTGGTCGTACTTGCGACTTTTTCATGGATGTCATTTATGTAAAGCAAAAATAGGTGTGGGTACTGGGCCCTGTGGTGTACCACTCAACACTGGATGTCAATTGGAGTTCTTTCCGTACACACACACACACACACAAGACGTTTTGTCAGGAAACTGGAAATCCATTGTTTCGTGTTGGAACGAATACCATAGAAGTCAAGCTTCCGAAGCAGTCTCTGGTGTGGGATGACATCAAATGCTTTAGAAAAGTCCAGCACAACTAAATCCGTGATGACGTTACTATCAAGGTGCTTGGCCAGGTCATTTGTCGTCAGGATAAGCTGAGACTCGCATGATCTATGCCTCCTAAATGCATGTTGGTTGTCAGCAAGAATGTTATGTTTGTGTCACATCAGATTACTATCAATTAAATGCTCCAGCAATTTGCAGCAAGTACTTGTTAATGAAACAGGGCGATAATTCGCTGGCTTGGTGGTTGAACCCTTCTTAAAGAGAGGGTTCATGCCCCTCATGTTCCTCTCACCTTAAACCTATGTTCTCTGCTTCTTGATTCCTCTGCCCTGGGTAAAAAACTCTGTGCATTAATCCTATCTAATTTTATAGACCTCTAAAAGATCCCTCAGCCTCTGGAGCTCTCCAGGGAATAGAGTCCTAGCCTGCTCAACCTCTGCCTATAGATCCGGCTCTGGTGTCCTGGCAACATCCTTGTAAATTCTCTCTGCACTCTTTCCAGCTTTTCTATCCTTCGTGTAACAGGGTGACCAAAATTGAACACAATACTCCACCGATGCTACTTGACTTGGTGAGTTCCCCTGGCAAGATGTTTTTTAATTAAAATACCATCATCTGCAATTTCTTGTGTCCCCCTTATTTTTAATTTTATTCATCACTTCAGAGATACACATAGGATAATCAGAAGAAACATTTTAAATGAAATCATTCATGAACGTACAGCATCCAACAAACTAAATTACTAAATGCCATTTATACTGTAATAGAATACATCTGTAAGCTAACTCTGAAATTTTCAGCAATAGACAAACACAATTTTATTAGAACAGCTTGCTTTAAAATAACTAGTTAACTCACAGAAAAGTACATCCCTGTAATAACATATTCAATCATGTTATAAATTTGTGTCAAGCAAGTCGTTATATTTCATCTTTATGCAAATAGTTCAGCACCAAGCCATTTGTGTATTGCCAGGATTGTTTTTATTAAAGTGCATTCTTTTTAATTTGTCCCAATAAAATATCAACCTTATCGCCCAAGAATTATAGCAACTATTAGAGTAACATATGGACGTTGTGCACTCAGAAAATAAAAATCAACAGCCAAAGTGGCAGGGTCACAATAGGGAGCAAACACTTAACAAAATGGCAGTTGGGTAATACATTTTCTTTCAGTGCATTTGTACGTAGGGGGTGTCATGTGAATCAAAGCTATATTACATAGAGCTGCCTGTACATGTAACTGCATTCAGACCAGGCCATCACTCACAAAAATCATTCACATGAATATCTTGACCATATGATTTCAGATACTGGGAAGAGGGCTGATCAGCATCTATGTTTGAAGGCAGCAGGTTAGTTTATACAAAAGCAACTAATGTAGCAGCCTCCACTCTGAAGAAACAGGTTCTCTTAAATGGATGATGTTATAGGCACTGCCCGACTTACCTAAGGGTTATGTTCCGTGAACCCTTATGTAAGTCAGATTTTACCTAGGTCGGAATCGCCTTCCCCATCCCCTGTCCAAAATAATTCACTGAGAGTATTAGCTGTCTCAGTGGCCACTAGGGGAATATTTGGGGCACGTTCTGCAGTGAGTGGCCTTCTGGGTAAGCACCACTGCCATTGCTGCCGTGTGTGTTCCGTTTCGCAGTCAGGGCACTTTCTGCAGCACGCGGTCTTCTGGGTAAGTATCACTGCCATTGCTGGCTTGTTTCAATAATAAAACAATTCAAATCCCAATAATGAGGAGTGGGAGTTGGAGATAGAATCCACCCACAAAATGGCTGAAAACGTTCTGATGGTTGGCTAAACATACCCCTAGCTTAGCAAACTGTCAAATCTGCAAAAGCTTTGTGCATTTCTGAATGATTCTGGCATTCGGAAACATATACAAAATACAAATTCCATAGTTATTTGAAATTAATCAAATCATTTGGAACCAGAAAGCAAGTAATAGAATTTTCAAAATAATTTTAAAAATTCATAGCATGTTAACACATTTTGAAATATCGTATGATTGTCTCAGTAGATTCCCCAGTGTATGCTGAGTAATTGTAGCACCTTGTACTCTGTGACTGGTTTCCATGAACAGTCCAATGCAAAGTGCAGTCTCAACAACTGCCAGGAAGATTGAGGTTTCCATATACACAGCCGAACAACTTGAGAGTATGGCTCCACTTAAGTGTGGAACTTCAAATGCCTCCATGCAGAATCAGGCCCAATATTTCGATTGGTGTCATTAATTTTCAGAAAATATCAAAAAGTTTGTTACTTTATCGAAACTACTGCAACTATTCTTAAAGCACAACCACCAAGGAAATCGAACATTTAATTAATTAAATCTAAGAAACAATGAGAGTGAATTGCAGAATGAATGGCTGACCTTTCTCCCCACGTTTTAACTCAATCTCAAATCTCTCTTAGTTTCCATTTCTACCTGATTCCCACTTGTTGAGTATTCCGTGTTTGCATGATGTTTTTCACATTCTTACCTTAATCTATCCTTCTATGATCTACCCTTGATGAGAAAGCGCATTGTGTAAGTGAAGACATTTCCTATCATCTCACTGAAAAATGTTTTAACCATTTCCATCATTTTTCTACATGCGGTACAACTTTAATACCTCAGGAGACCTAAATAGTCTAATAATTACCTCTGACATTTACAGTGGTTACTGTTGGACCTACTCTGTATAGTTTACATATTGCAAATATGGACATATTGGACACACTGCAGCAGAGCCACTGTTGTGCCGCTGCCGGTCGGAACGTCTGTTGAATGTTTAGTAGAGTGTTAAATTTGTTCATGATACATGTATTTTTTATTTTTATTTATTTTTCATGCACACTGAATGGACACTGGTTGAGCAACGTTTTTTTGTTTCCTCTGGGTATGCGAATACTCAGGAAATGACAATAAAGATATACAATACAATACAATACAATACAATACAAATAGCTACAAATGTGACTCTGATCATCATTGGATAATCAGTGATGTTAAATTATTGTACAAAAGTTGCCCAGAAGTTTGTAAACTTTAATATACACCACATAAGCCATGAAGGAGTTTGGTTTAATGCCTCTTGGGGACATTGACATGTTCAACAGTGCAGTGCAGTACTGAAAGAAAGTCAGGTTGAGTTTATTGTCATATGCACAGGTACAGTGGAGTACATGTATCCAGAACCCTACTGAGTCCTTAACCTCATAAATTTCTGGTTTGTCCCATGTTTCTTCCTCTTTCAGCACTTTAAGCCTCTTTAAAACATTGTTTCTCTGATTCTCGCACAAGGTCTTTCTTTCACTCCAGTACCTGTAGAAATAAAGAACTGCAGATGCTGGTTTATACAAAAAAAAGTCACAAACCCTCCCCCTCCCCCTTCACTTTTCCCCTCCCCCTCTCTTTCCCAGTGCCCATAGACTCCCATTTATTTCTCCCAATCCCCCACTCCCCTCCTGCCACTTCCCTCCCTCTAGCTTCACAACATGAATATCATGCCAAACCTTTATAATCCAGATTCACCTTACTTTAGATTATTTTACTTTAGTTAAGTTTAGTTTATTGTCACGTGTACCAGAGGCACAGTGAAAAGCTATTTTGTGGGCCTGTTATCCAGTCAGCGGAAAGACTATACATGATTACAATCAAGCTGTACAGATCTAGGATAAAGGGTATAATGTTCAGTGCAAGGTAAAGTCCAGTAACGCCCAATTAATGCTGTTGGAGTAGAGGTTTAAAAGTGTAGGGCGATTGTAATGAATGATTTATATATAGGGGACGATCAGCCACGATCACAATGAATGGCGGTGCTGGCTCGAAGGGCCGAATGACCTCCTCCTACATCTATTTTCTATGTTTCTATGTTGCTATGATTGCGGATCCGCTTCTGGGACCAGCACCCTGAGGGTCACCTGGCTTCAGCACCAGTTGCGTTACGTCCTGGTTACGTCTTGCTGGAGCAATGTTTTCGATTCTAGTCAGCATGTCACAGGAAGGATTTAAAGGCATAAGAGAGACTCCAAATATATATGAGAATGGTTGGGAAAGAACTGCAGATGCTGGTTTAAATCAAAGGTAGACACAAAATGCCGGGGTAACTCAGCGGGACAGGCAGCATCTCTGGAGAGAAGGAATGGGTGACGTTTCAGGTCGAGATCCTTCTTCAGAATCAGACTGGTATGAGAATGGTTCTTGGGAAGAGAGACCAGACAGATTAAAGAACACAAAATTGCTGGAGAAACTCAGCGGGTGCAGCAGCATCTATGGAGCGAAGGAAATAGGCAACGTTTCGGGCCGAAACCCTTCTTCAGACTGATGGGGGGTGGGGGGGGAGAAGGAAGGAAAAGGGGAGGGGGAGGAGCTCGAGGGCGGGCGGATGGGAGGGTGGGAGGAGACAGCTTGAGGGGAGGAGACAGCAAGGGCTAGTAAAATTGGGAGAGTTCAATGTTAATGCCATCTGGACGCAAGGTCCCCAGGCGGAATATGAGGTGCTGTTCCTCCAATTTCCGCTGTTGCTCACTCTGGCAATGGAGGAGACCCAGGACAGAGAGGTCGGATTGGGAATGGGAGGGGTAGTTTAAGTGCTGAGCCACCGGGAGGTCAGGTTGGTTATTGCGGACTGAGCGGAGGTGTTCGGCGAAACGATCGCCCAACCTACGCTTAGTCTCCCCGATGTAAATCAGCTGACACCTAGAGCAGCGGATGCAGTAGATGAGGTTGGAGGAGATGCAGGTGAACCTTTGTCGCACCTGGAACGACTGCTTGGGTCCTTGAATGGAGTCGAGGGGGGCGGTGAAGGGACAGGTGTTGCATTTCTTGCGGTTGCAATGGAAAGTACCCGGCGAGGGGGTGGTGCGGAGGGGAAGGGAAGAATTGACAAGGGAGTTGCGGAGGGAGACATGGGGGGAGATGGGAAGATGTGGCGAGTGGTGGGGTCACGTTGGAGGTGGCGGAAATGGCGGAGGATTATGTGTTGTATTTGCCGGCTGGTGGGGTGAAAGGTGAGGACCAGAGGGACTCTGGCCTTGTTGCGAGTGCGGGGATGGGGAGAGAGAGCAGTGTTACGGGGTATGGATGAGACCCTGGTGTGAGCTTCATCTATGGTGGCGGAGGGGAATCCCCGTTCCCTGAAGAACGAGGACATTTCCGATGCCCTGGTCTGGAATGTCTCATCCTGGGAACAGATGCGGCGTAGGCGGAGGAATTGGGAGTAGGGGATGGAGTCTTTACAGGGGGCAGGGTGGGAAGACGTGTAGTCCAGATAGCCATGTGAGTCAGTGGGTTTGTAATGTATGTTGGTCAGGAGTCTGTCCCCTGCGATGGAGATGGTGAGGTCAAGGAATGGTAGGGAAGTGTCGGAAATGGTCCAGGTGTATTGTAGTGCCGGGTGGAAGTTGGTGGTGAAGTGGATGAAGTCAGTGAGTTGTGTGTAGGTGCACGAGGTGCCCCAAAGCAGTGGTCAATGTAACGGAGATAGAGGTCGGGGATGGGGCCCTGGTACGTATTGAACAAGGATTGTTCAACGTACCCGACAAAGAGGCAGGCGTAGCAGGGCCCATGCGTGTGCCCATAGCTACACCTTGTGTTTGGAGGAAATGGGAGGAGTCAAATGTAAAGTTGTTGAGGGTGAGGACCAACTCCGCTAAGCGGAGGAGAGTGTCAGTGGCTGGGCAACCTATACCCAGCCACTGGGTATAGGTTGCCCTATTTTGAGCAACCTATACCCAGCCATTGCCAGAGTGAACAACCTATATCCACTGCCAGAGCAACAGCGGAAATTGGAGGAACAGCACCTCATATTCCGCCTGGGGACCTTGCGTCCGGATGGCATTAGCATTGAATTCTCCCAATTTTACTAGCCCTTGCTGTCTCCTCCCTTCCTTAACCCTCTAGCTGTCTCCTACCACCCTCCCATCCGTCCGCCCTCGAGCTCCTCCCCCTCCCCTTTTCCTTCCTTCTCCCCCCCACTCCCCTTCAGTCTGAAGAAGGGTTTTGGCCCGAAACGTCGCCTATTTCCTTCGCTCCATAGATGCTGCTGCACCCGCTGAGTTTCTCCAGCAATTTTGTGTACCTTTGATCTTCCAGCATCTGCAGTTCCTTCTTGAACAGATTAAAGAACTATTCTATTTTCTTTGAAGAAGGGAAGGCAAAGGGGGAGATTTAACAGGTTTATCATATCATTAGGGTCTGAATCAAGCAGATTATGGGAGACTATTTTTGTTGGTGGAAGGGTCAGAGATTGGAGGTCATAAGTATAAAGTAACACGGAAGAGAATTAAGAACGGTGTGGCCGGCCGAACCACTTTGGTCTCGAACCGTCGTTCTTCGAGCTTGAGCACTCGAGTGGACCTGCCGTGATCTGGGCCGACCAATCAACGCCGACTTGGGTGGTCAGCTGTCGGGGTGCAGCGGATGACGGAGCTAGTCTTCACTGCACAGTCAGCACGTTAACACACATCTTGCCCTTTTGTACTAATTGTTGAGCTGTATCGTTTAATATTAAACTGTCTGCAAATGTGATATGACAGGTTCCAGTGTGTGCTTCAAGAGGGTATTGGAGAAACATTTATATGGCTACAGAGATGAGACCAGTGAGGGTAGGTCTTTGCTGGAACAAGATAGTTGTTCTGATAGAGAGCCAGCATGGACATGAGTACTGTGGATCCCTTCGGGCTGTAACCATTGTACGAATCCATGATACTTCATATTATTTCTGCTTTGAATTTAGGTTTGGGTTTAGGTTTATTATTGTCATGAATATGAGAATGTTAGAGGAATATGGGCCAAAAGCGGGCAGGTAGGGTAGCATAGAAACATAGAAAATAGGTGCAGGAGTAGGCCATTCGACCTACTCCTTTTAAAAATCTTTTCCCTGTACGGAGGACCCAACGTTTTCCCTGTCGGGTCTCTGTGTTCGTTGGGGCCAAACACCGTGGAGCGGCCTCCAACTGGAACGACCTGGGGGCTCCAGTCGCACAGCCTGCGGACTACACACCATCGCGGAGCTGGCCGAGTTCGGAGCGGGAGGAGCTGTGGTGGCGCGCTGCTACGGCCAAATCCCGGAGATTCGGAGGCTCCAGCCGCCGGCCCGGTGGATGGTGACATCGGGAGCTCGAGGGTCCCTGGTGGGAGATCGCCTTAACAGCCGCGGGACTTGCTAACGCCCGCAGGGTGCTCCAACATCAAGACCCGGAGCAGGGCCTTACATCGCCCGGCGCAGCCTTAAATGGTCGCGGGACTTATTTACCATCACCCGCCGGGGGCTTTGACTTTGACATCGGGAGGAGAATGGGGAGAGCAGGGGAGAGAATAAGACTTTGCCTTCCATCACAGTGAGGAGGAGGTTCGCTGTGATGGATGTTTGTGTAAATTGTGTTGTGTCTTGGTTCTTTTTCTTGTTTGTATGACTGCAGAAACAACATTTCGTTTGAACCTCAATGAGGTTCAAATGACAACAAATAAATTGTATCAATTGTATCATAGGTCCTGTCTAATACGAAGTCAGTGACAGTAATTTTAGCTATAGATCGCAATGGGAAGGACTGTTCTGAAGCCTGACAACAGAGGGGAAGAAGCTGTTCTTAAGTCTGGTGGTGTACGCTTTCAAGCTTCTTTACCTTCTGCCTGACATTTATGAGATGACATGTACTTTTTTTTCAATGGTGTCAGCACTGTGCATGGTCATTGTTACAGTGAGCTAGCAGTGTCACCTGGAAAAGGGATCAATGAAATAATTTTATCCGAACTGCTGAGGAGCTGACATAGATCGGATGAGCTCGCTTAGCTTACTTCCCATTGAGATCTATAGCTAAAATTACTGTCACTGATTTTGTATTAGACAGGACCTATCTGATCCCCACATTTGTTTCTCACAGGTGAAAGATTGCCCAATATTTACACAGAGAGGACGCCTACCTTCACTGTAATATCTTTTTCCCTCTTTTTGACCCCGTACATTTAATGCCGCTGCTGTCTGTTTTTAGCTGGAAGGACTGCTGGGTACTTTAACAGAAGATACACACATCATGCTGGAGTAACTCAGTGGGTCAAGCAACATCTCTGGAGAAAAGGAATAGGTGATGTTTTGGGTCGAGACCCTTCTTCAGAATGGGGAAAGGGAAATTAAATATACGAAGTGGTGCAAAGATCAAGTGAATGAAAAGTATACAAAAGGACAAATCAAAGCAAGCAAGCATGATCAAGGAGCTGGGGAACAGGATAAATAACAGAGGGGTACAGTGAGAGAGGGTGTTGCTGAACTCCGCTGTTGGAGAGAGGAGAAGAACCTCTTCAAGGCAACCTCCAGTAGGCAAATCTTGAGGAGCAGACAAATTGGCCAGGGGTTAATGCAGTGCATGCAAGCTAGGAAGACCCAGTATCCTATCTCACCACTGCCCATCCCCTTCCCCCCACCACCCACACCCAACGACAACCCTGACCACCCCCCCCCCCCCCTCCCCCACCTCCATCGCCTGTCTCCTGCGCAGCTTGGCATCACCAGTCATGCAGAGGGAATCCACTTTCTAAACTGCTACAAGTGCAATAAATGATTGATGTGCATGAAAAGTAATTACACAGAATGCTTTGGCATAGGGGGATTGTGGGGTGGGGATGTGGGGGTTGGGAGGCGAGAGAAGCAGATACCAGGATTCCCCGCAGATATCTGCGATAATACCTTTCTGTGCTGTTAAATAATGTTCACATAATTAAAATTCTGGAAGATTTAATTTCATGTACAATTTAGTACAAGTGAAGCAAATCCTCATGTTTTAAATTTCTAGCATTTCAAGAAGAACGACACCGTGGAAAATCAAAACTGTATAAAGTTATATCGTTAAATGTTTGATTTGATGTTGTGGAGTGCAGTCCAGCTACTGGTGATGGAATATTTGATTTCAGGTCAGCAGTGAAAGGTTTGACTTTCAGAGTGAAATGGAATTTGAATTGGTACCATATTTAGGCAGACGTGGGAACATATTTAGTTGGATTTAGATGCAAGGTGGATGAGAACTGTAAACATCCCCTGGACCAGTTTCAATGGATCTATCCCTGGCCTGTCTTTTGCATTCTTGCTAGCAATAAAAGAGTGGTTTTAAATGGCAATAGAAATAATTAAGAAATATCCACTTTATCTTACAAGGTTAAAGGTAATATATCAATATTTTATTGGAAGAATTTAGCCACCAGGGCAGGCAAATCATTCATCCACAGTTACAATGCTGCCACTGTCAAAGTGAATTGTTTTCCAAAACTAATATCAGGAGAAATGGTGTTTGAGGTAAATGTATAGGATTTGATTTATCCACACTGTCCAGAGTGCAGGTTATACTGTCTATCTAGACTAGTATAACCTTCCTGAACTGATAATCAGTATTTTGTTTGGTACCTGGCTCTTTGTGATAATGCAAAGTTAATATTTAAATTAAAATATAAAGCTAAACAGTTGATAGAGTGATATTTTTATCAAGGTGATGAATGCTTACGATTATCACCTGATTCTTGCAGTATGATAATGGATCAGATCTATTAACTTGTTACGCAAGATTTGTTTAAAGAGACTATTACACAGTCATTTAATCAATTTGTTATACTGAAGGTCTTGACTTTCTAGACACTCGCAGTGTGCCTGTTCAGTGGCTGTCAAAGCATGCCTTAATAAAGTTAACACATGCAGTCTTTTATTCACAATGTTTAGATTTCTCACACTGTACAATCCTTCATCGTTTTAGGTTTTATTCTTTCTCCTTCTATCAAAATAGCTTAAATTCTGGCATTGTTGTTGGGGGGGGGAGGGGTATTTTTCTCCTTTATAGCACCATAAATTTAATATGGATCATTAGCTCCTAATACTCATGCATGTCCTGACAAATGTAGTCAATGAATAATGCACATAATGTACTTGTGCTCAAAAGCATCACATCATAGAGAGCGCACTAAACAAATATCATCTTTAACATTGATCTGGGTGTGAAATACTGTACATTCAATGTTAATTGTTAAAGTATTCAACGCCATAAATAAAAGCAATGAGACTTGCTTGAAACAAAGCACATGTATCCCAAGGTCTCTCTATTCAATAACATTCCCCTGGGTCCTGCACTCACTTCGTAAGTTGTAGCCTGGTTTAATTTTAAGATGAGGGGGGAAAAGTTTAATAGGAGCAACTGAGGAGCAACTTTATGTTACACTAAGAGTGGTTAGAATATGGAGCTGCCGGAGGAGGTTCCCGTATTTGAGGCAGGTACTATTACAAGATTTAAGAATAAGGAGACTAAGTGGGACCCGTTGTGTCCCAGTCACACAGGAGGCCTGGTCCCCCAACGCAACCCATTCCCCAATGCAATATTCCATCACTCACCCATAGTGGGGTGTGTGGGGCAGGGGGTGTGTGGGGCGGGGGGGTATGGAGGGGGTGTGTGGACGGTGGGTTGTGGGGGGGGGGTTGGGGGTGTGTGGGCTGGAGGGTTGTGGGGGGGAGGGGTGTGTGTGGGAGGGGGTGGTTTGTGGGGGGGGGGTGTGTGTGGCAGGGGGGGGGGGGGGCTGTGGGGGAAGAGAGCTTGGAAAAAAGATGGGGAAAGAGCCATGTGAGCCACGGGGCAGATGGGCAGGAGCCAGCGAGGGGGACCAGAGGGGAAGGGGCTGGAGCTGGCAGTGCGATGAGGAGTCATAGCAGACGCTGGTCGCTGTTCATTGCTCGCTGATCATCCTTCTCCGCCGTGATCAGAGTCGCCGCTTTCCGATTGGAGACATTGGCGACATCTCCGACTCCGTGCCCCGCTGGGCCCGGACCGGGTTGGGCTGGGCTGCGCTGGGCCAGGCCGCTTCCGGTGCCTCCAAAAGTGTGTCCTTTTTGAGACCTCCGCCAGCCATCCAGAGCAGCTCCAGTAAAGACACGATGGTGCAGGAAGGGGCGGACTGTCCCGCAGAGTGACAGGAGAAGAGACTAACCCACGTGGCGCTGACTGGCAGAAGAGGAGGTCGATCTGTGCAAGCGCGGTTTTTAAGATTTTTAAACCTCGCTAACTTTTACATTATGCCACTGATCGGAAGAAAACTTGGTGCATTCGCAGCACAGGAGAACGATGAATGAGCTGGCAAGAAATTGCAGCGCTATCGGGTACCGTTTTTGCACAAATAGAAAAAATGTGCAAACCAGATAACAAGATCAGTGTTTTAGAGACAGACAGACAGACAGACAGACAGACAGACAGACAGACAGACAGACAGACAGACAGACATATTTAGGCAGGTACATGGATAGGATAGGTTTAGAGGGATATGGGCCAAAAGCACGTAGGTAGGGTAGCATAGAAACATAGAAAATAGGTGCAGGAGTAGGCCATTCGGCCCTTCAAGCCTGCACTGCCATTTAATAGGATCATGGCTGATCATCCAACTCAGTATCCTGTACCTGCCTTCTCTCCATGCCTCCTGAACCCTTTAGCCACAAGTCAGTTTTTATGTTCCCTGCCAGTTTTCTTTCATAATCTATTTTCCCTTTCCTAATTAAGCCCTTTGTCCTCCTCTGCTGGACTGAATTTCTCCCAGTCCTCTGGTAGGCTGCTTTTTCAGGCTAATTTGTATGCTTCATTTTATGTTTTGATACTATCCCTGATTTCCCTTGTTATCCACGGATGCACTACCTTCCCTGATTTATTATTTTGCCAAACTGGGATGAACAATTGTTGTAGTTCATCCATGCAGACTTTAAATGCCTTCCATTGCATATCCACCGTCAACCCTTTAAGAAACAATTGACAGTCTATCTTGGCCAATTCACATCTCATACCCTTAAAGTTACCTTTCTTTAAGTTCAGGACCCTTGTTTATGAATTAACAATGTCACTCTCCATCCTAATGAAGAACTCAACCATGTTATGGTCACTCTTGCCCAAGGGGCCACACACAACAAGATTGCTAACTAACCCTTCCTCATTACTCAATACCCAGTTTAGAATAGCCTGCTCTCTCATTGGTTCCTGTACATGTTGGTTTCGAAAACTGTCCCGTATACATTCCAAGAAATCCTCTTCCTCAGCACCCCTGCCAATTTGATTCACCCAATCTATATGTAGATTGAAGTCACCCATTATAACTGTTTTACCTGTAAAGGACCTTTTTCTACGCTGTATGATTCTATGACTCCGTGACTCTATAATTTGCTCAAAATGCATCATTTCGCATTTGTCTAATTTAAATTACATTCCCTTGGCCATTTTCCCAAATGATCTAGATCGTGTTGTAACCCTAGACCATATTACCAATGTCCAATATGTCATCAATTTTGATATTATCTGCAAAATTTACTAATAATGCCTCTGATGTTCTCATCCAAATCACTAATATATATATGTAACAAGCAATGATTAACCCGGTGACAATCCCTGTGGCACACCACAGTCCCAGTCACTATTAAGGGAGTTAAAATCTCCCACAATTACAGCCCTATTATTCGTACATCTATCTGTGATTTCTCTAAATATGTGCTCCTCTAAATCATGCTGAGCATTAATTTAATTTAGAGATACAGCGTGGAAAAAGGCCCCACGCTGACCAATGATCACCAGTAAACTAGTTCACATTAGACCAGTTTTGCATCCTACACACTATGGGCAATTTACAAAAAAACATTTAACTTACAAACCTGCACACATTTAGAGTGTGGGAGGAAACCAAGCTCCCGGAGAAAAAACACCCAGTCACAGGGAGAACGTGCAAACTCCTTACAGACAGCACCCATTGTCAGGATCAACTCCCAGTCTCTGGTGCTGTAAGGCAGCAACTCTACCTCTATGCCACTGTGGCGCCCCAAAGGAAAGATTATAAAATAATCCCACCATAGTGATCACTTCCTTCATATTTCTTCTCTTTATCACATTCCATTGTCTTCAATTAGTTTAGTTACATTTTAGAGATGCAGCGTTGAAATAGGCACTTCGGCCCACCGAGTCCACGCTGACCCTTACACTAGTTCTATGTTATCCCATTTTCTCTCCCACGCCTTACACACTAGGGGCAATTTACAGACATCAATTAACATTCGAACCTGCACGTCTTCGGGATGCCGGAGAATACCAGAGCACCCATGGAAACACACACGGTCACAGGGTGAACGTACTAATTCCACATAGACACAACCTGCTGTCAGGATTGAACCCGGATCTCTAGCACTGTGAGGCAACAGATCTACCATCTACCTCTATGCAAGTTAACGTCCAAAACCCTCTGGGACAAACAATTCCAGAGATTAGCCATTCTCTATAAGAAGTTGTCCATAAACATATGTGTGTTTATATATATCTATCTATTAATATATAAAACTCAAATCCGTCCGCCTGCAGTACGGATCCCTTCCTGCCTTTTGATTCGTTCCCGTCGTGTGATGTCACAATGCCCAATGCTCGCAGATGTCCAATCGGGATGGATCCATTTACATATGCCTTTGCACCAGCCCCAGCCCCTGGTGACCGTGCCATCGTGTGATGTCACAATGCCCAAAGACATTATTGCCATAGAGGGAGTACAGAGACGGTTCACCAGACTGACTCCTGGGATGGCAGGACTTTCATATGAAGAAAGACTGGATAAACTTGGCTTGTAATAGCTAGAATTTAGAAGATTGAGGGGTGATCTTATAGAATCTTATGTTTCTATGTTTCCCTCTCCTCACCCCTCTCCCTCTCCCACCCATCCCTCTCTCCCCCCCCCCCCTTCACAGTCTCTACCCCCCGCCCCCTTCCTCCCGGAGAAAAAAACCCTATCCCAGGGAGAACTTCCATCACTCCAGCTACCCCTCTCCACCTCCCTCCCCACTCTTCCACTTCTCTCCCCCCTTCCCCTCCACTCTCCCTCCCGACTCTTTCCCCTCTTTCTAATCTGAATGGAGCTGTGTATTGTATGCTCATCAATTGAAATTATCAACAATAGGATTTAAAGTTTTGGAGTTATGCTGCAAGCAAACAGGGCCTTCGGCTGAACTTGCTTATGGCAACCAAGTTGCCCCGTTTGCCCATATCCTACCTACCTGCATTTGGTTCATCTATCTATCTATCTATCTATCTATCTATCTATCTATCTATCTATCTATCTATCTATCTATCTATCTATCTATCTATCTATCTATCTATCTATCTATCTATCTATCTATCTATCTATCTATATATAAAACTCAAATCCGTCCGCCGTCCGCCTGCAGTACGGATCCCTTCCTGCCTTTTGATTCGTTGACGGCTGCTCCTTCCTATCAGCTTCCAACACACTTCGAAACAAAGTTGCAAGACAGGAACACTGAACTTTTCACTGCTGCTGCAGGCAGGGGAGGTGCAATTGAGGGAGGCAGGGGAGTGCTGGAAACTTACATTTGGCAACGGCTTCAATTCCATTGGAGGAGACGGGTGCATGGTGGAATATTGGGTTGGGGGAATCACACCATTGGGGGAGCAGACCCAACGGGTCTGCACTTGGTCTAGTATATATATAAAACTCTCGCCCCATCCGACCGCCTGCCGTACGGCGCCCTTCCTGCCTTTCGATTCGTTCCCGCCGTGCGATGTCACAATGCCCGATGCTCGCGGAAGTCCAATCGCGATGCCCGACGCTCGCAGACGTCCAATCGGAATGGATTCATTTGCATGTATGGCTTCCGGCCGCGTTTCTTTCTTTGATTCCCCGCAACTCCGAAACCGGACGCAGAATCGCCGACATATTTTCCATTTCGGTAGAGATTTCGCTTTTCTTTCTAAGTATCCGCTCCTCATTACATTTCGTCGTGTTTAAGTACACGTTTTTAATCAAATCCTTCACCCCCCCCCCCCACCTCGATATTTCAAAAATAAACTGGCTTCTCACCCATAGAAGCAGCACCAGCCTCAGCCCCTTGGTGAACGTTCCATCGTGTGATGTCACAATGCCTGATGTTCACATATGTCCAATCGGAATGGATTCATTTACATATGCCTTTGCAGGAGCACAAGCACTTGGTGAACGTTCCATCGTGTGATGTCACAATGCCCAATGCTCAAATACATTGTTGCCATAGAGAACGCTCAGCGATTATTCGAATTCTTCACTAACCGTCATTCTGACTTTGCTTGTGAAGAGAAAAGTCCTGAATTGCATTTGTCTGATGCAGGAAGATTGTTCCAGATGTTGGGGAAGTCCAGGACAAGCGGGACACAGTTTAAGGATAAAGGGGAAATCCTTTAGTACTGAGATGAGGAAAACATTTTTCACACAGATAGTGGTGAGTCTCTGGAACTCTCTGCCACAGAAGATAGTTGAGGCCAGTTCATTGGCTATATTTAAGAGGGAGTTAGATGTGGCCCTTGTGGCTAAAGGGATCAGGGGGTATGGAGAGAAGGCAGGTACAGGATACTGAGCTGGATGATCAGCCATGATCATATTGAATGGCGGTGCAGGCTCAAAGGGCTGAATGGCCTACTCCTGCACCTATTTTCTATGTTTCTATGTGTCCCTCTCCTCACCCCTCGCCCTCTGCCACCCATCTCTCTCTCCCCCACCCCCCTTCCCTCTCTACCACCACCCCCTTCCCCCTACCCCTCTGTCCCTCTTCCACCACTCCCCCCTACCCATCCCTCCCCACTCTTCCACTTCTACTACCCCCTTACCCCACACCTCTCCCACCCCCACCCATCTCTCTCTTCCCCTCCCTTCCCCTCTCTCCCCCCCCCCCCCTCCCCTACCCCCCTGTCCCTCTTCCACCACTCTCCGTCCCTCTTCTACCACTCCCCGCTAACCCTCTACCCCTCCCTCCCTCCCCACTCTTCCACTTCTCTCCCACTCTCTCCTCCCCCCCTCTCCTCACCCCTCTCCCATCCCCTCTCTCCCCCCCCCCCCCTTTCCTCTCTACCCCACCCACTTCCCTCTCTCCCCCCACACCCTTCCCCTATCCCTCTGTCCCTCTTCCATCACTCCCGCTACCCCTCTCCTCCTCCCTCCCCACTCTTTCCCCTCTTTCCCCCCACCCCTCTCCCCATTCCTCCCTCCTCCCCTCCCTCCCCATCCCCCCTCCCCAAAAGCACTCTCCCCATCCCTCACCCCCTACCCCGCTCTCCTTTCCCTCCCAAATCTGTTCCATTTCCTCCTCCTCCTCTCCCTCCCCTCTTCTCACCTCCCCTCCCCCCACCTGTGTGTTTGGGGGGTGGTTAATGTGAGTGTGATGCCACAGCGCCCCACCCCGCAAACGCCATTAGGGAAACAGACCCAACGGGTCTGCACTTGGTCTAGTCTATAGTATATATATATATATATATATATATATATATATATATATATATATATACATTCCTACACCACCTATTTTTAAAAACTTTTTGGCATATAGAAGCGTATAAAATTCTTAAGGGATTGGGCAGGCTCGATGCAGGAAAAATGTTCCTGATGTTGGGGGGTGGGGGGTGGGGGGTGGCCAGAGCCAGGGGTTCACAGTTTAAGAATAAGGGGTAGGCCATTTAGGACCAAAATGAAGAAATACCTTTTCACCCTGAGAGCTGTGAATCTGTGGAATTTTCTGCCACAGAAGCAGAGGAGGCCAATTCACTGGATGTTTTCTATCGGGTTAGATTTAGCTCTTAGGGCTAACGGAATCAAGACATATGGGGAAAAAACAGGAGCAGGGTCATGATTTTGGATGATCATCCAGTCTGGCTCGAAGGGCCGAATAGCCTACTCCTGCACCTATTTTCTATGTTTCTATGTTTCTATATTTCAAATAATTTAGTATAAACAGTTTCAATCTTTAAAAAAAAAACATTGAACTTTATCGCATGTATTACTTTAGCAAATACTTTGTCTGAGGTTAACTTGCATAGTGGTAGATTTGTTGCCTCACAGCGCCAGAGATCGAGGTTCAATCCTGACAGCAGATTGTGTCTATGTTGAATTAGTAACTGTACTTAAATGCAAGTAACTCCTTATGAATTAATTTCCTTCTTGCCGTGGTCAAGCATGGACATGGCGCTTTTTGATCATTCATATGAGCTTTCCCGGGTCACAGGCACACACAAACTACCATAAATATAGAGAAATAAATTGCATACAAACAAAATATGTGTCCCCACTCCTTCTGCAGCGCATAACCTTCTAGTGTCCATGAGTGTTGAACTTTGAAATGGCGGTCAGTCAAAATTAAGTGGCAGCAAAGAACAAAATGCTCCCATGCTGGGGAAAAGTCAGTAGGAAGAAAATAGTTTCATTGCTTTTATGAAGACCACAATGCAAATCAAGGACACACTAGAGAGCATTCCTGAACTACTATCTACCTCATTGGAGACCCTCGGACTATCTTTGATCGGACTTTACTGGCTTAATCTTGCACTAAACATTTTTCACGGATAATCTCCTCTGCGTCCACCAACAAGAGTCCTGAATGATGTGTTGTTTTTTTGACATCATTTAACTAAGGGCAGCACGGTGGCACAGTGTAGAATTGCTGCCTTATGACGCCAGAGACCTGGATTTGATCCTGACCACGGATGCTGTCTGTACGGAGTTTGCACGTGTGTTTCCTCCTGGCGCTCCGGTTTCCTCCCACATCCCGAAGATGTGCAGGTTTGTAGATTAATTGGCTTCTGTAAATTGTCGCTTGCATGTAGGATGGAGCTAGTGTGCGGAATGATTGTTCGTCGGTCTTGTTTGTCATTCTGTCTTTTCCAGAAAATGATGGATGCCAGGCTATTAGATATAATTGAGGTGAAGATAGATTAATATTTGAAATATTGAAGAATTGGAGTTATAGGGAACTGGCATAGAAGATGCAGTGGTAGAGCTGCTGCCTAATGCCCCTGTCCCACTTAGGAAACCAGAACGGAAACCTCTGGAGACTTTGCGCCCCATCCAAGGTTTCCGTGCAGTTCCCGGAGGTTCCCAGACGTTTTTGTCAGTCTCCCTACCTGCTTCCACTACCTGCAACCTCTGGCTTGTTCACTTGCACCTCCTCCAACCTCATCTACTGTATCCGCTGTTCTAGGTGTGGACTCCTGTATGTCGGCGACACCAAATGCAGTCTCGGCGATCATTTCGCTCAGTCCGCCTAAACCTGATCTCCCGGTTGCTCAACACTTTAACTCCCCCTCCCATTCCCACAGTGACCTTTCTGTCCTGGGCCTCCTCCATTGTCAGAGTGAGGCCCAATGTAAATTGGTGGAACAGTACCTCATATTTTGTTTGGGCAGCTTACACCCCAGCGGTATGAACATTGACCTCTAACTACAAGTAGCCCTTGCTTTCCCTCTCTCTCCATCCCCTCCCCATCCCAGTTTTCCTACTAGTCTTACTGTCTCCGACTACATTTTATCTCTGCACTGCCCACTACCCTGACATCAGTCTGAAGACGGGTCTTGACCCGAAACGTCACCCATTCCTTCTCTCCAGAGATGCTGCCTGTTCCGCTGAGTTACTCCAGCATTTTATGTCTATCTTCATCCAGTACCTGTACACTGTGGGTGGCTTGATTGTAATTGTGTATCATCTTCTCGTTGATTGGATAGCATGCAACAAAAAAGCTCTTCACTGTACCTTGGTGTAAATGCCGATAATAAATTTAACTAAATAAACTAAACTAAATGGTACAAAGTCTCCCCGTTGGATTGCAACCTTGTCGTGGTCGGGGAGCTTGTGTGTCCCAGTGGCCCTAGAGCTATGCCAGCGGGAGATTTGTCTCCTGTTAGGGTCTCCCATGCTGGACAGGTCGAAGGGTAAAGGCAAGACGAAGAGCGATCCACTGGTCCTCCAGGTTGGAGGTTGAGCACAGCAACCCTGTCTCGTAAAACAAATATGTTACGGAAACAGCAACTGAAGGAATCAACAAGGGCCTTTGTTACTGCCCTACATGCCAGGAGGCATAATAGGCAGTAAGTAAGTAAGTAAGTAAATGGTACAAAGTGCCTCTAATGTGCAATGGTGGTGGATGGGGTGCTGTTAGGTGGTGTTATGTCCTGTATGGCGGTGATCCTCTTGAAGCTCCATGCATCCAGGCAAGTGAATAGTATTCCATCACCTTCCTGACTTAAGCCTTGTAGATGGTGGTGAGGGTATGGGGAGGTGGGGGATAAGACACTCACGCCAGGCTCCTCACCTCTGACCCGCTCTTATAGCCATTGCATCTCTCTATAAATACACATAGTTACGCATACATATTGTTACATATACATATAACAACTACTTACCTTTTATTGTATTTGAATAGTACCGGGCCTTCATCTACACCTCCTGTTCCTGTTTGAATCATCGAGGACGTGAACAGGCCCTTTGTCCCTGCCAACCAAGATGCCCCATATCCCCCTAGTCGCCCATATCCCCCTTTGCCCATTTGCTGTTTACCCATAAACATTTCCTATCCATGCTCCTGTCCAATTGTATTTTAAATGCTATTATTGTACCTGCCTCATTTACTTCTTCTGGCAGATTATTCCACCTCTCAGGTTCCAATTAAATCTTT
This sequence comes from Leucoraja erinaceus, assembly GCF_028641065.1. Classification (NCBI taxonomy): domain Eukaryota; kingdom Metazoa; phylum Chordata; class Chondrichthyes; order Rajiformes; family Rajidae; genus Leucoraja; species Leucoraja erinaceus. Next base: position 121,412,196 of record NC_073377.1, on the reverse strand, counting down.
CCCCTCTCCCCTTAAACCAATGCCTTTGAGTTTTCGATTCCCCTACCCTGGGACAAAGGCTCTGTGCAGTCACATAGTTCATTTCAGTTCCTAATCATTTTTTATGTTTCTTCTCTCATTCTTTTGTCCATTATCTTACACCTTCAAACTTTCAATTACTGAGCCATTTTCCAATGGAAATATTTTTACTCACGTTCTTTTACCTAAGCCCCATCCTAAGACCTGCCATTAATCAATTTCAAGGAACAGCATTTGATATCTCTCCACATGACTAAGGTCATGGCATGGCCCTACTACACCACCCAATAAACTCTCAAGACCTTGATGTCCTACTTAATGCTTCTCACTGTTTTAGAGATGCCAGAATTTTATACGACTTCATGATGGAACAGATTTTGTGGTATTGAAGATGGAAGGCTGATTGGGAGGTTCACAAGTTCACAAATTATAGGAGTAGAATTAGGCCATTCGACCCATCTAGTCCACTCCGCCATTCAATCATGACTGATCGCTGCCTCCTAATCCCATTTTCCTGTCTTCTCCCCAAAACCCTTGACACCCATTCTAATCAAGAATTTGTCTATCTTTACCTTAAAAATTGAATTTAATCTGCCACTTCTCTGCCCACTCACCTAACCTGTCCAAGTCCTTTTGCAGAGCCCTTGCTTCCTCTACACTGCCTGCCCCTCCACCTTTTTAGCATCAACTGCAAACCTGGCCACAAAACCTTCAATCATTATCCAAATCATTAATAAACACTATATCATTAAAACACACATTATTAAAATGCAGGATCAGATGGAGGTTATGAAGGCCCAGATGAGGGAGTCAGTAATAAATGGATTGTAGTAAACATAGGGATGGATGCTCTTATTATATATCTATATCACCCATCTCCATGTCAATGCAAATATGGAGGTTAAAGTTTAGGGAAAACCATACATTCATCAGATTATAAGACTTAGGAGCAGAATAATGACATTCAGCCAATTGAGTCTGCCCTGCCATTCGTATTTTTTCCTCTCAACCCCATCATCTGCCTGCTTCCTGTAAATAGGATAGAACAGTGGTGAGCTGGTAAAGCCACAGCACCAAAGGCCCCATAGCAGAAGCGTCCATGTGACTGGAAACTGGAAGTATCCTGAGCTAATTCTGCTACCACCATCACCTATTGCAACAAGTGATGGCTCCCACTGATTGTCGCTGGAAGCTCGCGTCCTTTTCAGGATGGATGATGACAGCGATGTCAACATTTGAAACATCGAAGATGGACACGAAAGAAGAAGACAGCACCAGAGATGGGTTTGATCTTGACCTTGGGTTCTGTCTATGTGAAGTTTCATATTCACCCTGTGACCACCTAGGTTTCATCCATGCTCTGGCTTCTTCCCACATCTCAAAGACGTGTGGGTTTGTAGGTTAATTAAACTCTGTAAATTGCCCCTAGTGTGTAGGGAGTGGATAAAAAAGTGATATAACATAGAACCAGTGTGAACTGGTGATCAATGGTCGTGGTAGACTCGGTGGGCCAAATGGCCTGTTTCCATGCTGTATCTCTAACTAAACTAAATGGTAACAGTCTGGTTCCATCTGGCTCAACAAAGAGATGGACACGATGGATTGTGATCATATGGGATTTAAGTCAGGGGTGTGAGAACATTTGTGGTTGAGCAATTGCATAGCCCTAAAAAAATCTATGAAGCCAAGAGGATCATTCTTTCTGTATATCTGTCCCTGAAAATCAATTTTACTTCGGAGTCACGTGAGTGAGTCCGTGAAGACCCCAGCCCAGTGCGCAGGTGCGGCATAATCGCACAGCTGTGCACACGCGGCCAGCGGGAGTCGGGCGCTCCCGCAACCAAGGAACGTGAGGTAAGTACTTACCTTAATCGGGCCTTGTGGTTTTTGCTCCGGGGGAGCAAAGCAGCAGAGGAAGCGGCCCCCGTTCGACTCCAGCAAAGGAGCCGACAGTGGAGGGGATAGGCGCAAACGGGACCGCACACGCTGCGGACTGCTGACAGGGAGCTGCGCTGTTGCCGGTCCGCTGAACAGCTGTTCGGTTAACAGCAGCGGACCAGAGGGAAATTTAAAAACCCGACCGGCAGCCCTGCAGATTCCTGACAAGGAGAATCGCCGCCCAGGAACCGCTAGAATGCCGCCCAAAAACGGCAGGCAGCCTCTAACTACAGGTAAGACAACCTTACCAAAAATACAGGTTCTACAGGAATCAACTTTCCTCCAACACTGGAACAGGCTGGAGACAGCAAAAACAAGTATGTCTGTCTCCCCAAGCCAGAGGAGGTCATGGAGCTACAAAACCTCCAGGAAAACGAGGGGTCACTGGCTGAATGCCAAGGGAGCTAACACTCCTACCCCAGTGCTTTGCACTAGCCATCTCCCTTGTCGAGGGATTGATGGGACAACGGAGGTAGGGCATATGCCTCCTCCACAGAATTATAGCACCCCCTTATGCTCCCTCTTTATTCGAGGCTAGCTAAGGAGGCCAGGGCTGGGCTGGCTTAACCGCTGGGCAGGCGGACGAGAACAGGAGTATGCCAGGGGAGCAGGATCAGGAAGAGCTGCTGGGTGTCGTGGGCCACTATATGGCTCCTCCACGCGACCATCTTTCCAACAAAGCCCTGCAGGAGAAGGCCTTTCTAGAGGTAAATCTGCAGGCAGCTGGGTCAGCAGACTCGCAGTCAAGAGCTAAAAGCAGCGAATTCTGAAGCTCCTAACACCGAAAATCACCGCCTTTGCTCGTTCCACGGATCATACTCACCTGGCAGGCGAGACGCCATGATCACCAAGGTGGTTCTCCCAGGACGAGGCTATCCCATTGCACTTCGAGTGTGCTGACGCCTAAGATGTTCCCAAATGCGGGATACTCGACTGCCATTTGTGGCATATAAGACCTGCCCTCAACCCCAAGTATGCGGGGCTATGCAAACCACTGCAGCGGGAAGAGAGGCAGCTAAACCTGTGCACCTCATGAGGGCAGGCCCGGGAACGAGCAGGACATCTCATCCAACACCCAGCTGGCAGCACCCCTCGGCATCCACCAGTCAACACCCACATCCAAGGACTGGTGAAAGCAAGGGACCGCTGCTTATTACCCCCAAAGGTCTTTTTAGACAGGGGCCCAGAGCGGAACCATTGGAAGATGCGCCGCCCCACCGACAGCACCAGCGTACCAGCAAAGCTGAGCCTTCATGAAAAAACAATGAACATGAAGGTAGGTGGTCTGGTTCCTCCCAGTTTACACAAAATAAGGGTGCTCTACTAACTGCGGGGGGGGGGGGGGGGGGGCATTTACACTTGTTGAAAGAAGCATGGGGTTCTGTCACAAATAACAAATATATACTCAACAGTATTAGTGGATAAAAACTTGAATTCAAATTGGACATTTACCGCCAGTTCAGCAATGCGCCCATAGGGCTTTTTCCCTCTAAGAAAGAGAAGCGAGAAGGTCAAGCTGAACTAGAAAGGCTCATTACAAAAGAGATCATGGGAAACATGAACCATTGGAATTTGTATCGAATATATTCACCAAAACTACAAAAAATGGTGAATGTAGCATCATCATTGACCTAATATCACTAAATAAATCTGTTGAGTATATACACTTTAAGATGGAGAGGTTTTGTCACTGCCAGACATCTCATCTCCAAAGGATACTTTATGGCAAGCATTGATATGGAAGATGCATACTATCTTATACCCATACACAAGGATCATTATAGATACCTAAAATTTATCTGGATGGGGCAACTATGGGAGTATGGAGCATTCCCAATGGTCTAACCTCAGCCCTAAACTAATTACAAAAATACTAAAAATAGCCATGAAAATATTAAGAAAACAAGCATAATCATGGCATATATTGGATGATATCCTCATATTGGGAAAAACAAAGGAATTAGCTGTGGCAGCAGTTTCTAGCTACGAAACAGCTCCTTAAAACACTGAGGTTCATCCTACACTCAGATAAACCAAAATTGAAGCCGTTAACTACCATGGATTATCTGGGCGTTAATATCAATTCTATCCATATGACTGTTACTTTGCCAAGGTGCTCGGGTCACTATAATCAAATCAAGAATGTACCCACTGAAGCTATATCAGAATTACAGTGGTGGGCAGACAATGTTTGGCACAGTTTCAGCCCTATTATTATCACCTATCCTAATTTGGTTATTAAAAACCGATGCCAGTGCTTTAGGCTGGGGAGCAACTAACTCCATATCCAGCACAGGTAACAGATGGACCAATTCAGAATCATCGTTACTACACACACTGGGCATCAGCTATTTGGAATTGGTGGTCGCCTATTGGGTTAAAAGCATATGCATTTCAAATGTAGCACAAGCATATACGGTTACTGATTGATAATACTATGGTGGTGGCTTATATTAACCATATGGGGAGCATAAAATTATTATCGTGCAACAAATTGGTCAAACAGACCTGGCAATGGTGTGTCAAAAGACATTTTTAACTATCGGCTGCCTATCTCCTAGGTAAGCTAGAACACAGTGGGAGACACCACGTCACGGGGGAAAAATTTATGATAACATTGAATGAATGTCAAACCCAAAATATCTGCTAAAGGTATTAAGCAATTTGAAAGCCAGATATCAATTTGGTTGCAACAAGACGGAATCACCAGTAACCTATGTATGTGACTTAGGAACCAGATCAGAGGCAGCAGCGGTAGATGCCTACACGCTGGATAGGGGGAATTTTTGGTTTTGCTTCCCTCCCTTCTGCCTCATCAGTCGGGCACTTCGCAATACAGATGGAATCTGCCTCCGGGATATAGAAGGTGCCCGACCGACCTACATAGCCATGGTTCCCAGTTCATCACGACATGGTGGTCGAGTCACCTATGGATTTCCCTAGTGGACCATGGTTGCTGACTCACCCAGTATCAGGCATAAGCCACCCATGCCATAAAAACATCTAACTCCTGGGTTGTAGGTTTGAATAGACATTACCAGGGACTGGGATTATCCAAATGAACCATTACCACCAAATCGCATCCCTGCGAACAGTCACCAAGAGCAAACATGGGAAAATACTGCCACGACGCAGGGACAACATACGAAACTACTCAGCCACTGACGTATTGGAGTTCCTGGGCCATCTACACCATGATGAAAAGGTGAGTTACAGTGCCATAAATACAGCACGAAGCGCCCTGTCTGCTTATCTAAAAACAGCAGGACAGCAGAGCATGGGATCCCATCCACTGAAGATAAAACTTATGAAGGGCATTTATAACATCAAGCCCCAAAACCCAGGTATACCCATGTATGGGATATCAGTGTGATATTGACATATCTCAGAGAATGGCACCAGCTAGATCCCTTAATCTTGCACTATCTATGTAAAAAACGCTCATGCTTATGACTCTTGTACCCGCTCACAGAGTCCAGTCATTCCATAAAACTAGACTGGATAACATGGTGATCACCCCAGACCGCATTACGTTCATTATTCTAGGTCTGGGAAAAAACCTAAGCGACCAGGAACGCCCAATTCACTGGTGGTATTCCGGGCCTACCCACCAGAGTCCAGGTTGAGTGTGGTGACCCATCTACAACAATATATAGACACAACCCACAATCTTAGAGGGAGAGGAAAAGCCTATGGGTCAACCACAAGAAACCCCAAGATGGGGTAACGAGCCAAACCACTTCAAGGTGGCTCAAACAGGTACTGAAAGCTGCCGGAATAGATAATAATACATTTAAAATCCCATTCCACTAGGGCAGCATTGATATCAGCGGCTGAACGAATGGCATCCCGGTTGACCACATTCTCAATACGGCAGGATGGTCAAGGGAAATGACGTTCAGAACATTTTTATTGTAAACCGTTGATAAGCCTGATTTAATTGCAGACAGAATATTACAAACTGCAAATATTTAATTTAAGCTCAGGAGAGCTATTTATGTTGTTATTGTTAACAAATACCTTTCTGTTTCTTGAGAAAGCAGATCCATTGGTTGATTACGATAACACTTCCTCCCTCAAGAACTTCGGCAGTGAGTGAAATAAGATTGTTACACGGTTTGAAATCACAGACCTTTGAAATCTTCACGTAGTCACTCACGTGACTCCGAAGTAAAATAGTAAGATTAAACGAGTACTTACCAGTATGAAGTTTGATCTGTATTTTATGAGGAGTTACGATGAGGGATTACGTGCCCTCCGCTCTCACCCTCATTATATAGATCAAACTAATAAACTGATGTCTCACTGATCTTTACTATGTTTACTTCAAATATTGTGTCTATCTGTGATTCCACACCGCTGCTTCGAAGTATGCCGCACCTGCGCACTGAGCGGGCTTCTTCACGTAATCCCTCATCGTAACTCCTCATAAAATACAGATCAAACTTCATACTGGTAAGTACTCGTTTAATCTTACTATTAAACTCTGTAAATTGCCCCTAGTGTGTAGGGAGTGGATAAAAAAGTGATATAACATAGAACCAGTGTGAACTGGTGATCGATGGTCGTGGTAGACTCGGTGGGCCAAATGGCCTGTTTCCATGCTGTATCTCTAACTAAACTAAATGGTAACAGTCTGGTTCCATCTGGCTCAACAAAGAGATGGACACGATGGATTGTGATCATATGGGATGTAAGTCAGGGGTGTGAGAACATTTGTGGTTGAGCAATTGCATAGCCCTAAAAAAATCTATGAAGCCAAGAGGATCATTCTTTCTATATATCTGTCCCTGAAAATCAATTAACTGTTACATCATTGTTTACACAGCAAGATAGCCATTGCCACAATGTACCTTGTTGCTGACACCAGTGTCAAATGTGCTTTGTAGAGCTCCAATGCTGTTTAGAGGCACAATCTTGATCTGGGGCAGATCTTGACTGCACTCTTAAAATCAAAGATGACAATAGGTAATTGAATGCAATGTCAGTAGTTACCACTGCATGGTTTACTTCAATACATTTGGTTGCAGACAAATGGTGTGGCATGGTGGCGCAGCGGTAGAGTTGCTGCCTTCCAGCGCCAGAGACCTGGGTTTGATCCTGACTGCAGGTGCTGTCTGTATGGAGTTTGTATGTTCTCCTGGTGCTCGAATTTCCTCCCGCACTCCAAAGACGTACAGGTTCGTCGGTTAATTGGCTTTGGTAAAAGTTATAAATTGTCCCTAAAGTGTAGGATGGTGTTAGTGTACAGGGATTGCTGGCCGGCGTGGACTCGGTGGGTCGAAGGCTGCGACCATCAGGATACTTTCTACAGCACATCTGTGGATGTTTGATAGAATATTCGGTGACAGGCTCTATCTCCTTAAACATCGAAGAAAGTTGAGTTGCTGTTGCACCTTCTTTGTGAATACATCTCTGTATTTTGCCCATTTCAAATCAGTAAAGATTTTTAACACCCAGGTGTATGAAACTGCCTGTTCTCTCCACCACCGCCCCCATCAATGGCTGCTATACCTTTCACTTTCTTTCCTTTCTGACCATGTCTGTTCCTCTCCAATGCTGTGTGATGTGGCAGCTACATTTCTCCAACAATGTCCCACCAACACAATGAGACACAATGGTTGTTTCATTGAAGTTTGGCGATGCTGATTGCAGACAGAATGTTATAGAGTCAAAGAGAAGAGTCGTACAGCATGAAAGCAGGGCGCTCGACCTAACTTGTCCATGCCGACCAAGTTGCACCCTCTCAGCTAATTCTATTTGGCTGCATCTGGCCCGTATCCATTATAACCTTTCCTATGCATGTACCTGTTCACATGTCTTTTAAATGCTTTTATAGTACCTGCCTCAACTACCTCCTCTGGCAGCTTGATACATACAACTTCTGGGTGAAAAATTGCCCCTCAGGTTCCTACTAAATCTTGCCCCTCTCACTTAAAACTATGTCCTCTGGGTAACGGTTCCATGACCTTGGGTACAAGACTCCGCGTATTCAACTGTAGTCCAGAATATAAAATTATGTACGTAAAATTATGGGAGGCATAGATTGGGTAGACAGTCAGAACATTTTTCTCAGGATTGAAAAATCAAATACTAGATGGCATAGTTTTAAAGTGAGAGGGGCAAAGTTTAAAGGAGGTAAGTGGGGCAAGATTTTTACACAGAGGGTGGTGAGTGCCTGGTATGCGCTGGGGGAGGTGGTGGTTGAGGCAAATATGATAGTGGTTTTTAAGACATTTTTGGATAGGCACATGAATATGTGGGGAATGGAGGAATATGGATCTTCTTCATTCGTGTCCATCCATCTTCCATGTTTCAAATGTTGACATCGCTGTCCTCGTCCGTCCTGAAAAGGACGCAAGCTTCCTCCAACAATCAGTGGGAGCCATCACTTGTTGCAATGGATGATGGTGGTAGCAGATATAGCTCAGGATACTTCCAGTTTCCAGCCCCGCGACGTGGACACTTCTGCTATAGGAGGGCGATATTGATTGTGTGCAGGCAGATAAGAATTTGTCTTGGCATCATGTTCAAAAGATTGAAGGGCCTGTTCTTGTGCTGTACTGTGTTGTATGTAATATGGAGAAAGACATCAGGCATGATTCAGATTTGCAGTGGTTATAGTCTTCCATCTCCACTATTCTTTTCCCATTGCTTCCGATCTATCTATCCATTCTTAGGTGGTTTGTTATTTGCCTTGAATTAGCAACAAAATGGCTTCCGAAGGAGAGCATGTAGGTTTTCAGCCCAAGTAGTACTTACTGTACGTTGGAAGCATCTGCTATGCACTGCATGATGTTGAAACAAAATCCACAATAAAATCTTTCCCTGATGGCGAAAATAGTTAATGTGGAGCTTTTCCTACCTACCTGGTTTCAGAACCGGATCAATTACAAGAGGTTATGTAAAATTCATCCATTAATCTTATGAGTTAAACAATCTCAATTCATTAAATAAAGACTAATCAACATTTAACACATAGTGGTTATGTGATTAACTACAAGCGAATAAATTTCTGACCAATGCTTTTATTTATACTTTAGAATGCAATAATGGATTAGTTCCAATGTCTGCTACACATCAACAACTTTAGTCTAAATCGTTTCTTTAACCCATCAGCATTTTCATTAGAATGCATGGAGAATTAATTGTCGTCTGCGTAAATATTACCTTTAAATGGATGTTCTCATTAACCCAGCATCTATTAATTGTCACAGACTTTACTGTAAAACCCAGGCTATTAGCAGCTTTCCTTCCAGATCACAATGCATTGCTGAGGAGATAGAGGGAGCTGGATGGCAGAGTTTATTTCATTTGCAGCACTTCAGTGCGATTATACTCAGTGTTTTATCCTCCCTCTACTACTTTGACCAAGCTTGCTTTGAATAACATTTCCCCCAAGGTTTTCCCTTCCCCATGAGCGGAATTGTCAAAGTATTTTCTGGTGTTTGCTTGTTTGTTACTCATCCCTCTCCTAGTACCACCACAAGCCGCAATTCAGATTGCAATTAGATCACATCTCACTCCCTTACCTCCCCATAAATCATTCCTCCAAAGTGAAATTAACAGCAACTGGAGCACATTAATAATCTGTGGCACACATTGGAAAACGCATTAGCTCGAACTCCCATTGCTCTGACTGTTAAATAGATCATCTTGTTTATGAAGTATAAACACTTCATGCCAGGGATCCAGGGCTGGTGATGGGTAACATTGACAGACGATAACCCTTAAAAATAGTGCCACGGATCCACACCGGTTCCCTTGGTTTGAAATATTTCCTAGTAAAAGTGACAGGATTTTGCTGTTCTGCTATCTTTTGCACTGTCTTTAAAAGAAAGAGGGAACATTGAAATCTCACAATGAATGATTCAATTAATGGAGCACAAAATGCTGCAGTAACTCAGTGGCTCAGGCAGCTTCTGTGGAGGACATGTAGAAACAAGGAACTGTAGTTTACAAGATATTGCCCATCAGGTTCCGATTAAATCTTGCCCTCTCACCTTAAACTTATGTCCTCTGGTTTTTGGTTCAGCTATCCTGGGCAGCATCTCTGAAGTACTCTGAAAAACTATTTTCACCTGGAATGATAGCTTTGTTTCTCTTTCCACAAATTTCAACCAGTACATGAAAATTAAGAATATATATATGAATGTGCAGACTGTGTGATTCAAGTGAGAGCCTGCACCGCACAATAAATAACATTTCCCTTTTTGATGGATTTCATGGCAAGTAACCCGTGAAGACAATAGAAAGAAGACTTCACATTATAAATTGAGCTGATTATGCAAGATAAACCAGAACAGTCAAAAATAACGATGACATTATATCTCATTGGCCACGAGGGGAGAAAATTGTAACATAACATAAAGACACCAAATGGGACCATGGAGAATGGATTAAATACATTGAAGACATCTAACAACCTGCCTCGAAGTAAAACCGTTCAGTTACTGATTGTTTTCCCACAGAGAGAATTGCAAATACTTTCGTAATGAAGCTAAGACTATTAATTAAATGGTTATTTGCAGTTCTGCAGATTAGTAGAACTTGCTTATTCGAAGTGGATTGTTTGTGGAATCAGGAAGTCTTACCCCAGGCTATGGCTGCTGCCATGGAGAATTAATCTCTGTTGGGAAACTGAAAGATTCAGACATCCAAATTCCTCCGTCAGTCCAGGACTTTTGCCACATGTGAGTGAAAGTAATCTGTAAGATTATATAGGATGACATATGGAAATAACAACAGTTCATTTATCCTAACCACTCCATGTTGGAGTCAGGAACAGCTGAGGAACAGCTTCCTCCCCTCTACTTTCAAACTCAGAAATAGCTGCTTCCCCTCTGTGATCAGACTTCTGAACAGAAATTCCATAAGCTAGTGTTTTGTTCATTTCACCTCTACCCCATTGTGGGCATTGGACCTTGTCCATGGAACTGTTGCACTACAATACTGAAAAACTATATTCTGTACTTTGTACCTTCCACCTTTGCTCTATCTATGGAACTTGAGATTAAGGTGATGGTGTTTACGTACGGAGAGGGGAGTCAGTCTTCATATGCCTTTCTGGTCTCCCTTCAAATGTACCTATACTGCTCACTTCAAGCACTCCATGTGAGAATGATGTTCACATTCTCATCATTCCTTGGGTAAAGATATTTCTTCCGAATTTCCCACAGGATTTCACGGTGACTGTTTTATAGTGAAGGCACAGGTGAGATCAACTAATCTGCCCACACATAATCCATAATCAATGGTTTCAATGATACTTTATTTGTCACGTACCGAGGTACAGTGAAATTCATTTCATTTTTGTATACAGTTCAGCACAAGTATCACTATACATAAGCACTTAGATACATCTTAGATAAGCATCACAGATACAGTACAAGTGAATGGCAGTAGCACACTGAGTCAGTAAACAGAGTCAACAGTTTTGGCACCGTTTTCAAGTCCCAGTTCTTGTAAGTGCGGGGTTCTTGACCACGAAGGCCTGTTGCAGGGTCGGCTTGGCCAAGCATAGCCGTGGTGTTATCCGCCACTGCTCTACCACTGTAAGCCATGCACGGTCCACATGCTCAGCCTCTTGGAGCAGTGTCTTGTCCAGCCGAGCCCAAGGCTGTTGCAGGGGCTCTACCATCGATGCAATGCACTCCCTCCCACTGCCAAGTGACTCCTTCCACTTTGGGCGGGAGAGCTGGGCCTTCCAGACGGGTACCTGGTCCCCGCCCCCGGTCTTCCTCCATTCCCTACATATTTTCTTCATCCACTCTTCGTATAATTAAATATGATTATTAGCCCCTCCGTGAGCTCACCCCAGTCATTTATTCTCATGAGAGAAGAGAAACCCAGTCTACTCTTTTATTCCTGAAAATATGCCCTCCCATTTTTGGTAGCATCCTTGTGAATCTTCTCTGCACCCTCTCCAGTTTATTACATGGTGCCCTACACTCGATGAAGTATGGGATATTGTAACTTTAATCGTTCGACTCTTTTCAATTAGAGCTTGAATAGCCACAAGGGGTCAGACCCAATGAGTTTCATAGTTCGATTAGGGGCTGTGTGGTTTTCACATTGGACTATCTTTGTTCAGACTTTACTGGCTTTATCTTGCACTAAACATTATTCACATTATTCCCTTTATCATCGTGTATCTATGGGCTGTGGATGACGATTGTAATCACGTACTGTCTTTTCTTTGACTGGTTAGCACGCAACAAAAACTGTGCCTCAGTACATGTGACAATAAACTAAACTCAACTCAAACATTTGAAGCAGATCAGGTTAAATTTCTGCACATTCTGATTTTAATGTGATCTGATCAGATGATAGACAAAAAAAAAGATTATCTTTGTAGTTCAGAACTGATTTCTCATGTTATGCATTGGGGACAGGAATGGCTCCTACAGGGCCTGTCCCACCAGCATGCAAGTGCATGCGTCTAGCGTGACCAAACGTGGTGGCTTGAGGCGTACGGCCTCGCGGGGCCGGTCCCACTTCCAACCGCGGAGGCGTATGGAGTTGTGCGGGGCTGGTCCCGAAATCATACTCACCAATCAGCTGGGCAGAAGGCGGGCCGACTGAATTTGGACGTCGCACGGCGTCGGGCGGCTACGTCATCACGCAACGGCACACCGGGCGGTGACGTCATCGCGCAACACCGCGCGCTAGGCGTACGCCATCAAGATGCTGCGTACGGCATCAAGACACTGCGTACGGCGTCGAGACACTGTGTATGCCTGTTGAGGCGCTGTGTACGGCCTCAATGCGGCTGCGGACCGACAGGCCGTTGTCGCGCGGAATCTTTGGACAGTGTCAGTTTTACAGAGCCCCGCACAACTGCATATGGCTCCGGCGATCGAAGTGGGACCGGCCCCACAAGGCCGTACGACTCAAGCGACCACGTTAGGTCGCGCTTGCCGCATGCAGTCGCATGCTGGTGGGACAGGCCCTCACTGCAGGTGGGGGTCAAGTTTTTGTGCAATGAACAAGTAGTTCTTGTTAATAGCAAAGGTGAATGAGTTGTGTTTGGATCAGATATTATGACTAGTGTCAATTTGTGTGAAAGTTTGGTTAAACACACGAATGGGAACACAGGAAAGAGGGTGAGGGGGGTTGTTTTAAATAAGCAATTTAACTAATGTAATATTAAGAATGATTTATCCCACATAAGAGTGAGCAGCTCATTGCCTAGCTTTACATATGTGTTAATTGTCTTGTCTGGACCTGTAATTTACAGTTATAAATGGCCTTTCCATCTTATTCACCACGAATTAAGTTGATCAATGTTCTGAAATAAAGTTTGAAAGATTTTTGATCGCAAAACCAAAGTGTAAGCACTTAAATGATTTGTAGGGTTTAAACTGTCATTGTCCCTTTCTCAGTGTCAAAGGTGATAGATTAAATGGACATTTTTTTAATACTATCATCTTCTGATGGAAGGTAATTGTATTGAGTTTCAATGCGTATGGTTCAATATCAGAATTCCCATAATTATCACCAATCTTGGTGAGAATACTAATATTAAAATAAGCACCATTGTAAGGATGATATGTGTCGAATAATATTTATCACTATTGCAGGTAAAATTATATGGTTTAAAAACAGAGCTAAAGGAGAGAGAGAGAAAATGTAAGAAAAAAAGAGACAGGAACACAAAAATATAGAGCAGGAGTAAGCCTCTTCAAGCCTGCGCCGCCATTCATCATCATCATGGCTAATCTGTGCTGGCCTCAACTACATTTAGTTTTAGTTTAGAGATACAGCATGGAAACAGGCCCTTCGGCCCACCGAGTCTGCGCCAATCAACGATCACTCCTACTCTAGTTCTATCCTAACCATTAGGGACAATTTACAGAAGCCATTTAACCTACAAACTTGCACGTCTTTGGAAAGTGGAAGGAAACCAGAGCACCCAGAGAAAACCCACGCAGTACAAACTCCGTACAGACAGCACCTGTAGTCAGGTTGAAACCTGGATATCTGGTGCTGCAGAGCACTAGCTCTACCACTGTGCCAGTTCCCTTTAACCCCAATTCTTCAATGTTTCAAATATTACTCTATCTTCACCTCAATTATATCTAATAATCTGGTATCCGTCATTTTCTGGATAAGACTGTCCAGTGATTTGCTATCCTCTGACAGAAAAAAATCTCTCTCTCAGTTTTACATGATTGGCCCCATATTTTGTCACTATGTTCCACTAGTGAAAACATTTCAGCTTCTACCCTCCCAAACTTGGATTGTTGTCTGTGGAATGACCAAGTTTAGGATAGAAGTACATAAAATAACGAGGTATAAAATTAGGACAGTCAAAGCCTTTCTCACAAAGTAGACCTGCCAAGGACTAGAGAGCATAGCTTTTAGGTGAGAGAGGATAAGTTTAAAGGAAATCTGCGGGCATGGTTTTTACACAGCGTGATGTAGGCTTGGAACGTTCTGCCAGGGATGGTGGTGGAGGCAGATATGACAGTGGCATTTAAGATACTTTAAAATAGGCACATGGATATATAAGGACGAGGGATCAGGACCACATGCAGGCAGAGCAGGTTAGTTTAAGTTGGCATCATGTTGCATGGTCATTGTGGGCCAATTCCTGTGCTACCTGTCCTATGTTCTATATTCTATGCCTCCTTACAATCTTATATATTTAAATAAGATTACACTTCTTCTAAACTCCAAGGAATACAGACCCAAAATGTTTACGCTTTTTTGATATGTTTAAAACATGTGGGGATCATTTAACACCTCCATCCATCCCCTTTCTGGAAATCCACTGTTAAATTTCATATGAAAACCACAAATTACTCCATCAACAAAGTTTGGAGTTTAGAGCTTAGTTTAGAATTATGTTTATTGTCACGTGTACCGAGATACAGTGAAGAGCTTGTGTTGATTTCTAACTAGTCCGCGGAAAGACAATACGTGATTACAATCGAGCCAGTAGTGTACGGATACATGACAAAGGGAATAACGTGAATAATGCTTAGTGCAAGATAAAATCTAGTAAGGTCTGATCAAAGATAGTCCGAGGGTCTCCAATGATATAGATAGTAGCTCAGGACCGCTCTCTAGTTGTTGGAACGATGGTTCAGTTGCCTGATAACAGCGTCTGTCTGATAACAGAGTGTGTATGACATGAAATAAGATCTCTAAATGAATCTGGTAGAATAATGTATTCCTTGACACCTGCAATGAGAGCTCACATTTTGGCAAAGCTAATGCCCTGCATTCTCTGGCAATTTACATCTCATGGGCATTCGCTGATGTATTGTTGGGTCTTCATTGTGCAGGTAAAGGCAAGGAACGTGAACAGTTGCAAGCCAGCGGTTGTGGTGTCCATTTTACAGTGGCAAGCTGACATGGTGACAGTGTACAACTCTGCATTGGCACAACCCAACGTTACATGTTCCATGATAGACTGAGTGCCTAATTGAAAGATCCCAGCCTGGGGCTCTTTAGTTACACCTGCAGCTACAAGCAGCTCTGCCAGTTACCAGCACTGACTGGCGGGAGCTGACTGCTTTATTTCTGATGTCGGGAGGTCTGTATAAAATAGTGATGACGTGGGCGAAAACTGCCATCACCTCCTCTCGCCCTACTTTTCCTTCAAATGCACAGGGGCTGTGTCAATAAACTTGGTGTTGAGAAACCTGCCATTTGTACACATGTGGCAATGTTTCTTCACTGAGGTGACAGATTGTGAAGTGGGGAGAGTAATTCAAACTATTACCTGGGTGAAGGCAAGACACTGGTGATATATGAAGACCACTTAAACCCATTGTATCTGGTACATCAAATCTATGATAGATTAGAGGTCTGACATTAAAATGGAAATGTCTTCAGCAAGGCCTGACAGGGCTGCCGTGACCTTTGCTTCGTCAGTTCAACGTGGCTGACCGAATTATCAGTTTTTTTTGTTGAAAAATGCTCCCAGCAGGGGAAAGCAGAGGCCTTGATCAAGACTCACCGTTGTATATTTTAACTTTGGCCTTGATTGAAAGCAACGCCTTTTATTTCCCCCTACGAATTTCAAAGCCCAACGAGCCCAGTATTTATAGAGAGAGCTGTTGTTATAGATCGGCTTGCTGCGAATCACACACCGCTCATTCTCATTTCAGAAACCATTAAGTCGGGTGAATTTTATGAAGCAATAAATGATGGAGGCACTCTCTCTATTGTCAGAGCAGCTGGCTTTTTAGCCCTGTATCATCGGATATCCCAAGTGTCTTTTTGCACTTACGTGCATCCCCTTCCTTGCTTAACAAGTCATTTCTTTTTTTTTTTAACGCTATGCTGATCAAGTGATGCAGCGAGCAGATTGAGAGCCAAGCTCCATTCACATATGAGAAATCTTTCCCAGGAATTCCCCAAACACAGTTTCACATCTGTCATGAAACAGAGTCCTTGTTCTCATCAGATTGTTTTCACCAATGACCTGACACCAACATCTATAATTAATTACATAATTTACATTAGACTATTGACTAAACAAATACATAAATCATGGGTTGAGTCAATAGATGCAGACATATTTAATCATGTTCTAAATAATGATTACTGCTCCCATAATGCAATAATTATTTTCAGCAGCTGAATTGAATTAATCTTCTGTCACAGTGCCACAGTGTGATGGAAATGCCTCTGAGTTCAATGGCACCAAATTTCTTAATGCTGAATTGATAATGAAGACATTGCATGGATCACTGCAAAGACAATAAGCGATCGGAGAGAAACATGGACATACAAAAGCCGGCAAACAAGGAACAATGGATTTAACTGGTTACATTATCTTTAAGCATCAGGATTATATAGCAAATTAAAATGTTAATCAATATGGACTGCTCCATACGAACGATGCTTCGCTTTCCCAAGTACACAGATCGCTTACTGGATACGTTTATATCTCAATTAATGCACCTCTTCTTAATTCTCGTCTCTCAAATTGTCCCCTGGTACAGCACGTGGCTTGGACAGGATTCAGCACGTGCGATTAAATGTGTTGTGGTGATTAACACCGTAGATTTTACAGGTTTCCCGTATTAAAATGACAACAACTAAGAGACAAAATGTTCCGGTTATAGGCAAGGTAACGTTTTTAATCCGTACCATATTACACTGAAGATAGACACAAAAAGCTGTAGTAAAGGGCCTGTCCCATTTGGGCATTATTTGCGCGTCATTCACGCAACATCATTTACGCGTCACGACGCATGACGTGCGCGTCGTGATGCACGCATAGCGTGCATTACGTACGCATGGCGCATGGTGAGACATGGTGGCGTAGACAGTGACGTGCGGTAGCGTGTGGCGCCCCAGGAATTTTGGGGTTCTCAAAATCCTCGCGCGCCACCTGCATGATGCGCAAATGACGCCCAAGTGGGACTGGCCCTTAACTCGGCGGGTCAGACAGCTTCTCTGGAGAAAAGGAACAGGTGATGTTTATTGTACTGAAATTGGAACAATACTCACAGTTTACAATAGTATGAATCCAAATCACTTATTGCTTTTTTAACTCACAAATTAAATATATTTTCAACAGAACTGAAAATATAATGTTGATGTAGCAGACAAAAAATGCAGGAGAACTCAGCGGGTGAGGCAGCATCTATGGAGGAAAGGAGTTTTGGGTCGAGACCTTCAGACTGATGTCGGAGTGGGGATTATCCATTGCTTAGGGCACATGCATTTCAATAAATTGAAAATAGAATATCAAAGGAACCATCCCTTCAGCCCACAATGTCCGTGCTGAATATATTGTCAAGATAATCTCATCTGCCTTCACGTATCCATATCCCTCCATTCCTTACATATTCATGGGAATGAAGGAGAAAAATTGGTTCTTGTTTTTCCTCCTAAATATCGCAAATTTCCAAATCGGCTTGTCCATAGCTCAGTCAGTGATATATTATCAGTGATATATTATTGTAAAACTTTCTTTTTTCCTTCTAGTGAATATTTACATCTTTTTGGATGGAAGAAAACAAAATTGAAGGGACTTGTCTAGGGTGGCAAACTGGTGCAGCTGGTAGTGCTGCTGCCTCACAGTGCCAGAGACCTAGGTTCGATCCTGATCATCTGAGTGGAGTTTGCATGTTCTCCCTGTGATTGCATGGGATTCCTCCAGGTAATCCGGTTTCCTTCCACATCCCAACATCGTGTGGTTTTGTAGGTTAATTGGCCTCTATAAAAGTTGGTTCTAGTGTGCAGGGAGTGGATGAGAACATGGAATAACGTAAAACTAGTGTGAACGGGTGATTGATGGTCAGCATGGACTCGGAGGGCCAATAGTTCTGTTTCCATGCTGTAAATTAAACTAAACTACAAATATGTTAGTAGGAATCTGACACAAGAAGTGTTGGAGGGAACTGCAGATACTGGTTTATAGCGAAGATAGACAAAGAGTGCTGGAGTAACTCAGCGGGTCAGGCAGCATCTCTGGAGAAAAAAAGATGGTGACGTTTCGGGTCGGGACTCTTCTGCAGACTGCCACTACAATGATAATGATGATGATCCGGTAGGCGGCGCGGCTCTGGCCAGCAGCGGCCTCTGCATGTCTAGTTTTTAGGAATCTGACACAAGAAGTGGGGGCGGGGGGTGGGGTGGGAGGGGGGGGGAAACTTTTTGAATCAGGAGACCCGACCTTTCTGCTGGTTTATAGCGAACGAGGATAGACAAAGAGTGCTCGGAGTAAGCTCAGAGCGGGTCAGGCAGCTGCTCTGCTGGAGAAAAAAGTCGGAGATGGGCTCCCTGACGTTTTCGGGCTCGGGACTCTTCTCCCGCAGTTGCGGGGTCGACTCCTGCCAGCCCCGCGCGGCCTGGGCCTCTGCGAGCACGGGGTCAGCCCGGTGCTGCATCACCCGAATGGCCGCGGGACAATCGCACAGCCCCTCCCTTGTTAGATGATAATGTCAAGATTGTGCAAAGTGAGCGGAGGGCAGTATGATCGGAGGGGGTGAGGTTAGAGGAGGCGAGGGGAGTAGAAAAGTTAAGACAGTTGATATCCTGCCTGCAGTTAGAAATGAAAAGATCTAAAGAGGGTAGAAGGTTGCACTGGTGATTCCAGCAGGAGGAGGACCTTTAGGGGTGGAAGAAGAGATCATCAATGGGTGATGAGGACTCATTCACATAGAAAACGGAAGCATAGGCGATGGAAGAAAAGCTCTACGCCATGGAGTGGCCCAGAACTTGTTGAGGTAGGAGCAGAAGGGTCTATTGAGGAGACCATTCTATGTCAATAGACAATAAACAATAGACAATAGGTGCAGGAGTACGCCATTCGACCTTTCAAGCCAGCACCGCCATTCAATGTGATCATGGCTGATCATCCCCAAGCAGTACCACGTTCCTGCCTTCTCCCCATATCCCCTGACTCTGCTATCTTTAAGAGCCCTATCTAGCTCTCTCTTGAAAGTATGAAGAGAACCGGCCTCCACCACCCTCTGAGGCAGAGAATTCCACAGACTCACAGCTCTCTGAAGTCACTTGTGAAGACTCACAAGTCAGAAAGAAAGAGGTCAGGGGGGATGGTGAAAACACGACAAGGGTGAGAGATAAGGTCAGACAGGGGCAGGTGAGCAGTCTGAAGAAGGATTCCGACCCAAAACATCACCCATTCTTTTCCTCCAGAGATGCTGCCTGACCCGCTGGGGTACTCAAGCACTTTGTGTCCTTCCCTGACACAAGAAGTGCCTCATTTACATGAAGAAAAATGGCGTTTTACAGAGGGAGCAACTGATATTTATTCTTAATAAAGGCAATAGCACTCACTTGCGGGCACGAGCCACTTCATTTACATAGCATTATTGAGTGTTGCTATATCTTCAGATCAGTGTCCATCCCTCAGAAGATGAAGCTGTCAGCTTCATTTCTATCTACTGTCAGGGGCTGTGTTTGTGTCATTAGCTTTCTGTGCACAAAGAATGTCAAAACAAGCCAGGAAAAATCAAATTAAATATTAACAATCGCAGCCCCAGCAAGGAGCTAGCAATGTAATATGTGTCTCTTAATGAACTTACTTTGTTACAGCACAAACCAAAGAGATTCTCTCTCTCCGTAAGTGGTTAAATGGTTCCCGTTAAATTTATTGCCATTTAAGCATGACTAAAGGCCATTCTGCTGGTCATTACAATAATCTATCTTGTCTACAACTGTTGGTATCCTGCTTAGTGGTAACTTCAGTCTGAGTATGGCCCCAGAATTTTCCCTGCAAATGTTTCCCTCCTGACTCTCATCAATTTACTTTTGTCAACAGTAGAGTATTACCACAGAATGAAATGAAATATCATGGTAAGACCCTGGCAAACAGTGCAGGCCTCTGTTATATGTTCAGTTTGTTTCTGTATAAATCCTCTGCTCCTGCCAACTAATACTCTGCCCGTGCGCTTCCCCAAAACAACATCTGGGGTGAGGGGTTTGGGTGGTGGCGGAATGGTAGGAAACATAGAAACATAGAAAATAGGTGCAGGAGTGGGCCATTCGGCCCTTCGAGCCTGCACCGCCATTCGACATGATCATGGCTGATCATCCAACTCAGTATCCCATCCCTGCCTTCTCTCCATACCCCCTGATCCCTTTAGCCACAAGGGTAGGAAACCTATCCGTTTTTTGAAATCTTTCTCTATCATGCAAATGGTGACAATTGTAGTGTTCAACTAATGAATGAAGCAAAGTGTTTGCTCTGTGTGGATGTTAATATTACTTTTATATTTAAGTCACAAGTCAAGTCAAGTCACATTTATTTATATAGCACATTTAAAAAACAACTTGTTGGCCAAAGTGCTTTACATTTGTTATAAGAATAGTATAATCAAACAAACTATATACATATATACATATAGCCCTCGCTCAGTGGACGTCAGGAAAGGCTTGGGAGTATAGATACATTTTTAGTCTTGACGTAAAGGAGTCAATGGAGGGGGCAGTTCTGATGGGAAAGGGGATGCTGTTCCACAGTCTAGGAGCTACAACCACAAGGCGCTGTCGCCTCTAAGCTTATGCCTAGACTGCGAGATATTCAGCAGCCCCAAGTCGGCCGATCTGAGGGACCTGGAGGTGGAGTGGTGGGTGAGACAACTTTTAATGTAGGAGGAGGCAAGTCCATTGAGGGCTTTGTAGACATAGAGGAGGGTCTTGAAATGTATATACGGAACCGCACAGGGAGCCAGTGGAGAGAGGCCAGGATCGGGGTGATGTGGTCCCTTTTTCGGCTGGCCGTCAGTAGTCTCGCTGCGGTGTTTTCGACCAGTTGCAGGCGGGACAGGGAAGATTGGCTGATGCCAGTGTAGAGAGAGTTGCAGTAATCTCGGCGGGAGGAGATAAATGTGTGGATGATCTTTTCGAGGTCATCAAAGTGGAGGAATTGTTTTATTTTAGCTATCGTCCGAAGCTGGAAGAAGCTAGCTTTTACCACGGCATTGACTTGTTTGTCAAATTTCAATGCTGAGTTAAATATCACGCCGATATCACGCCGAGGTTTTTGACGTGAGGTTTGAGTAGTGGGGTAAAGCTTCCAAGGCTGCCTGCTGTCATTTTGATTGAGTCGGAGGGACTCAACATCAAATGATTATAATGTAACATATTCTTCCAGTCCAGATGAGTCGCTCAACAAACGTTGTTAAAATAGATGCTTATTATCACATTGCTATTAGTGGGGTCTTGGGAAGCAGGCATTTGCACAAATGGGGCCAGACTTCATATATATTTCACGGATCATATTGATTGATTCATTGAAAGATACATTGTGGATAAGGGGCCTTTGGCCCACCAAGTCCACACTGACCATTGATCATGAGAGCATGCTGACTGGTTGCATCGTGGTTTGGTTCGGCAACTTGAGCGCCCAGGAGAGGAAAAGACTGCAAAAAGTTGTAAACACTGCCCAGTCCATCATCGGCTCTGACCTCCCTACCATCGAGGGGATCTATCACAGTCGCTGCCTCAAAAAGGCTGACAGCATCATCAAGGATCCACACCATCCTGGCCACTCACTCATCTCCCCGCTGCCTTCAGGTAGAAGGTACAGGAGTCTGAAATCTGCAACACCCAGGTTCAGGAATAGCTATCAGGCTATTAAACTCAAACAAAACTCTGAACATTAATAGCCCATTGCACTTTATCTGCTTATTTATGTGTGTGTGTATATATATATTCTATGGTATATGGTCACAATGATCTGTTCTGTATTTATTTATGCCTACTATATTCTGTTGTGCTGAAGCAAAGCAAGAATTTCATTGTCCTATCTGGGACACATGACAATAAACTCGCTTGAATCTTGAATCTTGATCACCCGTTCATTCCAGCTCCGTGATCCCACTTGTGCATTTACTCCCTACACACCAGAGGCACTTTAAGGAGGCTGATTAACCTGCAAACCCACACGTCATTGGGATGTGGGATGAAACCGGAGCACCCGGAGGAAACCTACGTGGTCGCAGGGAAAATGTGCAACTTCTACACTCCTCACTTATTTCTACCAGCAGATTGTGTTGAATTAAATTGCACTACAGTATCCAGTGTAGTTTAGATGAGTTTAGAAATACAGCGTGGAAACAGGCCCTTCAGCCCACTGAGCCTATGCCAGTCAATGACCACCCATATGTTAATTCTATCCTACACAGTAGGGGCGATTTACAGAAGCAAATTAACCTACAATCGTGCACATCTTTGGAATGTGTGAGGAAACCGGAGCACCAAGAGAAAACCCACATGGTCACAGAGAGGACATACAAACTCCGCACAGACAGCACCCGTAGTCAGGATCGAACCTGGGTCTCTGGCGCTGTAAGGCAGCAACTCTACCACTGCACCATTGTGGGACTAGTCATCTCAGGTCAATGTGTTTTCTTTCCATGTGTTTCCCAGGAGGAACTTCCTGGATATATGTCCTCATCCCTGCTAGTTGAGATGACCTTCACCAATATAGATCTGTCACTTCAGGGTAGTTGGAGTGGTAGAGAGGGGCCAGTGCATATCCCACCAACAACATGGAGAAGTTATATTCCTCCTTAGTCAAATGTCAAAATCTTTAAAGCTATTCCAGAATTCAAACAATTATAAATTTAATAAAACAAATTAATGAAAAGTAAAACTCTTAAAAATTGCTTACCAATACATAAATAGTAAAAAAGGATTATATAAACCTAATTATTTCTAAAAATGTAAGTAAATCAATATTTACCTTGGTACAATGCAGCCACTCCTTTCTATTCAAGTGATTGAAAACATCTTGTGTTTCCCAGCCAGTTCCCTAGTGCTGGCCAATTGCTGTATATTTGCATTTGCTAAGGAGTTTGTAATCAGAGCAGTCATAACTCTGTATAACTGGAGGGATAAGGAATTGCAGATGCTGGCTTACCAAAAAAAGACACAAAGTGTTGGAGTAACTCAGTGGACCAGGCAACATCTATGGAAAACACGGACAGGCGACGTTTCAGGTTGGGATCCATCTTTAGAATCTGATTTCTTCATGTCTGAAGAAGGGTCACGACCAAAATGACACCTAATCATGTTCTCCAGAGATGCTGCCTGGCCCACTGAGTTACTCCAGCATTTTGTGCCTCACCCGATATAACTGTACTAAGTTTAAAGGACTTATCAAGTAACTTGTATAGAGAGAAAATGAACATACAATATGAAAACATTGCACCTAGTTAAGATGAATTCAATAGTAAAAAGCAGGAATATATCAAAATTACAGAGTAAATACAAAATACAAAATTTACAAAATAAATACAAAACTATTTTTGCTTAATAAAGATGGAGTGGGAAAACCAAAAACAAGGATTGAGGAGGACATGCTAATGGGATCCATATGGATGAAATTAAACCTAAATCAGTATTTTACCTCAGTTTTTTGCCAAGATTATTTCATCTAGAGTGGAGGATCAGAGGTGCACTGTAGTATGATTCACATTGATACAACTTTGGTTGCTAATGTTTCACTGTAGCTGACAGAGTGAAAAGCAACTTAGTTCCACTTGCCTTCATTATTATCTGAACCTTGGTGGAAAATGCGTGTAAGAGGCTGAGGTGCACGAGGCTGGCTGTTGCTGTTGTATGGTGTAATAGTAAACCGATGCTCACTGCAAGCTCTAATGAGTAATGGAATGTTCACTTCTGTCTTGACACTACTGAAGGTCAATTAGACTTTATTTTAGACTTTAGATATACAGTGTGGTAACAGGCTCTTCAGCTCACCGGGTCCATGCCGACCAGCGATCACCCCGTGCACTAGCACTATCCTACGCACAAAGTACAATTGACAATTTTTTCTACCAATGTCAATTAACCTACAAACCTGTACACATACTAGTGTAAGTTATTGGGGCAAATCCTCCAATATTATGGAAGAACTCGGATAAGGACTTGGATATTTTAAAAAGACAGATTTGCTGGCTGCAACGGAAAAAACCCCAATCCACAGAAAGATTCAAACCTGTCTGGCCTGTGGACTTGGGCATCACACAACTGTGCGAATGGTGTGGGGAGGAAAGGCTGAGATGGAGATAACGAGATTATCTTGGATATACAAGGGAAGGAACCAAGCCTCAGCAGACGGTGGTAAACAGGCCAGCTCAAGCACAATCACCATCTTGGATGACCCATCCATCGAGACAATGGGAGCCCGTCCAGGCGATGGGATAACGATCAGGCTGAGGGATCATGACATCAGCAAACCCCTTATCATCGGAAGCCTATTGTTAATGCCAGATCAAAACTGGGAATCATCAAAAGAACCCTTTTATCCAGAGGACCACCTGGGGGTTTCAAAGGAAGCTCAGGTATAAAACAGGAGTCAAGCCAGAACTCTCTCTCTCTTTCTGCTCTGCTGGACGGCTCGTGAGCCCAACTGTAAGTACCCCAGTGACCTGGTGAAATTCCCAAAATAGGATAGAGGTTGAGAAGAAGGGGAAAGGGGGTACTTGCATGTAAAATTGTGTAAAGTAAGTTTTACGACGTGCCCGATAGTTTTCCATCCATAGTCTTAGTTTAAAGCATAAGTTTAGCCATGTATTATGTAGTGTTGGTGAGATTTGATTTCTCATTGTTTAATAAAGCCTGTAAATTTTAGACTTGCTTTGAGTCCATCTTGGTTTCTGTTTTCCCTCATCAGCACACTCTGGTCAATTCAACCTTTTTTATCATATCCCACCATAATTCCGAGGTCTAGAACCTAGGGGAATCCCTTTTGTTGTATTCTCTCTCTTGGAAACCGTTCGAGTGGAGTGGTGGCCATTTGACCCGCCGACAAGGGAGAGAATAACTCGGGCAGTTGGGCCCAAATGGAAATAAAGGGAAACGCAAAACCCCTACACTAGGGACAATTTTACAACTTACAGAAGCCAATTAATCTACAAACCTGTACGTGTTTGGAGTGTGGGAGGAAACTGGAGCACCCGGAGAAAACCCATACGGTCAGAAGGAGAACATACAAACTCTGTACAGACAGCACCTGTAGTCAGGAACAAACCCCGGTCTCTGGCGCTGTAAGGCAGCAATTCTACCACTGCGCCACTGTGCAGCTCTAAATTAGTATTAGAATGATTGTCTCAAATTAATAGGAGAGAACTTCCAATGCAAAAAAATTATTTGCGATCAGTAAATCCAGAATAAATGCATTTTTTTAGAATACATAGATACATAAATACATAGACAATACGTGCAGGAGTAGGCATTCGGCCCTTCGAGCCAGCACCGCCATTCAATGTAATCATGGCTGATCATCCACAATCAGTACCCCGTTCCTGCTTTCTCCCAACTCTGACATATCCCTTGATTCCATTAGCCTTAAGAGCTCTATCTAACTCTTTTTTGGATGCATCCAGTGAATCGGCCTCCACTGCCTTCTGTGACAAAGAATTCCACAAATTCACGACTCTCTGTGTGAGAAAGTTTTAACTCATCTCAGTTCTAAATGGTCTACCCCTTATTCTTAAACTGTGGCCACTGGTTCTGGACTCCCCCAACATCGGGAACATGTTCCCTGCATCTTGGGTGTCTAATCCTTTAATAATTGCATATGTTTCTATAAGATTCCCTCTCATCCTTCTAAATTCTAGTGAATACAAGCCCAGTCGCTCTATTCTTTCATCATATGACAGTCCCGCCATTCTGGAAATTAACCTGGTGAACCTACACTGCATTGCCTCAATAGCAAGAATGTCCTTCCTCAAATTAGGAGACCAAAAATGCACACAATACTCTGGGTGTGGTCTCACCAGGGCCCTGTACAATTGCAGAAGGACCTCTTTGCTCCTATACTCAACGTCTCTCGCTATGAAGCCCAACATGCCATTAGCTTTCTTCTCTGCATGCTGTACCTGCATATTTACTTTCAGTGACTATAAGGACACCCAGGTTTCATTGTACTTCCCCTTTTCCTAACCTGAAACCATTCAGATAATAATCTGCCTTCCGGTTCTTGCTGCCAAAGTGGATAACCTCACATTTATCCACATTATACTGCATCTGCCATGCATCTGCCCACTCACCCAACCTGTCCAAGTCACCCTGCATTCTCATAGCATCCTCTTCACAGTTCACACTGCCACCCAGCTTTGTGTCATCTGCACATTTGTTAATGTTACTTTTAATTCCTCCATCTAAATCATGGATGTATATTGTAAATAGCTGTGGTCCCAGCACCGAGCCTTGCGGCACCCCACTAGTTGTTGCCTGCCATTCTGAAAGGGACCCGTTAATCCCTACTCTTTGTTTCCTGTCTGCCAACCAATTTTCTATCCATACCAATACCCTACCCCAAATACCATGTGCTCTAATTTTGCCCACTAATCTCCTCTATTGGGTCTTATCAAACACTTTCTGAAAGTCCAGGTACACTACATCCACTAGCTCTCCCTTGTCCATTTTACTTGTTACATCCTCAAAAAATTCCAGAAGATTTGTCAAGCATGATTTCTCCTTCATAAATCCATTCTGACTTGGACCGACCCCGTTACTGCTATGTGTTTTCTTTCACCATAGTCCAGTATTTAGCTGTTAGACTGCATAGGTGCCAGAAATAGGATCATTCCATCCGTGGCCAATCCACAGCTATATTTTTCGGCAGCAAGTATAAATAAGCAAAAAAACAACCATTGCACTCTATTCTGCTCTCACTTGACATCAGTATAAGCTGCACATTTTCCAGGAAGGTCACAGGGAAGCAATTAAATGGGAAGCCTTGTCGAGTTTTCTACTTGCTAATCCAAGAATAATAACACCATGAAAGGATTGGGCAGCTTGTGGTAGGCCATCGATGAAATCTAAGTTATTACTTTTTGTGCGGCCTAGGATCATACCAGGTTACATCAACTAACTCAGAGCAGGACAGGAATGGGACCATGTCCCTTCCTGAGTGTAGCCCAGCGTAACACTGAGGACTGATATAGACAGTGGAGATATCAAACAAGGGCTTTGCATTTGATTTTACTCTCTGCTGTACTAAAGATGTAATTGACCCATGGTGTAGTAATGTGAAAGATAGCACAATGTTTCCTGTAATTGTTCCTTGTAATGTCCTCTTACACTAGCAATTCCCTGTCAAACCTTGGAGTTGGTAATTGCCCAGCTTAGTAAGTAGTTTCTTTCTTTTCTATGTTAATGACTAGGACAAAAATGTAGATAATGGGTTGGTTAATAAGTTTGCAGATCACAGCAAGATTGCTGGTGTTGCGGACAGTGAGGGAGGCTGTCAGAGTATAGAACGGGATATAGATCAGCTACTAAAATGGGTGGAGTTTAATCTGAGCAAGTTGTTGTAATTTGCGAGGTCAAATATGAATGAAAGAATGAGTGAATAGGTTTATTGGTCAAGTATTCACATACAAGGAATTTGCCTTGGTACTCTGCCCGCAAGCGACAACATGACATACAGTGAGAGTTAGGAATGACACATAAAACATTAAACATTAATAATAAAACATTACTGATTAAACATGTGTGCTCAGCCCGTTGTTGTTCACACTGCTCACACATGACTGTGCTGCCAGATTCAGGGACAATAAGATCATAAAATTCGCGGATGACACTACAGTGGTGGGACTCATCAGTGGAGATGACGAATCAATGTACAGGGAGGAAGTAGAACAACTGGTGAACTGGTGCGGCAAAAATAACCTAGAATTGAATGTCGACAAAACTAAGGAGATGGTTGTCGACTTCAGGAGGGCGCAGCCAAAGCATACACCCCTCAACATCAGTGGCACTGCAGTGGAGAGAGTGGAGAGCATAAAGTTCCTCGGTGTGCAAATTACGGACAGCCTCACCTGGTCCAGGAACACCACTGGGACCGTCAAACGGGCCCATCAGCGACTGCACTTCCTGAGGAATCTAAAACAGGCCTCACTCCCCACCAACATCCTCAGGACTTTCTACAGGGGTAAGGTGGAGTCAGTACTCATGTGCTGCATAAATACGTGGTACTGCACCTGCAACTGCTCGGACAGGAAGGCTCTGCAGAGGGTAGTGAGGGGAGCAGAGAGGATCATTGGCGTCTCCCTCCCCTCGGTACAAGAACTGTTCCAGAGCCGCTGTCTGAAAAAAGCTCAGAGAATTGCTAAGGACAAACTGCACCCCCTCCACATACACCTGGATCTCCTGCCATCAGGCAAGAGATATCGAAGCATCAAAGCCCGGACTACAAGACTGCTAAACAGCTTCCTACCACAGGCTGTGAGGCTGCTAAACAGTCACTCTGCACTCACAGTCACTTGATTCTGCGGCTGGCACGGACACTTTAATAACTGGCACTGGCCACTCAAATCAGCTGCCATGGACATTTTTTTATGATTGGTTTATTGTATTTTAACATTGTTGTTTTACCTGCTTTTAACTATTTATACTGTTCCATCAGGGACTGGATTGATTTTTAGTGTTATTATGTGTGAAATGTTTTAAATTTCATGTGCGATGCTCCGCTATTCACTGGGAAACGTCTTTTCATTTTGCACTGTACAACTGTTGCTTGCAAGATGACAATAAAGGTTGATTGATTGATTGATGTGAATTAAATAAAATACCAGAGCAAAAGGAGGCTACAGATTTTTGGTTATTGAGTAGAGCTACTACTCGTGGAAAAAAGCTGTTTTTATGTCTGGCTATTTGACAGTCCAGAGTCACCTTCCAGAGGGAAGTGATGCAAAGAAATTGTGGCCAGGATGAGATGGGTCAGAGATGATCTTACCCGCTCGCTTCCTGGCCCTTGCAGTGTACAGTTTGTCATTGGAGGGAAGGTTGGAGCCAATAACCTTCTCAGCTGATCAGACGATTTGCTGCAGCCTCCGGATGTCGTGCTTGGTGGCTGAACCAAACCCGACCATGAGAGAGAAGGTGAGGACAGACTCTATGATGGCCGTATAGAATTGGACCATCATTGCCTGTGGCAGATTGTGCTTCCTCAGCTGCCACAGGAAGTACATCCTCTGTTGTGCCTTTTTGACTGTGGAGTCGATGGTCGCCCCCCACTTAAGGTCCTTGGAGATGATGGTTCCCAGGAATTTAAAAGACTCCACAGATATGACAGTGGTGCTGTTGATGGTGAATGGGGTGAGCTCTCCTAAAGTCTACAATCAATTCCACTGTCTTAAGAGCAGTGAGCGACAGTTGTTGCGATGGCACCAGGATGCCAGCTGTGTCATTTCCTGTCTGTAGGCAGATTCCTCCCCATCCTGGATCAGTCCAATCAGGGTTGTGTCATCCGCAAACTTGAGAAGCTTGACAGAGGAGTCAGTGGAGGTGCAGTCATTGGTGTAGAGAGAGTAAAGGAGAGGGGAGAATACGCAGCCTTGCAGTGCTCCTATGCCGAAGGTCAGCGGGTCCAAGATGTGCTTTCCCAGCCTCACATGCTGCTTCCTGTCTGTCAGGAAGCTGGTGATCCACCGACAGAGGGGTTCAGGCACAGTCAACTTTCAATGTTTGGAGTGTAGTAGCTCTGGCACAATGGTGTTGAATGCAGAGCTAAAATCAACAAACAAAAGGGAAAATATATATAATTAATGGCAAGACTTTTATCAGCATTGATGTACAGAGGAATCTTGAGGTCCAAGTCCATTATTCCCTGAAAATGGCAACACAAGTAGATAAGGTGGTAAATTGGACAGCACAGTGGTGCTGTGGTAAAGTTACTGCCAAACAGTGGTATTGAAGAGACTTTTAGATAGGCATATTAGGGCAGCACAGTGGAGTCGCAGTAGAACTGCTGCTTCACAGCATCAGAGACCCGGGTTCGATCCTGACCATGGGTGCTCCGTGTACAGAGTTTGTACGTTCTCCCTGTGACCATGTGGGTTTTCTCTGGGTGCTTTGCTTTCATCCCACGCTCCAAAGACGTTCAAGTTTGTAAGTTAATTGGCTTCTGTAAATTGTAAATTCTCCCTAGTGTGTAGGCAGGATAATGCTGGTGTACTGGGTAATCGCTGGACGACACGTACTCGGTGGGCTGAACAGCCTGTTACCACAATGTATCTGTAAGGTTAAAGTAGAAAGTCTAAAGGATGGGGAATAATGGTATATGGCATGCTTGCCTTCATTGATCGGGGCATTGCGTATAAGAGTCAGGAAGTTATGTTGCGGCTTTATAGGACTTTGGTTAAGCCACATTTGGAGTGCTGTTTGGGGACTTTAAAATGTTATTGAAAAGTATACATCATGTTGTGGCCGATAGAGTTAGATTAATACAGGGGTAAATGAAATGTCCATGTTAGGCTGGAATGGGCAGATCCTCCAACAGGGCCAGACCGACTCATGTCTTTCTTGCTCTGACAAGAACGTGTGGTTGTGTCATCTGCATTTGTAAGCTGGGGGTCTGTTTGCTGAGATCAGATGACATTATCCGCTCATAAAATACTCACATTGTGTATCTGCAGAGAACTGCCTGTACTTAATCTTGCACAATGGCAATATAGTCACGGCAACATAAATAATATGTTTTATTAGTAATCTTAATTTACTACACAAATTTGTAGTTTAAATACATAAATATGTCAAGTGAAAGACCTGTGATAGACCCTTTTATCCTCATCATGGTGTACATATAATTTTCCTCTCATTAGTACAAAACCCTACCGAGGGAGCTACCAGCCCATCTTTCATCCATTTAATTTGCATTAGCTTCCTTTTGCCTTGTTTTTAATCTGCTTTCCTTCAATGTATTTTGAATAAATCAATAAGAATACATGATTGTTTAATGATTTTTAGAAGAGCTCCTTTCGACCACAACCAAATGATTTAGAATGACTAATTTCACTTTTTACAATTGATTCTTTGCTGTGCGGGACATCTATTCCTGCCATGTGAGTAGAATTATAGTAAACTAAGTGATCTATAAAAAGGAAAAGTTGGATGAAGTGCTCTTCCGGATGTCTATACTTTCTCTTGTGCACCTGAGCGCTAAAGCGTCGAGCTGTCAAATGCAGAGCCGGTTTAAATCAATGCACTGACGAGGTATTCGTCTCTCCATTAAAGACGGAGTCAGTTTTCAAAGAATATTGTGAATTATAAATCACGGCCGTTTTGAGCATGCAGTATCATAAAGACGCATTGTCCACCTGTGAACTAATTCCTCTGCCTTTATTTAGGTCAATATAACATCATACCCTGGAGCAGGCAATGCATTAACTACTTTAGTGATGTACAGACCCCAGAGGATCAGCATGGCATCAATCTCTCTATCTTTTGGACATTAGCATTGAAACGTCATTTTGCAACAACCAATTGCCCAGAGGATTTGTATTTTATGCAGTCAGAAGCTGCCAACAGCATATTTGGACAACAATAAGACTGATCTCTCATTGCTGTTATCAGGTGCGAGCATCATTCCACCCCTTCCTAATGATACCACCTTCAATATATGATGAGCGAAGCCTTCAGAGATCTCTGTACTCACCCCATGTTCTTGCTTCCTCTACACTGGTTCGTTCACTTGATAACAGCTGAGAAGAATCTGGACCTGAGTTCCAATCCATGGAATCTTTTGCACAAGTTTTTTTCTATGAATATGTAAAATATGTGGCCACTCACCACTCAAGTGCTCACCGTTTAATAAGATTAAGAGATCAAGGCTGCACTTATTGTAATCTCAACCCTGCAATTCTGCCCATTTATGGTAATCTTTCAATCTTTTGCTTATCAATTATTCATTCATCTCTCACTTAAAAATATTCACGGACACTGTTTTCGCTGCCTTTTGAAGTAGAGACTCACAACTCTGGAAGATTTGTTATGCCATCTGTGTTTTATATGGATAGCTCCTTATATATCTATATTACTAAAAGTCTGATCTTGACCGCTTTTGGCCCACTGTGCTGCCATTTCCGAGAGAACGCAGCCACCTACGGCCGTCATTTTTGGCCAGCTCGCTTAGAGCCCCCGTCCGCATTCCTGGCCTGGAGGATTTTTTCCATCTATGACAAATCAGAGAGATATTAATGTTTTAAAAAAAAATCACAATTCTCTCTGCTGCCCCTGCTGGAGGGAGGGGGAAGGACTATAAAACCAGGAAGTGGTGTGCCTCACTCAGTCTCTGCAAGATGGATGAAGCCAAAGAGTCACGTCTGAGCTCCGAATAACACTGAACACATGTCTACTCAATGGTGAGTCCCCTTAATGTGGTTTGAAAATGAAAATATGGATTGTTTGAAGTAAAAAGGCACTGCCTGCAAATGGTTGTTTGGGTGCTTTGGCTTGAAGTTGAAAGGCACTACTTACTGCAAATGGTGGCTTGAGTGCTTTGGCTTAAAGATGAAAGTCACTACTTACTGCAAATGGTGGCTTGGGTGTTTTGGCTTAAAGTTGAAAGGCACTAATTACTGCAAATGGTGTCTTGGGCGCTTTGGCTTGAACTTGAAAGGTACCACTTACTGCAAATGGGGACTTGGGTGCTTTGGATTGAAATTGAAAGGCACTACTTACTGCAAATGGGGGCTTGGGTGCTTTGGCTTGAAGTTGAAAGGCACTACTTACTGCAAATGGGGGCGGGTGCTTTGGATTGAAATTGAAAGGCGCTACTTACTGCAAATGGTGGCTTGGAAGCTTTGGCTTGAAGTTGAAAGGCGCTACTTACTGCAAATGATGGCTTGGGTGCTTTGGCTTGGTTGAAAGGCACAACTTACTGCAAATGGTGGCTTGTGAGCTTTGGCTTGAAGTTGAAAGGCACTACTTACTGCAAATGGTGGCTTGGGTGCTTTGGCTTGAAGTTGAAAGGCATTACTTACTGCAAATGGTGGCTTTGGTGCTTTGGCTTGAAGTTGGAAGGCACTGCAAATGGTGGCTTGGGTGCTTTGGCTTGAAGTTGAAAGGCACTACTTACTGCAAATGGTGACTTGGATGCTTTGGCTTGAAGTTGAAAGACACTACCTACTGCACATGGTGGCTTGGGTGCTTTGGCTTGAAGTTGAAAGGCACTACTGATTGCAAATGGCGGTTTGGGTGCTTTGGCTTGAAATTAAAAGGCATTACTGCAATTGTACTTACTTTCTGTTTGCACTGTATATTGATTTTAGAAAAACCCTACCACTTACGGCTGTGATTTTTGGCCATCTTACTCAGTCCCCCTCTGCTCAGCAGGTGCAGAGAATTCTTTCCATCAATGAAAAATAAAAGTGTTATTTGTGTTTAAAAAATGTTGAGAATCTCTCTCCTGTCAATCACGCCATGAAGGTCACACCTTTTCTGGTGGGTGGGGGAGGGGTTATAAAACACAGAAGTGTGGGTGTGGCTCAGTCTCTGCATGATGGTGGAGGGAGAGGTCACGACTGTCTGAGCTGTGACTCAACTGAACACACTGAATGTCTACTGAACTGTGAGTTTGGTGTTTTGTGTGGTTTTGTGGTGGTTTCATCCTGCATGAAATGGTATGAAGCTGCATTTGAATTTGGTGGCCTTGCACCCTGCTTGAAGTGGAATGAAACTGCACTTGAATTTAGTGGCCTTGCACCCTGCTTGAAGTGGTATGAAACTGCGTTTGAATTAGTTGGACTTGCACCCTGCTCAAAGTGGTAAGAAACTGCACTTGAATTTGGTGGTCTTGCACCCTACTTTCAAAAGAATTTATTTAATTACGGGCTAATAACGGGAAAAAAGCTTATACTCAAATTCTGGAAAAACGCTCCTATACCAACAATAAAAATGTGGATTTCAAACGTTCGAAACATTACACCTGGAAGATATGAGACTCCTGTAACCATATAACCATGTAACAATTACAGCACGGAAACAGGCCATCTCGGCCCTACAAGTCCGTGCCGAACAACTTTTTTCCCTTAGTCCCACCTGCCTGCACTCATACCATAACCCTCCATTCCCTTCTCATCCATATGCCTATCCAATTTATTTTTAAATGATACCAACGAACCTGCCTCCACCACTTCCACTGGAAGCTCATTCCACACCGCTACCACTCTCTGAGTAAGGATGTGTAGGAGGGTGGATGCAAAGTGAAGTCACATAGAACTGGTGTAAATGGGTGATTGATGGTTGGCATTGGCTCGATGGGCTAAAGGGCCCGTTTCCATGCTGTATGTTTCAATCTGTAAATCAATTCGATCAATTTTATATTTCATCCACGCCCCATTCACTTTTCTAAACTTGAGTAGATACTAGACCAAGGGGGGGGGAGAGAGGGGGGGGGGCGGGGAGGCGGGGGGCAGAGAGGGAGGGGAACAGTAGGGGGAGGGGGAGAGAGAGGGGGAAGAGTGGGGAGGGGTAGAGAAGGGGAGAGGCAGGGGCGGAGAGATGGGGGGTGAGAGGGGAGGGTTGAGAGGGGAGGGTTGAGAGGGGGTGTGTGAGAGGGGGGGGTGAGTGAGTGGGGGGGGGTAAGAAGGGGGGGGGGGGTAAGAGAGAGGGGGGGTAAGAGAGGGGGGTAAGAGGGGGGTTCCCTTGCTGTCTCCTCCCCTTCCTTCAGATGGGGGGGGGGGGGAAGACCCTGGCCCCGCCCTCGAAGGGGAGAGGAGTAGGGAGATAGATAAGGGGGAGAGAGAGGAAAGGGGAAAGGGTGGTGAGGGGTAGGGAGGGGGAGAGGCAGGAAAAGAGAGTGTGTGGAGAGAGAACGGGGAAAGGGCGGGAGTTGAGGGAGGTGGGGGAAAGGAAGGGAGAGGATGGGTGGCGCGAGCCTACTTGTGCTGGGCGCAGGGCTTTAGTCCACAGCGGTGGGGGGGACGGCGCCTGGTGGCAGGTGGGCCTCGATTGGTGGGAAAGTGGGCATTGTGATGTCAGCAGCTCAAGCGGCTATTATATATTTTTTAAAGTGAGTTGTGTGATCAATTACATTCAACATCTGTGGAAAAAATTGACCAAGGAGCGTTTTTCTGAACTCATAAGATAAATCCCTCCCGAAATTGTAAAAATCTCCGCGTTTTTGCATCTGGTTTTCGAGGAGATACGTTCAAAAGGCAAAATGCTGTACACCCACACACATACACACACACACACACACACACCTAAACACACATATCCACTTCTAATCACCCACACAAACACAATCACACACACACACAAAAACACACACACACACACACACACACATACAAACCCACCACACACACACACACACACACACACACACACACACACACACACACACACACACACACACACACACACACACACACACACACACACACACACACACACACACACACACACACACACACACACACACACAGAGTTTTAAAAGTATATAGATGAGGCTCACCAGACCAACAATAAGATAACCCACCCAACTTAGGTACTCGGTGTGCAAGAAGGAACTGCAGATGCTGGAAGATCGAAGGTACACAAAATTGCTGGAGGAACTCAGCGGGTGCAGCAGCATCTATGAAGCGAAGGAAATAGGCAATGTTTCGGGCCGAAACTCTTCTTCAGACTGATGGTGGGTGGGTGGGGGGGGGGGGGGGGGGGGGGGGGGGGAAGGAAAAAAGGGGAGGAGGAGGAGGAGCCCGAGGGCGGGCGGATAGGAGGGTGGGAGGAGACAGCTGGAGGGTGAAGGAAGGGGAGGAGACAGCAAGGGCTAGCAGAATTGGGAGAATTCAATGTTAATGCCATCCGGACGCAAGGTCCCCAGGCGGAATATGAGGTGCTATTCCTCCAATTTCACCTGTTGCTCGCTCTGGCAATGGAGGAGACCCAGGACAGAGAGGTCGGATTGGGAATGTGAGGGGGAGTTGAAGTGCTGAGCCACCGGGCGGTCAGGTTGGTTATAGCGGACTGAGCGGAGGTGTTCGGCGAAACGATCGCCCAACCTCCGCTTAGTCTCCCCGATGTAAATCAGCTGACACCTAGAGCAGAGGATGCAGTAGATGAGGTTGGAGGAGATGCAGGTGAACCTTTGTCGCACCTGGAACGATTGCTTTTGTCCTTGAATGGAGTCGAGGGGGGAGGTGAAGGGACAGGTGTTGCATTTCTTGCGGTTGCAGCGGAAAGTGCCCGGGGAGGGGGTGGTGCGGGAGGGAAGGGAAGAATTGATAAGGGAGTTGCGGAGGGAGCGGTCTTTGCGGAAGGCAGACATGGGGGGAGATGGGAAGATGTGGCGAGTGGTGGGGTCACGTTGGAGGTGGCGGAAATTGCGGAGGATTATGTGTTGTATTTTTCCGGCTGGTGGGGTGAAAGGTGAGGACTAGGGGGACTCTGCCCTGGTTGTGAGTGCGGGGATGGGGAGGGAGAGCAGTGTTACGGGGTTTGGATGAGACCCTGATGTGAGCTTCATCTATGGTGGCGGAGGGGAATCCCCGTTCCCTGAAGAACGAGGACATTTCCGATGCCCTGGTATGAAATGTCTCATCCTGGGAACAGATGCGGCGTAGGCAGAGGAATTGGGAGTAGGGGATGGAGTCTTTACAGGGGGCAGGGTGGGAAGATGTCCAGATAGCCATGTGAGTCAGTGGGTTTGTAATGTATGTCGGTCAGGAGTCTGTCCCCTGCGATGGAGATGGTGAGGTCAAGGAATGGTAGGGAAGTGTCGGAAATGGTCCAGGTGTATTGGAGTGCTGGGTGGAAGTTGGTGGTGAAGTGGATGAAGTCAGTCAGTTGTGTGTAGGTGCAGGAGGTGGCCCCAAAGCAGTCGTCAATGTAACGGAGATAGAGGTCGGGGATGGGGCCCTGGTACGTATTGAACAAGGATTGTTCAACGTACCCGACAAAGAGGCAGACGTAGCTGGGGCCCATGCGTGTGCCCATAGCTACGTTTGGAGGAAATGGGAGGAGTCAAATGTAAAGTTGTTGAGGGTGAGGACCAACTCCGCTAAGCGGAGGAGAGTGTCAGTGGCTGGGTATAGGTTGCTCCTCTGGTCGAGGAAGAACCGGAGGGCTTTGAGGCCATCCTGGTGGGGGATGGAGGTGTATAGCGACTTGACATCCATGGTGAAGATGAGGGGGTGAGGGCCTAGAGAGTGGAATGCATGGAGAGTGTCTCAGGTGTCTAGAACATAGGTGGGAAGGGATTTGACCAAGGGGGATAGGATGTAGTCAAGGTATGTGGAGGTGGGTTCGGTGGGGCACGAACACGCAGAGACAATGGGTCTGCCGGGAGAGCCGGGTTTGTGGATTTTGGGGAGAAGGTAAAAAGGGCCGTGCGGGGCTGGGGAACGATGAGGTTGGAAGCTTGGTTGGGCAGGGTGTGGGAATTGATGAAGTCGGTGATGGTGCTGGAAATGGTGGCCTGGTGTTCGTCAGTGGGGTCATGGTCCAAGGGTAAGTAGGAGGAGGTGTCCGAGAGTTGGCGCGTGGCCTCAGCTTTGTAGAGATCAACGCGCCAGACTACCACGGCACCTCCCTTGTCGGCGGGTTTGATGGCCCAATCTGGGTTTTTGCGGAGTGATTCAATGGCAGTGCGTTCAGCGGGGAAAGATTAGAGTGAGACAAGGGAGTGGAGAAGTTGAGGCGGTTGACGTCGCGGCGGCAGTTCTGGATAAAGAGTTCCAGAGCCGGGACTTTACGAGAGGGGTTCCACGAGGAGGGGGTGCTTTGGAGATGGGAAAAAGGGTCATCATTGGGGGGCGAGGACTCCTTCCCATGGAAGTGCGCTGTGAGGCGGGGACGACGGTAGAAGTGAGGCGGAGACGACGGTAGTTAAACTCCTGTAGTTTAAAAGAGAGGTTTGTGCTCAATGGGTGAAGGTTTTCTGTTTTGTTCTCGCCTTTTTGTTGGGGTTTTTTTTTTAACCTTTTTCTATGGTTTGTATGTAAAATTATTATTTATTTGATGTAAAAAAGCACTTTGGTGTCAATGTGAGTTGACTTAAAACGTGCTATATAATTACAACATAGGTTGTACTCGGGGTGAAGGTTTTCTGTTTTGTTCTGCTCTGTTCTCTCCCTCTTGTTTTGTTTGGGGTTTTTTTTAAACCTTTTTCTATGGTTTGTATGGAAACTTATTATTTATTTTCTGTAAAGCACTTTGGTGTCAATGCGAGTTGGCTTAAAACGTGCTCTAGAAATGAAACGTACCTACTTTAAAATACAACTGATGTTTGAGCATGGTCAATGATTCAATCCCTGCAACTAGAGGATTGAGGGGGGGATCTTATGGTATGTTAGCATTCATAACAAAAGGATTTGAGTCTAGGAGCAGGGAGGTTCTACTGCAGTTGTACAGGGTCTTGGTGAGACCACACCTGGAGTATTGCGTACAGTTTTGGTCTCCTAATCTGAAGACATTCTTGCCATAGAGGGAGCACAGAGAAGGTTCACCAGACTGATTCCTGGGATGGCAGGACTTTCATATGAAGAAAGACTGAATAGACTCGGCTTGTACACGCTAGAATTCAGAAGATTGAGGGGGGATCTTATAGAAACTTACAAAATTCTTAAGGGGTTGGACATTCTTGCCATAGAGGAGTATAGGAGCAGAAATGTTCTACTGCAGTTGTACAGGGTCTTGGTGAGACCACACCTGGAGTATTGCGTACAGTTTTGGTCTCCCAATCTGAGGAAAGACATTCTTGCCATAGAGGATTTTAGTATCGGAGCAGGGAGGTTCTACTGCAGTTGTACAGGGTCTTGGTGAGACCACACCTGCAGTATTGCGTACAGTTTTGGTCTCCTACTCTGAGGAAAGACATTCTTGCCATAGAGGGAGCACAGAGAAGGCTCACCAGACTGATTCCTAAAATGTCAGAACTTTTTCATATGAAGAAAGACTGGATAGACTCGGCTTGTACTCGCTAGAATTTAGAAGATTGAGGGAGGATCTTACAAAATTCTTAAGAGGTTGGACAGGCTAGATGCAGGAAGATTGTTCCCGATGTTGGGGAAGTCCAGGGCAAGGGGTCACACAGTTTAAGGGTAAGGGGGAAATCTTTTAGGACCGAGATGAGGAAAACATTTTTCACATGGAGAGTGGTAAATCTGTGGAATTCTCTGCCACAGAAGGTAGTTGAGGCCACAGTTCGTTGGCTATATTTAAGAGGGAGTTAGATGTGGCCCTTGTGGCTAAAGGGATCAGGGGGTATGGAGAGAAGGCAGGTACAGGATACTGAGTTGGATGATCAGCCATGATCATATTGAATGGCGGTGCAGGCTCGAAGGGCCGAATGGCCTACTCCTGCACCTATTTTCTATGTTCTATGTCTATGTTAAGTGCTCCAAGTCATGGTGGGCGCGGAACTCATTGAGATGGGGATGGAGGGGGACAAAGGTAAGACCTCTGCTGAGGACAGACCGTTCGGTGTGGGAGAGGGGGAGGTCGGGGGGATGGTGAACACCCGGCAGGGATGGGAGTTGGGGCCAGAGGCAGGCAGGTGGGGCGGACTGGGGACGGGGCGATGTGTGGGGGGGGGGGGGGGGGTTGTGGGTGTTGGAGGAGTGGTGGGTGGTCAAGGGTGGGGGGGGTGAGTGAGGGCTGTAATGTGGGTGGGGAAGAGCGGGGATGACATGGTTGCGGGGGGATGGGGGAGGGTCAGTGGAGCAGCCACTGAGGTTAGCAAGGCTGGGCAGATGGGCGCTAGGATGAAGTCCCCCGTAGAGTTAAGTCCAGGAGAGAGGGAGTAAGCAGCGTGGAGGCTCCAGGCCCAGTGCAGAGTCCAGGCTCCAGGCCCAGTGCAGAGTCCAGGCTCCAGGTAAGGCGATGGCTGTGGGTTGCTGGAGGGGGGTGGAGTGGCGTGGGTCACCGGACCCCAGTGGTCGGAGTCCAGTGGTGGTTGAGTCGGGGTCCGCGGGCGATGCGTGGGTGGTCCCGGTGGGCGGAAGGTCGGCGGCGAGATGAATCAGGTGCGTTGCGGCAGCCATGTTGGGGGAGCCCCGGTCCGGCGGCCATGTTGGGTAGGTCGATCCGGCGGCCATGTTGGGTAGGTCGGGTCCGGCGGCGGTGTTAGGCGGGCCCAGTGCGGCGGCGATGTTCAGTGGGGCCGGTCCGGCGACGATGCTGGATGGGCCCAGTTCGGCGGCAATGTTCAGTGGGCCCGGTGCGGCGATGATGCTGGGCGATCCCGGAGGACGGCGAGGGTCGGATGAATCGGCGAGGGGGAGAACGTCCGAGTTACCGTAGAAGCTGCGAGGCTGGGCGTCATCGGTGGGCAGGTGAGGGTCGGCGGCAGCATCGATGTGGAGGTCGGTGAAGGCGGCGTCCTGGTGAGTATTGAAGTCGCTCCTCGTGGCCAAGATGGCGTCGCGGGACTCGGGCAGGCGATGAAGGCCAGAGTTGGGGCCCGGAGTCTGCGGGCGGTCGAGTCGCGGAGTGTAGGCGTCGGGAGCGGCCTGGAGTCGGGATAATTTAAGGTCCTTTGTGGAATTGAGGTAGGCCAGGAATTTTTTATTTAAGAGGTGGATCTTCCGGCAGATGAAATATAACTGGGGTCCGTTGCAAGTCTGGGTAAGTGAGGCCTGAAGTGCAGGGAGTGTCGATGTGAGGTCCTGTTGGTGCCGGCGCATCGCGACCAGGGTGGATCTCAGTGCCCGGTTGGAGAATTGCTGGGTGTGCCGGTGGATAGCCAGTCGGTACCGATGGTCCGGTTGGGGTCCGAACTGCGAACATCTCTCCTCCCACCCTCCCATCCGCCCGCCCTCGGGCTCCTCCTCCTCCCCTTTTCCTTCCTTCTCCCCCTCCACCCCCCATCAGTTTGAAGAAGGGTTTCGGCCCGAAACGTCGCCTATTTCCTTCGCTCCATAGATGCTGCTGCACCCGCTGAGTTTCTCCAGCAATTTTGTGTACCTACCAACTTAGGTACTCATTTGGTAAAGCTTCTCTCCACTGTCAAATGCATTGACAACCTTTCTTAAATAAGGAGACCAATACTCCACACATTACTCCAGATGTGGGTTCATCAATTCTCCATATAATTAAAGCATAAATTACTTATTCCATATTCAATTCCCCTACAATGACAATTAATCATTCCTAATGATTTGCATTACCTCCATTTCCAACTATTGTGAGTCATGCAATAATTCTGTAATCTCCTGCCACTTAGATAATCTTCTTTATAATTTTTATAGCTAAAGTGAACAGTGTCATTTTTTCTTGACATCTCCCCCACCCCCTAACTCCCTGGTATCTTCTGACCCAAATTTTAACTTTCAATCCTCTTGGCCTCAAGCCATCCACAGATGAGAACAGTTTTCCCCACTATTGACCTTATTGGAATCAGCCAACACTTTAAGGCTGCATCATTTATCAGCTCCGTAAACATTGGAATCACCTGGGCAATCCTAACCTCACACCGTCAGATGTAAGCACTTTATTCTATCAACTGCACCTGCTTCACCCCACCCTTTCTATAATTTGAAACAAATATCTTCTGACCTTTCCACTTCTGCTGAAGAGTCATCACTCAAAATGGGAACAGTACAGGAACAGGAAACAGTCCACGATGTCGGTTTCCATACTAATCCCTTCAACCTGGACATAATCCAGAACCATCCATTCCTTGCATATTCATGCGCCTAACTAAATCTCTCTTGAACGCCTCTGTCATATCTGCCTACACCACCACCCCTGGCAGCCCATTTCAAGCACGCGCCACCCTCTGTGTAAAAAAAGGTGCCCCACACACCTCCTTTTAATTGTTCTCTTCTGCAAAGTCATACCCTTTATTATTTGACATTTCCACTCTGTGAAAGAAGTTCTGATTGTCTATCATAATTTTATAAACTTCTCTCTGGTTTTGCCTCAGTCTCCAACACTGCAGATTAAATCATTTTACATTCAATTCAACATCAGATATATTAACTCTATTCTACCTTTGATTTTCCAGCATCTGCAGTTCCTTATTAGCTCCATAGATGCTGCCGCACCCGGTGAGTTTCTCCAGCACTTTTGTCTACCTTCGATTTTCCAGCATCTGCAGTTCCTTCTTAAACATATCTATATACTTTTAAAAAGGTGTATGGGTGTGTGGGTGTGGGTGGGTGTGGGTGTGTGTGGGTGTGTGTGGGGGTGTGGGGGTGTGTGATTTTGTCTGTGAAACGTATCTCCTCGAAAACCAGACGCCGAAACGGGGAAATATTTACATATTTCTGTAGAGATTTTCCTTGTGATTTTAGAAATCCACTCCTCTGTACATATGGTACATTATTTTCCCGACTTTTTAATTAAAATTGTTGACCAATCTGACCTATTTTTTAAATCTGACAACTGCCCAGATGCTGACGTGACAATAACAGTGAAATTTTTACATCTTCTGGTAAAAATTTTCCTTATGATTTCAAAAATCCACTCCACTACAAAATTTGGTGAATTATTTCCCGAGACATTTACAAAAAATTATCACCAAACTGACATTTAAAAAAATATAAAGGCCTCACAATGCATTTTCTCGTGCTCCCCTGCCATTCTGGATGAATGTAGCTGCTGTCAATGAGCATGCGCAGTTTCCCACGAGGTATGTTAGCCCCCTCCCCTCGCCCCCCCCCCCGTTCTTCAAAAGGCGCAGAAAGAACAAGTAAGTTCTGCAGCAAAGATCCTACAGCTCCGCTATAGGATCTTTGTTCTGCAGATCGTGAGGTTAGCGGAAGATGGTGAGGGACACGGAATTGCGGATCAGTTGGGGGAGGGAGTTCCAGAGCCTGGGAGCTGCCCTGGAGAAGGCTCTGTCCCCTAAACTGCGGAGGTTGGACTTGTGGATGGAGAGGAGACCAGCTGATGTGGATCTGAGGGACCGTGAGGGTTGGTAGGGGGAGAGGAGGTCAGTGAGATATGGGGGGGGGGGGGGGGGGGGGGGTGGGGGGTAGGGGAGGGCTTTGTAGGTGAGGACCAGGATTTGTAGGTGATCCGGTGGGAGATGGGAAGCCAGTGAAGTTGTTTGAGGACTGGAGTGATGTGATGCCAGGATTTGGTATGGGTGATGAGTCGGGCGGCTGCGTTCTGGACCAGTTGGAGTCGGTTGATGTAGGTGGAGCTGATGCCAAGGAGAAGTGAGTTGCAATAGTCCAGTCGGGAGGAGATGAAGGCATGGATGAGTCTTTCAACAGCGGGCGGTATGAGAGAGGGTCTGAGTTTGGCAATGTTGCGGAGATGAAAGAAGGAGGTTTTATTGACATGGTGGATGTGAGGCTCAAGGGAGGGTGGAATCAAAGATCACGCCAAGGTTGCGGGCCTGGGGAGACGGGGAGACAGTGGTGCTGTCGATGGTGAGAGTGGGGTTATTGATTTTGCTGAGTGTGGCTTTGGAGCCTATGAGGAGGAATTCTGTCTTATCGCTGTTGAGTTTGAGGAAATTATGTTTCATCCAGGTTTTTATAGCTGACAAACAGGAGTTGATATGGGAGAGTGGGGGGGGGTTGAGGGGGGATTTGGTGCCGAGGTAGATCTGGGTGTCATCGGCGTAACAGTGGAAGTCCAGGTTGAAGTGGCGGAGTATCTGACCAAGGGGGAGGATGTAGATGATGAAGAGGAGGGGGCCGAGTACGGAGCCTTGGGGAACGCCTTGAGTGACTGTGGCTGTAGCAGAGGTGTGGTTGTGGAGAGAGATGAAGTGGGATCTGTTGGAAAGATAGGAACAGAGCCAGCTGAGTGCTGAGCCTTCAATGCCGAGGTCTTTGAGTCTGGTGAGCAGGATGTTATGGTTCACTGTATCGAAGGCTGCGCTCAGGTCGAGGAGGATGAGGATGTTGAGGGAACCAGTATCAGCAGAGGTGAGGAGGTCTTTGAGGACTTTGAGGAGAGCAGTTTCTTTGCTATGGAGGGGGAGAAAGCCAGATTGGAGGGGTTCAAGTAGGTTATACGCAAGGAGGTGGGAATGAAGTTGCAACGCAACGATACACTCCAGGGTTTTTGAAAGAAAGGGGAGGTTTGAGATTGGGCGGTAGTTAATGAGAGAGGAGGGATCAAGACCAGGTTTCTTTAAGATTGGTGTAACAGCAGCAGTTTTGAAAGCGGAGGGGACAATTCCTTGGGACAATGAGGAGTTGAAGAGATTAGTGAGGTAAGGGCAGAGAACGG
Source organism: Leucoraja erinaceus (assembly GCF_028641065.1). Lineage (NCBI taxonomy): Eukaryota > Metazoa > Chordata > Chondrichthyes > Rajiformes > Rajidae > Leucoraja > Leucoraja erinaceus. The sequence goes on along the minus strand of NC_073377.1, from coordinate 121,367,871 downwards.
GGAGGCAGGACTTCAACAGGGGAGTGGGGAGAGGGTCGAGGGAGCAGGTAGTGGGTTTGGAAGAGCAGATGAGTTTGGAGATTTCAGTAGGGGTGACCAGGTCAAACTGGGAGAGGAAGCAGTGTGGAGGAGGGGTAAGGAGGTCAGTGGAGATGTTGAAAGGAGGGGCCTTGGTAGGTGGTTGAGTAGATGCTGGGGAGGCGGGTACAGGGGATAAAGATTGATAGATGGTGCTGATTTTATCAGCGAAAAAGTGGAGGAAAGAGTTGCAGAGATCTGGAGTAGAGGTAGGGAGAGTGTTGGCTCGAGGCTTGAGGAGAAGAGGGTTCTGTGGAGAAGAGGGTTCTGTGGAGAAGAGGGTTCTGTGGTTTAGGCAGGGATCGGTGAATATGGAGGAGAGGTAGGCAGATTTTGCAGCAATGAGAGCATCTTTGTAGTCAGTGAGGTGGAGTTTGTAAGCTTCAAGGTGGACTGTGAGAGATGATTTATTTGTAAGTCGTTTGAGTTGGCGACCAGTCTGTTTCAGTTTACGAAGTGCAGGTGTGTACCAGGGTGAAGATGTGTTGAAAGTTACGGTTCTTGTTTTGGGGGGGGGGGGGCAGAGTGTTGAGGGAGGTAGACAAGGTGGAGTTGAGATGGTTTGTGAGATCATCAGGTGAGATGGGGGTTGAGTCCAGGGGGAGAGTGGTGGAGGGCAGGTCAGAGAGATGGTGGGGATCAATGGATTTTAGATTACGGAAGATGATTTTTTGGAGGAAGCGGGGGCGAGGTGTCAGAGAAGGGATGGTGAACGATATAAGCTTATGATCAGAGAGGGGAAGAGGCAAGGCTGGAGGTAGAGTACCGGTTGATTTGTGGAGCAGACCAGGTCAAGGATGTGACCTTTGTCATGGGTGGGAAAGGTGACGTGCTGAGTGAGAGAGAAGTTGTCAAGTAAAAAGGCAAATTCAGATGCGAGCTTGCAGGTGGGGGAGTCCATGTGAATATTTAAGTCACCAAGTAGCAGCAGACGTGGGGAGAGGGAGGAGGCAAGTGTGAGGAGTTCAGTGAAGTCAGATAGGAAGGAGGGGTTTGGTTTAGGTGGCCGGTAAATGAGGGTGACTGTCATGGAGGAAAGGGCTTTGAAGGCGAGGAATTCAAATGATGCTACTGGGGGGAAGGTGAGTTCAGTGATCCGAAAATTCTGGTTGAAAATAACAGCGAGGCCACCTCCATGGCGGGAGGGGCGGGGTTTGGAAATGTAATTAAATCCAGGTGGGGATGCTTGATCGAGGGAGAAGAAGACATTGGGTTGTTGCCAGGTCTCAGTTAGCAGAAGGAAGTCCAGAGTGTTGTCAAGGATTAGTTCATGGAGGGCAAGGGCTTTGTTGTTGAGCGACCTGGTGTTGAGGAGGGCAAAGTTGGCATTATGAGAGGGTGGAGGGATGGGGGCAGGCTGGAGAGATCTGAGGTTGTCCCGGTTGACAGTGCGTGCGGTCAGCTGGGATGGGGGGTGACGCGAGTGAGGGGGGGCAGAGCGTGGTAGTGAGCAGATGGATGAAATGGAATGTCCGTGATTGAAGTAAACAAGCCTGCACCGACAGCCTCTGTGGATGAAACGGGGCCGACGCAGAAGTCCAAGCTGTTCAATGACCTGGGTGCAGGATGGGATGTGGTTGTTGCAGAAACCAGTCATCTGGAGAGTTGAGTATTTGAGCATGATGGTGAGGGTGCAGAGAGGTGTCCAGTGGTGCAGGTGGAGAGAGTATCCAGTGGTGAGGGAGCAGAGAGGTTGTCCAGCAGAGCGGGTGCAGCGAGGTGTCGAGCAGTGAGGGAGCAAAGAGGTTGACCAGCAATGCAGATGCAGCGAGGTGTCCAGCAATTGAGGGAGCAAATAGGTTGTCCAGCAGAGCAGGTGTAGAGGTAGTCCAGTGATGATTTGGACGATCAAATGTTTTCAAACTATACAGTGGGATATAAATCAGCTACAGAAATGGGCAGGGAAATGGCAGGTGGAGTTTAGTCCGAGTACGTGTGAGGTGTCGCACTTTGGGAGATCGAATGAAAGGGGAATGTGTACGGTTAACAGCATTGATATGCAGAGGATCTTGGAATTCAGGTACTTTGCTCCCTGAAAGTGGCAGCATAAGTAGATAGAGTGGCGAAGAAGGTGAATGGTAGGCTTGCCTTCATTGGTTGGGCGTTTGAGTATAGGAGTTAGGAAGTCATTATGCACAGTTGCTTGTGGTTCTGTTGCCCCAATGCAGGAAGCATGTGAAAGCTTTGGAGATGGTGCAGATGAGATTTACCAGAATTATGCCTGGATTAGAGGTTATAAACTACAAGGAGAGAATGGAGAAACATTCACTGCTTTTTCTGGAACACCAGAGGTTGAGAGAAGACCTGATAGAAGTATATAAAATTATGAGAGGTATAGGTAATGGAAACAGTCAAAACCTTTATCCCAGGATGAAAATATTCAAGATGAGAGGCCACAGCTTTAAGGTGAGAGAGGAGAAGCTTAAAGGAGATTTGCAGGGCAAGTCTTTCACACAGAGTGTGGTAGGTGCCTGGAATAACATTGCCCATGGTGGTGGTGGAGGCAGATATGATAAGGGCATTTAAAAGGCTTGGAGGCAGCCACATGCTGGGAATGGAAGAGTATAAAATCCCTGCATTCTCTGAGATGTTGAGTTCCCTCCATTCCAAAGGCGTCTGGGTTGATAGATTAATTTGTAAATTGTCTCCAATGTGTAGGTGAGAGATCGAATCTGAGGAGAGTTATGGAAATAGAGTCATACAGCACAGGAACAGGCCCTTCAGCCCAACTTGTCCACACCAAACAAGATGACTTATCTGCACTGGTCCCACCTGTCTGCATTTGGTCCATATCCTTCCAAATCTTTCCTATCCATGTACCCGTCCAAATGTTTTTTTGAATGGTGTTATAGTATCTGTCTTAACTACCTCTTCTGGCAGCTCGTTCCATATACCCACCACTCCCTGTGAGAAAAGGTTACTCCTCGGGTTTCTATCAGATATTTCCCCTCTCACCTTAAATCTATGCCCTCTGGTTCTTGATTCCCCGACTCAGGGTAAAAGACACGGTACATTCACTGTCTATTCCCTCATGTTTAAGAAGGAACTGCAGATGCTGGAAAATCGAAGGTAGACAAACATGGTGGAGAAACTCAGCGGGTGAGGCACCACCTATGGAGCTCCATAGCCTCACCCGCTGAGTTTCTCCAACATTTTTATCTACCATCTATTCCCTCATGATCTTTTACACCACTAAATGATGGGAGAATAAATGGTATTCCTGCATGATTGGTATAAATAATAGTCTGCATGGTCTCAGTGGGCCAATGGTCTGTTTCCACGCTGTATAATTCTATGAATCTATGAATCTATAAAAATGATGTTTTTATATACTGCTTTTTCCCATCATGAAATGTCACAAGAATTGACAAAATATGTACAATATTGTGAAAGTTATCCCCAGCTCTAATTTAAGATGTTGAGGTGTAGATTGCAATAAAATTTGATTCTGATTCAATTACAGTGAAAATATTGTCTAACTTCAACCTGATACAGAATTAAAGCTGAGCAAGATGCTCCCTGGGAGAAATTTTCCCTCCAATTTACTTAAGAGTATCTGGACCTTCATGCTAAATATACACTCTTCAAGTCCAATGTCAGTTGGTGCAGAGTTTGAAGTGACACATTAAATAGAGACAAGGAATGGGAATCCTTTTAGAGCTTTCCAACATACTACATGCATGAATGAGATGAGAAAGCGAGGTTTGCAATGTGCCAAGAAGCCCAGGTGTAACAACAAGGCTTGAGATATTTTTGGCATTATCCATGACAAGCGAGGCTCTGTGTTTATAGACCCCTCCACGTGTAATTGGCCATGTCAGGGAAAATCTGTTCTCGCTACTTCACAAAACCAGCCGCGACAGAACTGTACCATCTGGCTTAAGAATAGCCCGTGGACCATGAGTGGGTCTGACATGGCTCTTCTTGTAGAAGCAAACCTTCCAGTCTGCTGGCTCTGACCAAGTGAACTCGGGCATCGGTCTCATCAGCCATGTCAGAACACACACATAACATACAATGGATATGTCATGTGTTTCCAAGTGAACCTCTACCAATCCAGAAAACTAATAGGTTATCAAGATTTTCAAAGCTGCTATGGATAATGCCACAGTTCTTCACTGCCATAACTTTGCTGTGCTGTGCATTAGTTTAGTTGGGGTGGGAGATTGCAACCTTCACATGGTCCGCCCTTTCAACGAATGCAATCAACCCGGCGTGCACAATCAAATAAGATCAAATAGAACAAATTGTCCTGCAACTTTAGGCTGTGCACGCCATACGCAAGAAGATTAGTTTAGTTTAGTTTAGTTTAGAGAAGCAGGCCCTTCTGCCCCCAAGTCCGTACCAACCAGCGATCCCCACGCATTAACACTGCACACACTAGAAGCAATTTATATTTCTCCCAAGTCAATTAGCCAATTAACTTACAAAGCTGTACATCTTTGGAGTGTGGTAAGAAACCAAAGATCTGGGTCTCTGGTGCTGCAAGCACTATGAGGCAGCAACCCCACTGCTGCATCACCGTGCAATTTTAAGTATTACCCCCACAACCCCTTCTCTCTTTCCTGTGCTTCCCTCCCCCATCCAGTGCACACCCACATTTTTCCACTATTCTTCACCCCACCTCCCCCCATCCCTTTCCACCTATGGCTTTACATTTCACACTTCTTCTCTCCTAATCTGATACCTTCTTGTTTCTTTTTCACCTCTAGCCTTTATCACTTACTTCACCCATCTGCCAATCAACCACTCTTCCTCACCTTTTTCCAACCGATCGCTTGCCAGTCTTTGTCACGCTCCCACCTCTCTTCCAGCTTTCTCCCCCCTACTACAATCAGTCTGTGGAAGGGTCCTGACCTGAAAAATGGCATGTCAATTCCTTTCACAGATGATGTCTCACTTGCTGAGTTAGATTAGCTTAGAAATACCGCATGGAAACAGGCCCCTCGTCCCATCGGTTCCACACCGACCATTGCTCACTAACGTCGGAGAGATTAGTCTGAAGAAGGGTCTCGACCCGAAATATCACACATTCCTTCTCTCCAGAGATGCTGCCTGTCCCGCTGAGTTACTCCAGCATTTTGTGTCTACCATTAATCACTAGCGGCAATCTACAGAATCCAATTAATTTATAAACCTGCACAACTTTGGGAATATGTGAGGAAACCCCAGCAAACAGGTAAAACGTACAGAAAATAGGTAGAACGTACAAATTCCACACAGACAGCACCCGTAGTCAGGATCGAACCTGGTCTCTGGCGTTCTGAGGGAGCAGCTCTACCGCTATGCCACTGTGTTGCCCTAATGTTACTCCAGCACTTCATGCTTCAGTGTGGATCTGGTGGAAACCCTGGTCACCATCATTGACAAGGTTTTCTCTGTGACCCGAATATGATATAGTGCATAGTGGAAGCAGCTTTGAGAAATAGCTACCCTTTACCAATAACACACGGAGAGAAGGACCAATTAGCCACATTGATTGCTACCCTATTGTAATGCACTATGCCATTCAATTTTAATTAAAAAAGGATCATAAGTCAAATTGGGGATTTAGTGTGAGTTCCCCAAAGTCTGCAGTTTTATTTCTAGCTTCTCCATATGTCTGACTTGGTGAACCACCGAGGAATTTAAACATGTGCAGTGGTTGCCAACAGAAACATACCTTTAAAATGTATCTCCAGCCTGCTTTGTTGTTCATTAAAGATGACCGGCCTTCTAATGGTGTAGGTAACACATTAGATTAGAGTGATTCACTTGAGCTGCATTTATTCCTTGACATTTCATCGCATCCCATATGAAACTGCCCCTCTACCATGTTCAACCAGTGATTGTTTCCATGAATCTGAAGAAGGGTTCTAACCTGAAACATTGCATACCCATGTTCTCCAGTGATGCTCACAAAATACTGGAGTCACTCAGTGGGACAGACAGCATTTCTGGATAGAAGGAATGGGTGACATTTCAGGTCGAGACCCTTCAGACTGAGTCAGGGGAGAAGGAGATAAGGGAGAAAGATAAGGAAGTGTAAAGTGTGAAAATGAGACAAGGGAAATGGAGATCAAGGAAAATGTAGAATAGATCATTATTAGCTAGGTGAAAGTAATAACAAAGCAAACAGGGATAAAGTGAACAAATGTTCTGCATTTTCCTTGATCTCCACACCCTTTGTTTTGTTTTCACACCTTGCACTTCCTTATCTCTGTATCTCCCTCTCCCCTGACTCAGTCTGAAGAAGGGTCTTGAACCGAAACATCACCCATTCCTTCTATCCAGAGATGCTGCCTGTCCTGCTGATTTACTCCGGCATTTTGTGTCTATCTTTGATTTAATCCAGCATCTGCAGTTACTTCCTACAAATTTCTCCAGAGGTGTTGCCTGACCTGCTGTGTTACTCCAGCGCTTTGTGTCTTTTGTTGGAAATAAAATTGGTTACTGTGTTTAACGTCAAATGGAAAATTCTGCAAAACTAAAATTAATTCACCAAAGCAAACATTTTTAGATCTCATGTGCCAGACAGCATCTGTGTTTGTCTAACTACAACAATTTTTATGAAGTCCAGTATACCCTCTACGATTGGTAATTCAAAGTAATTCATTTGTGTGACATAAATAAAAAGATGTAATGCAGCTGTGGTAATTTAGTGCTTCAAATATGAATTAACCAGAGACAGTTTTACATATAAATCACCGAAGAGTAGATACTGAATGAACTTTGCTTTGTTGCTCTCTTAAACATGCTCTCTTCCCACTTAGTTTTCTGTTAGAATTTGATTCCAGAAGCTCTCGCAGCGAAGATTAAAAATAATTGTTTGGAAAAAATCAATGCCTGGGAACAATTTACAAACTCTAATTGTGTTTCCCTCAACATAATTTCCTTTTGGCTATTCACCATTTAAATGATTGTTGGCAAATACATTATTTAACTTGACTTTTACTGCTGCAATCACAAAAGTTAAAGAAGCATTTGGAAAATAATGGTTCGGAGAAAGACAATTAGAGCCTGTAAGTTATTTCCTGGTTATTGGTTTGTTACTGAATAATCTTTTTGGGATTGGGAAATAGGCAAGAAACTGGTTTCAAAATGGAGGCTGATTGTTCCAATGCAATTCATTGAACGGTTATAATATTAATTTTGTTTGCCTGGAACGTACTTGACAATTCAAAATTCCCATGTGGCAGGAAGCACTGGTAACAATAGAGAAAGTTCAATGTGTACACAATAAACTGTAAATGCGGGAATCTTGAAAAGAAGACAAAGTGCTGGATGAACTCAATGGCCAGGAAGTGGACAGATGACGTTTCGGGTCTTGGCCCTTCTTCCGTCTGACGGTAGGACTAATGGAAGAAACATTATAACCAATTCTAACTGGAGTCAGTCTGAAGAAAGATCCCAACTTATAACGTTGTCTGTCCATTCCCTCCACAGATGCCGACTGATCCGCTGAGTTTCTTGAAATGGTTCTTTCCAAATTAGCAAGAAAGATATTAATATTATATAGTATAAATTCACAATTGCATAGGGAACATGCCACAACTGATGCAGTAAATGAAGAGCTACCAGCCAAAGTTGACATCCTAAAAAATCACTTCTGTAAAAGTATTGAGTTTTTTAAATTTAATTTTGTATCATACTCCTAGTCTGTCATGAACACTAAATGGCTACTGAGTTCCAATGTCTACTTAGCCCAAGTCCTCTACCTCCTCCCTCCCCATTCTATGTTTTCTAGATGCAAAGATAGCCTAATGGCTTTTCGTATCCTGCAGATTTTTGATGTTCAGATTAAAACCTACTAACTAAGGCACAGCAGGACTGTAGGTTCTGGTGGAGGCAGTGTCCAAGATACATATCGCACAGGTGAAAACTGTGGATGGAACTATGGCAAAGATTCAAAGTGGGAAATGGAGAAGAGAGAAACAGAGTTAAGAAGGGAAGATCTGAATGCAAGGTAATGTAAAAGTCAAGGCAAGTCAATGAAGAAGTTGCAGAAACAACACTAACGAGCAAAAAACAAGCTACAAGGGGTAATTCAGGCAGTGTGTCTTGAACTATACATTATTCCCTTTATCCTGTATTTGTACACTGTAGACGGCTCAATTGTAATCATGTATAGTCTTTCCGCTGATTGGATAGCATGCATAAAACTTTTCACTGTACCTTGGTACACATGATACTAAACTAAACTAAACTATGCAGCCATAGCTTAGCTATGTGTTAGATGATGTGTGTGAAAGAAGGGTCTGAAGTCTGAAGAAGCGTCTGGACTGAAACGTAAGTCTGCTGAAAGGTCTCGTCCTAAAACGTCACCCATTCCTTCTCTCCAGAGAAGCTGCCTGTCCCACTGAGTTACTCCAGCTTTTTGTGCCTATCTTATGTGTTAGATGAGCAGAATTAGCTCTTTCTATGCTAACAACCTATATTTCTATCGAAATAATATGTAGGTACTGGACAAAGAGTCAAGAGAGTCAAGAGTGTTTTATTGTCATATGTCCCAGATAGAACAATGAAATTCGTACTTGTTGCAGCACAACAGAAAATGTAAAACATAATACACTGTAACACAATATGATAAACGAGAG